>NW_027137444.1:3059333-3372740 GCF_001889945.1 Aspergillus brasiliensis CBS 101740 | reverse complement strand
AAAAATTAAAAAATTAAAAAAGAAAAACAGTTGAAAAAGGGGAAACAACAAAAAAAAGGGGGACAGGCCGTGTAGTCTAACGGAAGTGCTTTATTTTTGTTTACGATAGTAATAATACTGACGGCACGTACATCTGAAAATGTGAAATTGTGCGCATCTAAGTAAATGGAAGATGAAAGATGAAGATCTAGAGCAGTAGAACCGATCGGGGTATTCCACAACCAACATAGGTTATTGTAATTTGATTAGAAGTCTGTATAAGAGAGAATTTTGGATAGCTTCAGAATCCTAGTCATAGTATCTAATGTGACAAATGGCGTCCTCATCCTCTCTCGAAGTAATGGCCATTCATTGTGACCGTCTTCGACGAATGCCAGATATGGTGGTCCGTAGTGGACCACACTGGGGAATGGTCGTTCATTCAAATAGAGTGGCTGAACGGGCCAGTCGTTGACTACCGCCAATTGAGAATCAGCCGATCTCCTCAATGAGCATTAGGCGACCATCCTCTTCGTTGGGAGGATCTCGCAGGCGTATCTCGGTACGACCCAGTGTCCTATGGCTCCCGAGCACTCGAAAGCCTCCGTTCCTCGAGGCCTTGATCGCCTGAGGAGCATCATGGCCACCCCAGATGCTTCGAGACATGCTCCGTGAGCAGCTTCAAGGTATTAATGTAACAATGAACATGACTCAGCCACTTCAATCACTTCCAGCCTCTTCCTCACCATCATCCGCTTCATCTTCAACATCAAGTTCGGGCAATGTAAACTTCGTGCTAGGCCCAGCGTCCGCCTGCTGCCGAGTATTCGCCGCCGACCGTCTAGCTCTCTGCGCTGCCGGATCAGACATAGTAACCGCGCGCTCACCAACGAACTTATCCCCGGGCCACGCATTCTTGCACACAGGACAACTCTCAGACTTTTGCATACGAAAGAAATTCCGCATGCAGTGATCATGCAATCGTCCAGGACAATCGCGGTCTTCGCATCGTTGGCCCTACACCCATTATCATTAGCAAATACCCCCAAGCACATCTGGACTCGCACGGGGTATATAATCTCGAACTTACAGCAGTAATGATATCCCTACACGCCGCACAGAACTTAATCTTCCGAATCCCCTCATCATTATACGCCGCCACCAACCACCCCCTCAACTCCATCAACCCGCGCGGACTCAACCGATAATACCCCCTCCGACTCTTCTCAAACCACCCCTGCTCAACAAGCTGCTTCAGCATCGTCTCCGCCTGCGTCATCGTCAACGAATGCGCCGCACCCCCCTGCGTCGCCTGCTGCTGTGTCCCTGACTCCCGTCGACTCGCGTCCCCTGCACCCGCTTTCGCCAATTGCAACGCCTGCATACTGCTTATGACCATGGCCTCCTGGCGGCGGGTATTGTACGTGTCGAACATGGCGTCGAGGATACGCTTCACGAAGGCAATTTCATCGGCCGAGTATGTTGTTGCGAGCTGGGTGAGGGCGTCGCTGGTGGTGTTGACGAGGGCGTAGACTCGTTCGGGAGCTGGGGGTGGGGGTGCGTCGGGGTCATTGTTGTTGTTGATTTCGATCTGGGGTAGTATGCTGCGGATTTCAAGGTCGAAGGGGGATATGGCGCTGTTGGCGGCTGCGATGTAGGTTTGGAGGTCGTCTTCGGTTATGTCTTCCGGGGAAACTTGTTCGTCATCTAGATGTAGAGTAATTAATCATATGTTAGCGATTGATACGGGAACTATTTGACGGTTTGTTGTATGGGATATTACCTCTGACGGAGAATATAGCAGCCAGTACAGGCTTTGCTTGTGCAAAGGTCATGGTGGACCGCGCCATGAAGGCTTGGAGGAATGCGCGGTTGCTGTCATCGTAGCGGTCGTGGTCTTCTGCGTATCGGGACATTTTTGGTGTAGTCTGTTTTGGGGTTTTCGGGAGAGGAGGTCGTAAGTTTGGGGCTTATATGGTGAGAGTGCGCATTGCGGTTTTTTTCTTGTAAGTTGAAGGGGACTTGGTATCTCCTTTATGTGCGGAAAATATGAATGGATGGACTGGACAAAGAAATTGGATGCGACGGACGACGCGATTGACGCGCCGGCGGCCCCGCGTTTATTGGTTCTGGATGCCAAGACTGGAGATTCTTTGTCGGGTTTGTCGTATGTTCATCCTATGTTTATTTATGGGTTTGGAAGTAAATTGGGGACAGAGATGGTTCTACAGCACCAATTCTTATTATGAATACTTAGATAATGGGTTCGTAATACATATAATAAGAAATCGGTTCATTCCTAAACACATCCAAAACCATATTGCGGATATCGCAAATGCAGTTGATATCATAGCGTAAAGAAACTAGAATAGAAATACAGCTGACAGATGATGGTCATTCTCCCCTAACGCCGCATATAGAACAACACAAAGGACAACCCAAATCACAGAGCCCTGCTAGTACCTCCTCCGGGTCGGCTCCGGACTAGGACTGCGGCTGACACTTCTCGCATCCCTGCCACGCTCCTTCAACCACTTCTTCGTACTGAGGCGAAGATCCCGGTCCAACTCGTTGCTGGGGTCCTTCCGATGAATGAAATTGCAGAATCCGCCACGCACACACCCCTCGCCACTATTTAGCCGACAACACGCTTCTCGGAAATCTGTGACCGGTGATAATTCACAATATATAGGTCGTGCCGCATACCATCGTGAATTCAAAGCGTCGCAGGCGGCCTGGGCATCTTCTTCGTACTTGAAACGCGCGTAGACATTTCCGATGAGGTCTATCAAAGAGAGAATTGTCATGTTAGCCTATGTTCTTACTACTATCCGGGGAAGGGATAATAGATGGATGCGACTCACGGTCATTGTTGTTGTCACAGACAACCAATTCCTCCAACTCGCCGTACTTGCACATCTCACACCACACATCCTCGTAGAACGCATCGAAGTGGTTCTGTAGCTGACTGGGGTTCATCTTGCTCTTCGGGTCGTACGCGGGATTCTGGTACATGTTCGGCATCAGGATCGTCTGAGAGTATGACGGCTTGACGTGCTTCCGGGAGCAGCGGTCGCCATGTCTGCAAGCCCCGATTTTGTAGTAGAAGGAGCAGTTGACCTTGTCCTGCTCTGTACCGAAGATGGAGGCGAGATAGTTAGCCATGGTGGATCGTGTTGCGCCGTGCTCGGTTCGCGATGATCGACTACTGGAGGGTGATAAGTAAGGGAGATAGGTAGGAAAGTCGAGGAGCTAAAGGAGATGAAGAGTACGCGAGGGCTGCAACAGCGCAGAGCAAGAAAGTTAGCGCGACGTGGTTTCCCCAGCTCTTGATTGCAGATTCTGGAGAGCTTCGATCTCGTGGCGGCTGCGCTGACTAATCTCGGAGAAGCTTCTGGTGCCTGAGGCTGCAATAGTCAGCAAGTACCTTACTCAGCTCTTTCTTCGTATTTAACCTTTGGATAAATTACTATTTGTTTATAGTTCACTTATTAAGGAAACAGTCTTCTTTAATACTCTATTAGGCACTGTCAATCGACATGAGCGGTTTGGTGATGTACAGCTGACTATATACGTTCCAGGCCTCTACGGCTCACACCCAGCCCGCTGATATCTGCTGCAGGCTGGACCCCTTCCACCAGATCGGCAATGACCTTTCCAGTTCCGAGAGAAAGCGAGATTCCCCAAGGACCATGGCCCGAAGCAATGAATACACCACCTTTCCTGCTTCCTGTACTGGTCTTGATGCCCTCTCCCAACAAGCTGTCGTCAATTCTCCCCACAAAAGGTGTGCCGCGGTCTGAAGCAGGACGGAAGCAGAGGCCTTCACGGGCGATTTTCAGGTCGTCAATGTTTGGAATCTCGTCACTCGACTCCGTGCTTCCCTCTGCAAGCTTTCCAAGCAGGCGAACGGACACTGCCTTCAGTCTATCCATCTCTTTCGGGTCCATTGACTTACGGGAGTCGTCCGCCCGTTCCGGAAGCGGGATCGTCTTAGTATTCAAGCCCGCAATGTAGATCTCCCTCCCTTCCCGAGAGAATAATTCCGGGCTAAAGCCGCAGGATGGTGGCCATGTCGTGAACAAAGCATGGGTCTCACCATGATACTTCTTCTGCTCGTGTTCCAGGGTATGTCTAGGGGAATGGAGAACCAAAGAATATCCAGCGAGTGGGTATATAGGAAGCGCAACTTTGGAGAATGGGAACAGGTCACGGAAGACCTGCGGTGTCCACGGTCCAGCGCAGACAACCAGATTCGTACAGGGGATAGTAGATTCGGAATTTGTGTTCAAGTCCACGATTCTGACACCGGTGATGGTCCCCGCTTCATTCCTAACAAGCGACGAAGCCTTTGTTGGATAGTGGAGCTTGACACCTCGTGACGTGCAACTGTCCACGAGGAATCTGCACAACCTCAAGGGGTCACTAATAATCATCAGCATTTTTCTTTATTGGGCAACGATTCAGTCAGTCTTACACTTGACCAGTCGTATCCTTATCGCTGATCTGCTCTACCTTCGCCCCCTTCTGCTGCGTCAACCAATCTGGGACCTCGGGTTCACTGTACTGACTTGTGCCTGCAGCGGTCTCTGCGCGACTGGTACCTGCACGAAGCCAATCATCGCCACGGGCACCACCTTTGTTGTTCACAGAGCCTAAGCTCAACGCCACGCCTTTCATATAACCCCATTTCTGCCTTCCTCCGTGCTCAGCAGCAAGGGACTCGTGTAGGTTGAATGACAGCTCTCCCAATGGCGCGAGAGAAGGCGCAAACCAATCTTTGGCTAGGAAGCCAGCAGCATAGCCAGAGGCAGAGCAGAACAATTTGGAAGACGATTCAACAACATGGATTTCCTCCTGCGGTTGGCTTTGAGAAAGATAGTAGGCAATTGAGGAGCCGATGATACCTCCTCCAAGAATGACGGTTGGCATGTCGGAATGGAGTTATGGCTTTTATAAGAGTTTTCGGGTAACAACGTCGCTCGATTCCACACAATCACACGCGATTTCTGATAAGGATACTTGTATTCCGGTAGTTACATCTTGGGACGCTGTCAAACTTATATAAAAAGGAGTGGGTATCTCCAGAACTCCAGACCCATGTGGCGGGGTAGTGAACCGAGTGGATCACGCCCTTCGAATGATGATTTCCGGATGAGGGACGGAGTACCAGCCCTTATCAACCGGCACCTTTCCCGAGTTGACCGGGCCGGTTGACCTTCTATCAAGCATGAGGATATTCAGGATGATAATGTAGCTTGAACTTCTGATAGAGCAGATCACCTTGCTTTCTTACATGGTGTTGTTGTTCAGAGACAGTGTTCCGAACTCGGCCATCCAGCCGATTCCGGGGGTCCTGACGGTTCCGGGTCTTCATTCATCCCCTAAAAATCAATAGAACTGACATTGTTAAAATGTATGCTTATACGATATTCTTTTGGTATGCAACTTTGTTTTAATATTAGCAGGAGTCAAAGTTACACCCATTTCGGGTGGTAGATCGATACGCATTACTCAAGATACCGGGGAACAGCTTCCCCACGGGCTTCATGATATTCAGTGGATTCGCTCCATATCTTTTAGGTACTTGGCAAGGGTTCTAGAATTTTCCAATAAACCTTCCTCATGTGGAATGACATTATTACTAACTGGTCGTACTCGGTAGACCTGTTTTTATAAACATCAGTCTCTACTATCTGCAATGTATACAGCCATACCAATTCCGTCTACGGTGGCACTGCATACTTAGTATCAGCGGCTGAACTGGGATGATCGTGTATACTATTAACAACACCATAAATGTCGGTCAGTGGAGTATATATTCCGCAGATAGACAGAGACTAATATCAATGATGATATTACATTGTAGTTCCTCCTGATCCTCTCCACGGACTCCACTCAATCAGACTATCTTTCCCGCGGGAAAGTCAAATCGTCGTGTTATGACAACCCCGGAACTAAATTTGTTCAGGTATGGAATGTTCTGACAAGTTGCGAATCATACATGGGTCTAATTGGACTATAACAGTCGAAACTATTATGAGGATGGCACCATTTTTATGACCCAGTGTTATGGGGATATACTAGCGTAAGGCAGGGCTTCTACGCTGCTAGGCAATGCAATGATTTAGTAGCAACGAGGCCCAGTAGGCCAATTTTCCGGATGTTTTCTGTGGTAATATTTAGCAATCATTATCGGTTCTCATAACTATACTACCTACACCCTAGTTAATGATGGCGAAATATCATACTACTCAATGTCTGATATCGCGGAAGAAACAGCGTGTGGAATTGCCGGCAAGTCCCCCACGTTCCCCTCATTACATCACCGCCAAAGCCGGCGATTATTCAACCAAATTCCCCTCTTCATAGCATTCGGCCACTATCATTGTGCAACCAGACCATATAGTACACAACCTTGTCCTACCATCTCCACTGCCCAATCAGAACAATGTCGAGCAAGACCATCATCGTTACTGGTGCCTCGAGAGGTAATCTTCTCCAGCAACCCGATACCATCGCAAACTCAAAGCTGCAAGCTGATCACGCACACACAATCAGGAATCGGCCTCGCCATCGCGAAATACCTGCTCACGGCACCCCAATCCCACAATGTTGTCGTGATCGCCCGCAGCCGTGAGCCCCTCGAGAAGCTCAAGGAGCAATACAGCAACCAAGTCGCAGTGCTCAATGGCGACTTGGCTGACTTTTCCCTCGGTCAGAAGGCCGTGGACCTGGCGCTTAAGTCCTTTGGCCGTCTGGACGGCATGGTGCTCAACCACGGCATGCTTGGACAAGTAGGAAAGGTCAAGGACGCGGATTTCGAGCAGTGGAAGCACGGGTTCGACGTGAACTTTATCAGTCTTGTTGCTTTTGTGAGTGCAACTTTTTCGAATTCATGGCGCATAGCGGTACATGACTCGAGCTGGATAGCTGACGCATTGATATTTATTATCTGCCTAGATCAAAGCCGGTCTTCCCGCGCTCCGTGAATCCAAGGGAAAAATCATCTTCACTTCGTCGGGTGCTGCCGTCACTGCCTACAGGGGCTGGGCTCTTTACGGCGCGACTAAGGCAGCCATGAACCATCTCGCTCTGAGCTTGGGAGAGGAAGAACCCGAGGTTACTACGATTTCTATCCGGCCTGGCATGGTTGACACCGAGATGCAGCGCGAGCTGCGTGAGGTCCATGCTACGACTTTGGAGCCGCAGATGCATGCCAAGTTTACGACAGTCCACAAGGAGGGCAAGCTCCTCAAGCCAGAGCAGCCAGGCCATGTTATGGCGAAGCTGGTTTTGGATGCTCCTAGCGAGCTTACTGGGAAGTTCTTCACGTGAGTGACTGAAAATTTTCTTCATTTCAGGAAATATAAAGCTAACGGATAAAACTAGGTGGAACGATAAGGCTCTGGAGGCATTCCAGGAGTAAATTACAACTAGATGATTCTTATAAAGACAGTCAGTATATACCGTCAACAAGACTCAATATAGAACATATTGCGAAATAGAATACATAATCAGCCGAAAGATGAAAAGCAGGTTACATTTTAGAAGCATTAGGAGTTAACCTTCATACTTAGCATGGAATGTAATGTGATCATCATGTAAAAAGGTGCAGAAGCAGAGAAAAAAACATTGTAACGCATACCTTACGGGTCTGAAGGGAGCAAGGCATTGTGTGGTCGTGAAAAAAGAAAAATATTGCTGAGAAAATTGCACCTAGATTCTTTGAAAAGTCAGCAATGTACAATGCAATGACTGATTGGCAAATTCCGAAGATGTGAAGGTATTTCAGTGGTCCGTTTGGCTTGGACAGTGTACGTCACCATAGATGGTATGATAGGGGCGACAACGATGTTCATCATGATAATTGGAAAAGGAAGAGGGTGAGAAAGGGCGAAATACATACCATTGAAGTTAGTTCCTTGAGGAATTTCAAGAATTGAGCAAGCAAAACATGAAAAGTGAAGCCATTTTTCACTTTTCTGTTGTGCGAAGAGCACTGCATGAGTGAAGAAATCATGAACCCGAAAAAAGCTGTGAACCGAGATTAAAAACCCCAGAGGCGGTAGGTTTCTGCCGGGCGGTTCTTCCGTTCCGTGACAAGTCCCTCCGCGCCGGGAATTAATCGCAGCTATTTATACCAACCAGTTGCTCCCCGCGCACCGTGACAATACATACTTTCGATCCTCGAGCCAACCATCCACCAGTGCTGCAGAACGCGCGTTTCGCCGATTTTCTTCCTTGTCGCCCATCATGTCAGATCGCGAATTCAGTTGTAGGTTTTTCGCCAGATTAGTTCCTGGCGTGAATTTACCATATCCAGCTAACTCGCGGTTTTCCTACTAGCGAACGACGACTTGTCGCTACCTAAAGGTATGTCGCCTTCCTCCGTGTTGTCGCGTCGCATCATTCCCCCGCGCTCTAGGACGGCGGGACTTGTTGCTCTTTGCTTTGCTTTCCGCGGATACAGGATCAATCATAACCACATATACAATATATGCTAATCGCAAATCATGCTTACAGCGACGGTCCAAAAGATCATCACCGAGATCCTCCCCCCCTCATCCGGCCAGACTTTCTCCAAAGATGCCCGCGATCTCCTCATGGAATGCTGCGTTGAATTCATCACCCTGATTTCCTCTGAAGCGAACGATATCAGTGAAAAGGAAGCCAAGAAGACCATCGCCTGCGAACATGTCGAGCGCGCCCTCCGTGATCTCGGTTTCAGCGACTATATCCCCGATGTCCTTGCTGTCGCGGAGGAACATAAAGAGCAGTTGAAGGTACGTAGCTAACACCACCTCCATCTTTGTATCTGTGGCATTTCCCGGCTGACATGGATCGATTATACTAGTCGCGAGAGAAGAAGCAGAGCAAGATGGAGCAGAGCGGGTTGTCCGAGGAGGAGCTTCTACGGCAACAACAGGAGTTGTTCCGCTCAGCTACTGAGAAGTATCACGCTGCTCCGGAGTGAAGTTTATGAGTTTGGACCTCCGGAGAGGCAAGAAAAAGTAATGCGGTTAGTCTCATGCTGGTCATAGAGGGTCTGGTTTCGGAGTTCTTGCGACGTTCCTACGACGGGGGTTTGGAGTTTGGGCGGTTCTGGTATTATACGCTTTTACGCTTCGTGGGAAGGGTTTCACCTTTTCTATTTCTATGCTATTTCTATATCTCCTCGGCTGGGGTAACCTTTTCTCATTTCCTTATATCATCTATTGATGTGCATGGCGGTACACGCAATCCTCTCTTCAGAGGATATGGTCAATGTAATAGTAGTCTTTATACCCATTGTAGTGACTATGGTCAGTGTTCGGGAAATACCAGCAGCAACGAGTAAACTTAGCATCTACGTATAGCAGCATGGTAGTTCGTCCAGGTAGTAAGTATATAACTAAGCGTTGGTCGGAGTTATCCTAACCTTAACATCGGCAACTCAACTACCGTGACCTCTGACAGTCTACTTGATTGCTTCTTACCATGTTATCTGATTACCCTTTATTGGAGACCAGGATCATTGGTATCATGTTTGACCCGTTGGGTCGCTTTTCTGTGTTACCCGGGAGCTAGTTTATATATAGTACTCATGCCCACTTATTCCGAGATGAACTCATCACATCTAAACTGGTAGTAACTAGTGTTAGCACGAACTGAGCAGCGCCGTAGTGACAAGAGTATTGCGCGACTACATAACTCCTAACCAACTAACTTCCAATAAAAAAAAAAAAGAAAGAAAAAGAAGACTACTATCCATCAAAATCAATCAATTATGTTTGGTTTAAAAAAAAAAACATACAACAGAAGGGATTCGCTGGTGGTCACCCACCCAACTACTAACCTCCCGGCGTGTGGCTTAAGTACGGCTGAGCGGACGGGAAGCCCTGTTTTCCACACCCTGTGGTCGTATGTACTTGTTACCTATTATACTTGGACTATATCATGCAAAAAGATATTACAAAAAGGGGTTTCTAGAAACATTGAGTCGGGAGTAGATGAGCGACACAAGACAGAAAGACACCTGAAAGGTTTATTATATCCATGGTATGATTGGTGATAGTGGCTATGCAAGTAGAGTAACCAGAGAACTAGGAAAAGGATCAAAGAGAAAATATTATCCACTCAGCGATGGTCCATTGTCCTTGATAATTGCAAATATATACAAATGAGAAGGCATGATATAAAAAACAACAACTTGCGCAGGAATCAAATTTTTGAAATCATGTAATAATGCAAGGCCCTAGAGGCTTCAGAATTCAATAAGTTTCTTATAAAGCTTATCGATTTCAATTAATACCAATTTTATTGGTATTTTTGAATCCCGTTTTTGTTAGCGAGGACAACTCAATGTGTCCTCGCACAGGTTCAATGTTTTTAGTTTCTTAATCAATCAATTCATCCGGTTTGGGTTGGTTCCGTCTGATCCTCATTCGTCAGAGTGTATACTAGCAAGATACGATTTCATCAAGTCTTGTTAAGATCTGTCATCAGATCACGTGCAGCATCCTATACTCTGGAATCCCTACATGCTCGCTGAGCAGGAGCATGATCCGCCCTGATCAGAACCAACTCGGCAGAGGATTTCTGCTACATAGGAGAGTTTGAACATAATCCAATTGGTCAAATATTTGTCAATTTAATTTTATCCTTTTCTTTGCAACATATCCTCTTGTAAGCACTTAGTGCATTCAGCTCTATCAGGAGGAATACTGTCAAGAAAGAACTCCATCCTACGGAGCGGTATATGTAATAGTAATTCAGGTATCTTAATTTTCCCGGCGTTCTAAATCAAGGCATTATAAGGAACATTAAGGCACCAACACCCTGGCCGCACTGCTGCGCACTCCATCCTTCTTCTCGAACCAGATCATTTCCTTGAGCATTTCCTCCAACTGCAGACCCAACCTTGTGACTTGAGCATCTTCTATCACAAACTCCGCTTTTACGATGTCATCACTGCCATCGAGCCAATCAGTAAGATGAGCATCGAATTTTCGGTCATCGGACACATGTTCGAATTTCAAGGTAAACCCCATTGAGCGATCTGTAGCATCGATGAAGAGCGCATCATCTCTGATTTGAACCAGTAAGTTATGATACCCAGGATTCCAGTAGTTGCCAGCGTAAGCACTGAGGGGTATTGTCGGTGGCTGCGGAGTATTCCGTTTTGGTTTTTGCTCATTCACTTGGCCCTTCTGGATACCTTGACTTTTCTTCGCTTGGGTTTTCTTTTCCTGCTTTTTCTTCTCCTTCTTTTCCTGGTTCTTACTCATTGGATTCGCATCTTTCGCCTCGGCCTGGGGTTTTGGACCGCGAATTTCAACAGATCGTGTGTCTTTGCTTTTGCTGTCCTGAGGTTTTTCGTCCGTGACTCCAAGGATAATGTCAATTAGCTTTTGGGCAAGGGTCGTCGCAATGCCATTTGCCCCATCTGAGTTTCCCATGATCACAGCACCGAATGAGAAATCAGGGAGAAAGAAGAAGCGACTGGCGAATCCAGAGAATACCCCATTATGGCCGACAACCATATGTCCCTTGTAAAAGTAGATATCCAGGCCAGCAGCATATGCTACCGGTGAGCTGTACCGCTTCCGTCTTCCTGGGTTTGGATTCACAAACGTTCGCAGGCGAGTCAGCCCTTCATAAACATTTTTATTGATAGGGTCTTCGCGATTCATGAAAGCCTTGACAAATTTGATGAAGTCGTTCACGCTCGAAATGATAGACCCTGCGCCTTGGCCTTCTGGGCAGTCTGGACTTTCTAACCCACGATATGTTGAGTCGGCCCTTTTCCATGTGTAGCCAGTTGCCATGCGGGATCCAAATCCTTTTGATCGTGCGCTGCTGGGTTGAAGAGTAGTTGATGCCATGTCCAGAGGCTTGAAAAATCGCTCTTCGAGGAATGTACCAAAATCCTGTCCGCTCTTGACTTCCACAAGGTGGGTTGCCACTGTATACATCATGTTGCAGTAAATATACTTTGATCGAAGGGGGGCCGCGACAGGGAGATTCCTGAGGTTTCTCGTAATGGATCGAGCATTGTCCGGCTTCGCCGCTCGCACACTCATATACGAATCGTCATGGCTGGCGCAATATGATTTAGTCTTGAAGTCAAACATGGAGAATTTGAAAAAATATTAGCTCACCCAGGCATTCCACTTCTATGACTTAAGATGTCTTCCACGGTGACTCCTTCTGTGTATCCTTCTCCAGACATAACAAAGTCCTCGGGGAGAAGAGTCGACATTACGGCATCGTACTGAATATCCGGGAACATGTCATTATCGTCGACTAGCAATCCCACCGCCGCAGCAGTGAGTGATTTAGCAGACGATGCAATGTCAAACAGCGTATCTGCTGTACAAGGTATTTCGGGATCCAGGCTCGCATGTCCATATCCCGCAGAGGCAATTTGATCATTGTGTATGATTGCAATGGCCAGCCCCGGGACATGCTGCTGCTTCATCAACTCTGTCACATCTGACGCAAACTCTGCCGAGTGAAAAAGATCCATATTGCTGATTTGACGAATTACCGGTGTGCGGTTATGGAATGCCACTGTAGAGGCCTGTTCATGTAGGTTCCAGGCGGTTTCTTTGAGGGAAAAGACCTCAGTTCAAACCTTGAGATGACAGATGTGCCACCTGGCATGAGAATGGGGGCCGGATTATAACACGCTTGGTCAGCTGCAAGGCTTAGTTAGTGTGTGTGTATGCCAGTGCCAAGTAGCTCTCAACGTTGGGGGCCTGAGGATCAGCACCCGAGCGGCCCCCGCACCTGGGCCCTTCGGGTTGCCTAACCGGAGCGGTGGGGCTTTATCTGACTGCTGCTTGTTTGGCCATTTAATTCGGGTAGAATACCTCTAAGTTGATACTAGAACCTAGCATAGTGGATTTTTTTACTGGTAGCATTCCGATCGAAGTGATGATTTTGTTCTAAAAGCTGTCATTCTTCTAAAGCCAGAAATAGACTAGGCAGTTTAAAAGATTGTTGAGATTCATGCCTAACAAGAAGACTATACTCTAAACGAAAAATAGATACTCATCTACTATTACCAGAATTTTAGCCCTTAACTGGAGCAAGAGAGACCAAATTACCTCTCCTCTGTCTGCATGCTGTCATATAGCGCCTTGAACAGTGATCCTGGCCGTTCAAGCAGCTCACGCGGTGGGCCCTCCTCAACGATACGCCCTTTGTCTAGCACCACGAAGCGATCAAAGTCCAGCGTTGTGTGTAGCTTGTGAACAACAGCAATGACAGTGCACGCCTCGAATTCGTTATGCAGAACCTCGTGTATCAAAGCGTCCGTATCCGCGTCAACGCTGCCACCCACCTCATCCATAATGAGGACGCTGCGTGGATTGATCACTGCTCGAATCAGACAGAACAATTGCCTCTGTCCATGCGACAAGGTCTCTTCGTTCATATCCTCATCCAGCCCGCCACGAGACTCGCAAAAGTCCCATAGGCGCACCGACTGAAGTGCCTGAATCAAGCGCTCGTCGGTAGCGACCCCGAGAGGGTCAAGGTTCTCGCGGACGGTGCCTTGTAGGAAGAACGGGTCTTGGGGAAGGGAGTTGAAGCGAGCACGAACGGCCTGGCGTGTGATGGTGCTGATGTCGATGTCGTCGACGCAAATCGATCCTGATTGAAGCTCCAGCATGCGCAGGAGAGTGGATACCAGGGAAGATTTGCCACTACCTGTGCGACCGCAGATGGCTACCTTTTCACCAGGTGTTATGGAAAGGTTGATATCCTTGAGTACTGGGTCCGTGGAAGTGTCATAGGATGCAGAGACCCCGTTGAAGACAATGGCGCCCTTTGCGGGCCATTTGTCGCTGACAAGTCCGGTCTCATGGGGCAGGTTCTCGTCTTTTGTGTCGAGAATATAGGTACGGACACGACTGATCGCTCCAAGAGCCATTTCAACTTGCGTCCACTCGGTAACGAGCGTCTGTAGCGTGGTACTGAATGTCACGATTTGATACAGGGCGACGCCGAGATAGCCAGTTGAGCCACTGCCTCTGATATTTGTCGCAAGGGCCACGAGAATAATGGCGATTCCAGCGACAAAGAGGTCCAGTACCATTGTCAGCCATCGCTGGACACACCACAGCAGATAGTATGGCTTTTGTGACACGTTGAGGGAGTCGTGGACAGTTTCGACGTAGTGGCTTGTCCAGTCAAAGGCCCGTATAGAGGATATACCACCCAGGGTTTCCAAGAACTGGGAGAAGAGAGGCGCCTTGGCTTCAATATCGAGTATTCGCAGCTGTCGGGATGTGCGCAGATAGAACAGCTGGATGGCCACGATGACTACAATGCACAGGGGAATTGCGATGGCGACGTAGCCAGAGCCGATGAATAAGATGACCGCCGACATGATGGCACTCAATAGCTGAAAGATGGTTTGATCCAACGAAGTGGGCAAATCTTGGTCAATGAGTTCAAGGTCTTGGCTGAATCGGTTGAGCGTTACGCCTGCATCCGTGGATGTGAGAAAAGACGTAGGTGCCCTAATCAAAGTCATGATCAGCATCATTATTATGAAAAAACGTTCTGGTGTCTCATTAAAAGCAACTTACCGCATAGTGGCTGTCAAAAGAAGCTCATGGAGCTTCCGGGACGTCCGCGGAATTACAAACAGGTTAAACACACCGTCGGCAAGGGAACAGCCAATGATCGCTATTGAAGCGAGAGCTGCGTACACACCGAGGTAGTAGCCAATCTCTTGGTTGGGATGATCAGCGTTGTAGTTTGTCCACTTTTGCAGCCATACAGAAGGGAAGTTGACACCAAACACAAAGGTGGCACAGGCGCAGACATATAAACTCATCCTCCAGCTGCCCGCAATTTTGACATAGAAAGAATACACCTTCCAATCGCCACTTTGCTTCTTGGGATCTGGTTCGTTTCCCCCGTCAAGCGGAACGCCCACCTCCTGCATCGTCTCATCGGAGATTTCCAGCAATGGACGGGACGTTGTGACGGTTGGCTGTTCCGAAAGCTTGCGGATCCAGTCTCCTGACGGTGCGATAGCGTCGAGGGTACCTTGGTGTGCAATCTTGCCATGTTCGTTCAACATGACAATTTTGTCCGCGAACTGCAGGTGGCTCGCAGTGTTCGTGGTCATTATTACGGTGGTGCCAACCTTCTTCGCAAGACCGTCGGCTCCGAGGACGCTTTCTAAGACTGCGCGCTCAGTCGTGCGGTCAAGGCCAGTAAGCACATCGTCTAAGACGAGGATGGCACTTCGAGAATACAGAGCCCTAGCTAAGGATACGCGCATTTGCTGACCACCGCTGAGTCTTGATCCTCGCGTACCAGTGTTGGTTTGGTCGCCGTGTGGTAGTTCATCCAAGTCGGCGACTAGTGAACAAGCCTGAATGACGATATTATACCACTTGCTATCGTACTCGGAGGTGCCTATGATGTTGCTTCGAACCGATCCCCATGTGATCCAAGGGGTTTGGGGGCAGAATGCGGCTTTACGAAAGGACGTGGCGACATTTCCAGAAACACATGGCATCTCCCCGAGTAAGAGCCGGAGAAGCGTCGACTTGCCAGATCCCACCGGACCAAATATCATGGTTATTTGGCCACGAGGAATATCAAGGTTCAAGTCATGTAGTATAGTCGTATCTTCATCATAACCAGTGGACACCTCTTTGACAGAAGCAACATTCTGGTGTTGGTCTAGTTCGGCGATGGCCTTGGAGGCCGGGTTTTCTTTGAGAGAAATGTCGTCTGTATTATCACTGTTGGACGATATACTGTCAGAAGGCGGCTTAAAGTCGGGGGTGATTCGGAAGTCATGGCGATCCTCTGATGTCAAATACTCTTGGATTCGACGAAACGAATTGGCAACCGTCTGGATGTGTTCAAAGCCGTCAATGATGTAGATCATGGGTTGGTTCATCAGCTCGAATAAGCTGAGCGCGGAAAATGCAATACTATCAGTCAAGGTCTCTGTGTTTCGCGACCTTGCCAGGATGATGTATACCCCATAGCCCCAGACCGGCGCAAACGTGGATGATGCAAAATCTAAGGTCACCATCAGGCAGGTTCTTTATGAAATATTTTGATGTATGGACGTCTCTTACAAAATATGGTGACAAAGATGTTCAAGACTCGCCACCTCCGAGATGCACGAATCTCGTCCAGCCTGAGCTGACGAATCGTGGCGGAAACCACGTCCGCCAACCCAGTCATCTTAATGGCCTTGACTGATCCTAGCGCCTTTGCAGTCGCAGCCAGACGGGATTCGATGGCTTCCAGCCAGGGCGTCTGGGCATTTCCAGCGGCACCCGCTAGCGGAAGACCCGCGATGAGACATACTGCGGACATTGTTAGCGACGGGGACAGTTATATTGGCCCAGCCATTTATTATCACCTACGAACGATCCATAAAATCGGGGCCACCACAGCGATTCCCAGAAGGCGATACAAGAGCCAGCAGGCGATGGCTACGTCGATAAAACTCGCCCAAAGCTCGTGAATGAGGGGCAAACTATGTCCGATGCGATCGATGTCGGCACTCATGAGCGTAATTGCCTCCGCGTCTGCGATAGAGGTTGATTTCATCTTCAGTGTTTTTTCGAATATCATCGTGACGAGGCTTCCGCGGTACATGGTAAGCAAGCGGTACGTCTTGTGCTGGTTGACGGCATACGAGACCTGTAACAAGATCAGAGAGCTGGCTTCGAGTCATGACAAAGTAATGAAACACCTACCGCGATGCCGATATAGACAATGGCGTACGCACCAATCAGACCGTATGCGGTGTCATTGGTTGTTGGGGTCCTGGCCTCATCTATAAAATCGAGCACGCGCTCCACGAGAAACGGCTGTGCGAAAAGGAATCCACTATAAGCGAGTCGCGGCAGTACACCTGCAAGAAAGGGCCACTTGTAGTGAATCAAAAAGGTCCAGAACAGAGCGTAGTCGCTAGAGTGGTCAGCTGATCGATAGTGTTAGCGGATAAGGAGTGTAAGATGAGCAATGGAATCTCACCATTGTCCCATCGTTGCTGCAACTTCAAAGGTCGGGACGCGGAGAGGATTTCAGGGTCCACCGGGGTCAGCATATCGACGGTCAGAAAGGTCTTGAAGCCCTTGATGAATAGATGATTCAACCACAGGAATAACGATCGGTCAATGGCTCCCGCCTTCTCCTCTGGCGTTGCGTGTTTCCATTCTGGGCGCGAGAACCGGTGCCAGCTCATGTTTTCGGCACACAACATCAGGACCTTGACAAGATAACTTGCTAAAAGAATGGACGCCACGGAATGGCTTCCTGGCAGAAAAAACAAGGTCCGTGTACGGGCCAGGTCTAGCAAAGTGGAGACACCGAGATATACGACCAAGACGGTTGATGGCCGCACCGAATAGATGTGCTCAACGTAAGACGTGACGAGGAGAATGCAGAAGCCTCCTATCGAGAATCCAATGCAAGCAAAGGTGAGTCTCGTATGGGGTATGTTCTGGGCCGACCAGACGGCGAGAAGGACGGCTTGTAGGATAATGAAGGCAGCGAACAAGGACTGTCACCACGATGAGATTTGGCATTTACACATCGGAGTAGTGGTTCGGGTGAAACTAACAATTTTGACGGCCAATGGCCACGACCTAGAGATTTTGGGGACTTCATTGCGCAGATTCGAAAGACGCAGAAGCGCCCAGCCGACTGACAGTTGTTAGCATTTGTATATGAAGAAGTTAAAGATGGGGAAGAAGGCAAAGCGAGGCAAAGAATGGGAAGGGGAGTATGTACTCGAAATTCCCAACGGCAGTATGGTTAATATGGCTTCCTCAAATAAGAGCGTAAAGTCGAAGCCGTTAAGGCAGGAACTGTTGACGATGCCGAACACGTCCTCGACAGCCATGGAGCAACCCTGCTGAGGGTCCGACATGGCTGCGCAGTTATGGCAACGAAGGTGGAAGACAGGATCAGACGCTCAAACCAGTCTGCTTATGCAGAGTAGGATGGGAGAAGAGGCTCTGGTTGTGCGTGTTCGTGTGCTCACCGGACAGAGCTGAAGGGCGCAAACGTGAGGTGTAAATTCAATGTTTCTGAGTGTAGAGGTTAGAAGCTCGCAATTGAACGTCCACATGGGCAACCTGATTGGCATGTTCCAACGAGGGACCGAAGCTTGGGAAGTGACCGAACCAAAAAATGTAGGCATTGGGGCCAGAAACTTGATGTGATCGTCAGTGGGAGAGTGACGGGAGTTCCCAACTGTGATCGCCGCCCCTCAAACTGCAGGTGGGGAGGGCTGACGGGAGATCGGGGCAATTTGGAACTTCCCCGGCCCGCACGCTTGTCCAGTCCGAAATAAGTTCACTTTTATTTTGTTTATTTGTTAGGCCCATGAATACCGTTGATGATCACTCAACGGTGTGTTCCTCTTATTCTTTATTCTTGATTTTCTCTTTTCTCTTTTCTTTCTATAATGAGTTATTCAAACAAGAAATCCTCGTCAATGATGTGTTGAACGTGGAAAGCTCGGCAGTGGATGTTGAGAGTTGAGACAAGGAAATTTCCATCGAGTGTTCATCCCCTGTACTGCTGAGCGTTGATTTAACATAACAGCCTCTCCGAGATGTTTCAGAAACACCAGTCAATGTAGCTTCTAGATCACGTGCATTTGCTAATAGTTCGCAACCCCCCCAGACCGACACCAGAAATCTTTTCGGCCTTCATTCACCCTTAAGGCCTGATTTGTTAGGCTTTACTGCCAGTTTAACGTAACGTAATTCACATACGAGCTGCGCACCCCACCCAAAACGCGTCCAGGAATTAGTACGTAGTTAATTCAACCACCCATGATGCCCCCAATTCGCTCCCGAAGCTCTAGAGATTCAGCAGAGCAGGAGGGTAGGATTTCACTAGCTATCCAGGCTATTAAAATTCAAAAAAAAAAAAAAAATTCCTAAATAACGGTTTGGTTTTGCCCGAGCGCTGCCCTTATTGGCGCTTTCTGCCTAGCGAGTCCGCCTTACTAGTAGGTTAACTACCTATTGCGCTGCTACCGAGGACGGCAGCAGTTTCCTAATAGGGGCAGTTGTCATGGCAGTAGCCCTATAACGTAATTCCCGGCCGTCTCGGTCACCCCAAAACACCATACTAGATGCTGAATATTGATTCCTCGATATCTCAACCACCAGGGATTTATTTCAATCAAGTTTCTAATATATATATTCATCTAGGCATAGGAATAACATATACAGATTTCAGGCCTTTCAGGCGATTATTTTAAGGCTTTACCATAAAATACCGCGGAAGTTTGACATTTGAGATTGAATTATATATATCTCTGCCAATACTCAAAACAATCTTCCTATACTTTACTAGTAGGTTAGAAATACTATCTATATTATATGCACTCAATATCATATCCTGAATGGATGGTTGTTGAAGTATGGAATTGTAATTTATCGCATTTAGTATGGTGTTTTAGGGTGACCGAGACGGCCGGGAATTAGTTACGTTAGAGCCGGGTATATATGACTAAGCGCTAGATGATAGTTAACTAACTAGTATCTTAGGTCGGTAGAACGTACCAATAGCAATATCTTTAGCATGTCCATCTTATTCCGTAACATACTTCTCTGACACTGCCGCCTGTTGCGCTGCTACCGAGGACGGCAGCAGTTTTCTAATAGGGGCAGTTGTATCGGCAGTAGCCTATAGTTAACTAGAGCCGGGGTTATATGACTAAGCACTAGTGCAGTTCCCACAGGTCCACCGGTCATTCAAGCTTGTGGATTCGGCACGGCGCGGCCCCCAACCATAGTTGGAGATAGCCCTAAATGTGATGGGAATGATCTACGGCTTGAGCTAGAGCGATCCTGGGGTCTTGGGGGGCTATGGAGTAAGCTCAATTGCTTCTCCAAATAGTAATCAATACGCGCAACCCTCAAAATTTGAAATTTCTTCGATTTTTCAGCCTTCCAACTACCTCAATGCCTCGTTTCCGGTTTCTATTGATCTTCCAAAAATTAAATTTATCCTAAATCCATCCAAGACTCTGATAAGATTTCCTATGTTTGCTTTAGAGATGATCATCATTGTCATATTTATGAGAAGCCTCATAATCACGTTACGTACCCACTGCACGTTGCCTGATGTGCCACGGAGAACCAGGGATCCTAAGCCGCCACTCTTGTGTCTGTTTGTCTCACTCGTAAGGCAACCCACCTGTCGGATGCAAATCTAGGCTTCCGTTGAGGTAGTATCGGATTGTTGCAAGATCCACAGTGGAGCCAAAAAGATCACGAAAAGTACAAAGAAAGGGCTTTGAAAGTTCATATGCTTTGTTTGGATTTTTGCGTTTTTTAGTCTTCGAATCTTCCTTGAGATTGTTTCAAGACATCTATGTATAATCAGATGACGGAGAGCAAACTTTGGTGATATTTCGTCAGAAACGACGCCTCGCACTACGAGCGGTTTTAGAGACAATGACCCTGCAGATCAGGGTCATTGTCTCTAATGGATTTGGCCCCTTAGCACATGTTTGCTGGGGAAAACCTGCTTTGGCGCTGTAGGATTCAGATGCAACAGTATACTGCATATTTGCTTATGTGCTTTCCGACTAAGCCCAGGATGACGACCTCGGAAATTCATTGCCCGTCGGGGGAGTCTGGCCGTAATGGCGTTTTACTAGCATAGTTACAGTATTGGTACTATAGCTGGCACATCTTCATATATTCTGCTGATGCCCCGTCCAAACATCTTAAAATGAGAAGAGTCCACAGAATACCATCAATTGCTTCATAACAATCCATTCATCCATCCCTCAAAACGATCAATAGACCTTATCAAAATGCGGTCTCCCAATGATCTTACAACATCAGCAACCATGGAAGATATTCATCAAATATGGTCTTGGAACGCTAACGTGCCTGAGGCGGGTGAGACATGCATTCACACCCTCATCACCGACAAAGCTCTCCAGCAGCCAGATGCACTTGCCGTCGACGCTTGGGACGGGAGGTGGACGTATGGTGAGCTTGAGGATACTTCTACCACACTGGCGTTGCGTTTGCTTGACCTTGGAGTTGGCCCTGGAACCAATGTGGTCATATGTTTTGAAAAGTCGAAGTATACGCCTCTGGCTATGCTGGCCGTCATGAAGGCGGGTGGAGCCTCCGTTGCACTCGATACAAGCCAGCCACAGACACGATTACAGTCTATCATCAACCAGGTCGACCCTGTAGTGATACTATGCTCCGCGTCCAAGAGCCAGTTGGCCAAGTCAATTATCCCCGAGTCTGCTGTAGCATTGACAATTGATGAGAATTCTCTATCCGAAATGAATTTCGAGCCGGACTCGGTCGCCCGTCTCCCTGACGTCAGTCTAGACAACAATCTCTACGTGGTCTTTACCTCTGGAAGTACAGGCACTCCCAAGGGCGTCGTCGTCACACATCTCAATTATTCTAGTGCCATTCTCCACCAACAAGAAGCGCATGGCTTCAAGTCCACTTCAAGAGTGTATGACTTTGCTTCGTATGCTTTTGATGTGAGTTGGTCAAACCTCATCCACACTCTCACCATCGGCGCCTGTCTGTGCATTCCATCAGAGCAGGACCGCAAGGACAATCTCATCGAGTCCATACGCTCACTGCGTGCTACACATATCGATGTGACCCCGTCTGTTGCTCGTCTTATCCCTGATTCCTTGCTCTGCAAGATTGAAACACTTGTTTTAGGTGGCGAAAAGCTGTCTGCAGAACTTGCCAGACATTTATCATCGCTGGTAACATTGAAAAATCCGTATGGACCGAGTGAATGTACGCCTACATCAACTATCGCTACAATTCGACCGGATGATGATGATTCAAAAATTAGCAGCATTGGCCGAGGCTTGGGTGTCAACACCTGGATTGTAGACAGTGAGAATGAAGGAGTTTTGGTGCCTATTGGACAGGTTGGAGAGCTATTGCTTGAAGGGCATCTGCTTGGCAATGGCTACTTGAACGACCAGACGAAGACCACTGCGGCCTTTGTCAACAATCCGCTTTTTCTGCTCAATGGCGGCGATGGACCTGGGCAGCCTGGGAGGCGCGGGCGTCTCTACAAGACCGGCGACCTGGTCCGTTACGAGAAAGATGGTAGCTTGACATTTATTGGCCGTAAGGACACGCAAGTCAAGATTAACGGCCAACGAGTTGAGCTGGGTGATATTGAGCATCATATTTACCGCCACATGCCACATGGTACCGTATCTGTGCGACAAATTGCAGCAGAAATCATTTCACCAAAGACTGGTTCCAATGCTGTCCTGGCAGCATTCCTCGAGGTCGACCTTGGTGTAGAGGATACGGGAAAAGCGGAACAGTTGTTTTCAAAAACCGAGAAGATGATGTCTAACTTGAGAAGCAATCTTGCTCGAGAGGTCCCTTCATATATGGTTCCTGCTGTATTCATTCCGTTGAGGAACTTCCCATTGTCTCCGACAGGCAAGACAGACCGACGCCAACTGCGGGCCATTGGTGAATCAATGGACTTGACTGTCTTGGCAGGCTTGAGCGCAGCACCTAATGAGGCTCGGATTCCTCTCACTCTGCGAGAGAAACAGTTGAGAAGACTCTGGGGCTCTATCCTCAGGATTGACGAAAACCTTATTGCTCTCGACGATAACTTTTTGCAAAGAGCCGGCAACCCAGATGCAGCCATGAAACTCGTCACTGCAGCTCGAAGAGAAGGCTTCTCCCTGAGCCTGGCCAACGTGCTGAAGTATCCGTGCCTTCAGGACATGGCACAGGTGGTTGGAACAGTGGAGCAAGAGCAGGCACATGACATTATGCCATTTGAGCTTCTGAGCAATGAGATTAATCTTGATCTAGCCCTCAGAGAGGCTGCAGCATCGTGCAACGTACAAGGGAATCAAATTCAAGACATTTATCCCTGCACACCGCTACAGGAAGGCATGATGTCCCTATCCGCAAAACGCGAGGGTGATTACATCATGCAGTATACGCTGGAGCTACACCATCGATGCGACATAGAGCGCCTAGGTAAAGCCTGGGCGACAGTAGTTGCTACGACGCCCATTTTGAGAACACGAATTGTCGACATCACTAGCCAGGGGTTGGTACAGGCTGTTCTAAACGAGCAGTGGTCAAGTTCGTCGATCCAAAGGAGGACCTTGAGCCAGGCGAGAGACCACAAGCATCAATTCGGGCTAGGCATGCCATTAGGCAGATTTGAAATTGTCACCGGCGACTCGTCTGTTTTTAAGCACTACTTCGTCTGGACACTGCACCATGCCCTGTATGACGGGTGGTCACTTCAGCTTTTACTCGAAAAGCTCGAGAACGAGTACGCCGGAAAGGCAGACGCGCAGTCAAACTCACCCGACTTTAAACGGTTTATCAGGTATATTTCAACGAGGGATGGCGAGAAGACTCATTCGTTCTGGACCGAACAGTTCCAAGACGTCGAAGCCCAGATCTTTCCGAGCTTGCCATCTGTCGACTACCAGCCTAGATCGGACAAACTGTACACTCATTCTGTGGAAGGAATACAATGGCCAAAAAATGGAATCACCCCATCGACGACAATTCGTGCGGCTCACTCTATCTTGATATCCAGTCTGACCAACAGCCCAGATGTTGTCTTCGGCAGCATAACGACGGGCAGACAAGCCGCCGTGGATGAGGTTGAAGAGCTTATTGCACCAACTATAGCCACTGTACCTGTGCGCGTTTCGATCGACAGCAAAGACGAGTTGGGACAGTTCTTACAGCGAATTCAATCCCAGGCCGCAGATATGATTGAGTTTGAGCAGACTGGGCTGCATCAGATTCGACATATCAATGCAGATGCGGAGCGAGCATGCCAGTTTCAGACACTGCTTGTTGTTCAGCCCGCGGAGGGCTCGGCTACAGCACCGAGCGACATTTTTACCAACATTGCCGACGACATAAGGAAAGGAGATGGAAACAGCGCCGCAGAGCTGGGGACTTACGCCTTGACTATGGAGTGTCTGCTCAAGAAAGATGGCCTTGACCTCCATATGTACTATTGTTCCGCGGTCATATCGGAGCATCAAGTGCGCCGTTTGTCACAGCAGTTTGAGCATGTGCTTGGTCAAATATGTCATCTGACGATGATAATTCACAGACAGAGAACGACACTTGGATCGCTGCGGCAGCCAACAACGGAAACTGAGCGGCAGATGCAGCGAATCTGGGCACAGGTACTCAACCTTAATCAAGCATCAATTGGGCTAGATTACAGCTTTTTCCAACTCGGCGGCGACTCTATTGCTGCCATGGAAGTTGTGACAGAAGCTCGTAAGCTTGGCTTGAGACTGGCTGTGTCAGACATATTCCGTCGCCCGAAATTGCAAGACGTTGCAAAGAAGGCTTGTGACAGTGGCCTGCAGGTTTATGGAGAAGAGCAGCTCATGAACGACTCAGAAGTCCAAGTTAATGGAGGCACCGAGCACACTAAGCTACCCGATGATGACAAGGCAGTCGCTGGCCATGAAACGCAGCAAGTCATGGTATGGGAGGGAATGTTCGATAAGGAGGTCTATGGAACTATTGATGATGTCCAATTGGAGAAGATTGGGCGCGACTTCATCGGATGGACGTCCATGTACAATGGCAACCAAATGGACAATGTCGAATTGAACGAGTGGCTTGACGATACTATTGCCACAATACGCAGCAGCGGATCGACAGCCAACATACTCGAGCTGGGATCCGGCAGTGGAATGATCTTGTTCAATCTTGTCAACGGCCTGCACAGTTATGTTGGACTTGACCCGTCAGAAAAGGCCGTGGACTTCGTTTGTTCCACAGTTAAATCCATTCCCCAGTTGGCCGACCGTGTCTATAATATAAAGGGAACAGCAGACAACATCAACAGCCTAGGCGTACCCATCTCTGCTAACATGGTCATCGTGAACTCTGTCGTCCAGTACTTTCCCAGTCAAGACTATCTGCTCAAAGTAATTGAGGACCTAGTTCAGCTGGAAACAGTCCGCACGATCTTTTTCGGCGACATTCGCTCCTACGCGCTGTTTCGAGAGTTCCAGGTTACCAGGGCGCTGAATATTGCAGGAGATACTGCAACCGAGGAAGAGATCCGACAGATGATGGCCAACATGGAGCAAGTCGAGCTGGAGTTGCTGGTAGATCCCGCTTTTTTCACATCCTTAGTCGACCGGTTCCCTGGACTCGTCGAACATGTGGAGATTCTTCCAAAAAGATTGAAGTCGACGAACGAGCTGAGTGCCTATCGATACGCTGCCGTCGTGCATCTCAAAGACTCAAACCAACTGGCTCAGCCATTACAACTCCACGATATCCAGAAAGAGAGCTGGATTAACTATTCCGGGTGTCAACTCAATCGTCAGTCGCTGTTACAACTTGTACAGGATTCTTTCTTACGAGACCCGTCCCCCTCATCAGTTGTGGCCGTATGCAATATACCTTATAGCATGACAGTCTACGAGAGGCACGTGATTGAATGGCTTGATAGTGGCCGCACTGCCGGTCCCGATGCCGAGGACTGGCTCTCTTCTATCCGCCAAACATCACAAGAATGCTCGTCACTCTCGGCTCTCGATCTGCAACAAATAGCTCACCAGACAGGATGGCAAGTGGAGATCAGCTGGAGTCGGCAATTTTCTCAGCGCGGTGGCTTGGATGCCATATTCCACCGACACCCACGAGGAGACCGAACCAGCAGGGCTTTGTTCAACTTCCCCACAGATCATCAAGGACGGCCATCTCAATCGTTGAGCAATTGGCCTTTGCAGCGCAAGCGACAGGGAGAGGAAAAGCAAATAACTTTGGGAGATGTTTCGACCGTCTGCAAAGAGGACTTGCATGACATCTGGACTTGGAATGAAGTTGTCCCAGACGCCCTCGAGGCCTGTGTCCACGATCTCATCTCGGACACAGTAAGAACTCAGCCTCAATCCCCTGCTATTTGTGCTTGGGATGGTGAGTGGAGTTACATCGAGCTTGATGATTTGTCTAGCCGTCTTGCACACGCGCTTGCTCCGTTTGGCGTTGCTAACACAGTTGTACCTATATGCTTTGAAAAGTCAAAATGGACACCAGTGGCAACGCTGGCTGTGATGAAGGCCGGGGCAGCGTCAGTCACCCTCGATGCCTCTCAACCTCTGGAAAGATTACGGTCGATTATCTCCCAGACTGACCCTCGAGTGATCTTGTCATCGGCGTCTAAGCAGGGCTTGGGTGCCCAACTCACTAAAGCTCCAAATCTTGTTGTTGACCAACATTCCATTTCTACTATGCACATCACCGCCGAGCCTCTTCCTACCGTTGACCCCTCCAGCAAGCTATATATTGTTTTCACCTCTGGCACCACGGGTGTTCCTAAGGGCGTTATTATCACACACTCTAACTTTAGCAGTGCCATCCGACACCAACAAAAAGCTCATGGTTTCAAATCGACATCTCGGATTTATGACTTTGCCTCATACGCGTTTGACGTTAGCTGGTCTAACTTCATACATGCACTTACTATTGGTGCCTGCTTGTGTATTCCGTCAGATGAGGACCGCCGTGATGACTTGGCCGGGTCGTTGGAGAGGTTCGGCGCTACCCATGTTGACATGACGCCTTCCGCAGCAAGCTTGCTCCCAGAGAAGTCATTCAAAAGGCTTGAGACGGTTGTACTCGGAGGCGAGAAGCTTTCTGTCGAGAGCGCACAGCGCTGGAGCTCACTGGTCAGCCTCAAGAACCCATACGGTCCCAGTGAATGCACGCCCACGGCTACCATTGCGACGGTAACACCCACCGATGAGTACAAATCCAGTATTGGAAGAGGACTGGGTCTGAATACATGGATTGTGAATACTGTTACAGACTCTTTAGTTCCAGTCGGCGGAGTCGGAGAGCTCCTGCTCGAGGGGCCTCTCGTTGGCGCAGGGTACCTCGGCGATGACACAAAGACGGCCGCTTCCTTTGTGCAAGACCCTCAGTTCCTATTGCAAATATGCCCTCAAGGTCAAGCAAGACATACCAGAATGTATAAGACTGGAGATCTGGTTCATTACAACCCGGACGGAAGTCTTAGTTTCGTTGGGCGCAAGGACGCTCAGGTCAAGATTCATGGTCAGCGTGTCGAGTTGACCGAGATTGAGAGCCACATTCGTCGCACCTCTAAGACTATCCAGGTGGCTGTTTTGTTTACCAAGTCAGGGCTGTGTGCAAATAGGGTAGTTGCATTTGTCTGCATCCAGGGAACTGGCCAAACTCAGACAGCCGCCGATCAAATTCGACTCATCGATCCCAAGTATTCGACCCTTGTTACGGCTTACACCGAGTCCGCAAAGTCTAGTCTCAGCGACACTCTTCCTGCTTATATGATTCCCTCAATTTGGATTCCACTCCAGCATGTTCCGTTGTCAACGTCCGGAAAGCTCGATTACAAAGCTTTGAAATCATGGCTTGATAGCATGGATGCCAAGACGTTTGCCAATATTTTAACTGCGTCTGATGGCGACGTGAAGCTTCGCAAGGCTGAGACAGAATTGGAACAGGTCATAGTAGAGGCTTGCGCTACAATTCTCAACACTACAGCATCGAAGGTGAACCTGGATCGGTCGTTCATTGCGAATGGTGGTGATTCCATCTCCGCCATGAGGCTCGTTGCTCATTGTCGCGCGGACAACGTCGTATTTTCGGTGGCTAAATTGCTAAAGAGCAAAACTTTGGCCGCTTTGGCCTCATCTTCAGAAATCAAGTCAGCTTCCAACGTGTTGGGCTTCTATGAGGAGAAAAGTGACTCTTTTGCGTTGTCGCCGATCCAACAGTGGTTCTTTGAACAAGGTCTCTACAAGAGATCCAATGACAACTTCGACAATCAAGGATTTTATCTCAAGGTTAAGCGCCCATTATTGACAAAGGATATTGACTCGGCGATTTCCAAAGTTGTTCAGCATCACTCTATGTTGAGAGCTCGCTTTCATCGGAACGGCGACGAGTGGACCCAAAAAACGCTTAAGCCTGACACCAATGGTTTATATCACTTTGGTGTCCATCACACGTGCCTTCCAGCTGATATAGAGCGACTAGCTCTATCACGCCACCAGATGATCGACATCGAAAACGGGCCAGTATTCTCTGCTGACATTTGCCATAATGCGTTTGGAGAACAGTACCTGATCCTGATTGCTCACCATCTTGTTGTTGATTTAGTCTCGTGGCGTGTCATCCTGGAGGACATAGAATCTCTACTCGGTGGTAGTAATTTGCAACCAAGTCTTCCATTTCAAGTCTGGAATGATATGCAAATTGAGCGGGCGAAGGAATCGAGCCTATTTGATCCTGAAAATGTTCTTTCGACCACTGGAATTAATAACAACCTGGATTTCTGGCAAGCCACAGCAGAAACCAAGAACACCGTCGAAGATCACCTAAATTTCTGTACCAAGATCGACAGCAGCATTACAGAGCTCATCCTCAAAGACGCAAATTACCCGTTCAACACTGAACCTGTGGACCTCCTTCTTGCGGCTGTTTGGCATGCATTCTTCAAGACGTTCCCCCAAAGAGACGGTCTCACCATTTTTATTGAAGGACATGGTCGCGAGCCGTGGTCCTCGGATATTGATCTTTCCCGCACTGTCGGCTGGTTTACTACCATCAGCCCCATCCATGTGTCAAAGAGCGACGTACACAAGTCTGTCGCAAGTCTAGTACGCGTTGTCAAAGATGCGCGGCGGCTCCTGCCTGCAAATGGCTGGGCTTACTTTGCTTCTCGATATCTCAATGAATCGGGAAAATCGGCGTTCAAATCGCACGACTCTATTATGGAAATAACCTTTAACTATCACGGCCAATTTCAACAGCTGGAGAACGAGAAGGCGATGTTTGAAAATATTACGCTCAGTGGAGTCTGCGAGCAAGGACCAGCTCTTCCCGCCTCTTCCTTGATTGCTGTCGAAGTCTCGATAGATCGAGGGCAGGTCACCTTCGACATTTCTGCCAACCGCTACATTAATCACCAGGATTATATTTCAAATTGGATCAAAGCAATTTCACAGTCATTGGAGACCATTTCTAATGAGCTTGTGTTTACAGAAATCTCACATCGCACGCTTTGCGACTACGAATTTCTGAGCCTCGGGTATACGGAGCTGGATCGATTACAGGAAAGTGTCATCCCAGAAATTGAGAAGCTAAATGATTCCACAGTAGAATACATTTACCGCTGTCTTCCCACAGTTGATGGTATTCTGATCAGCCAGTTCAAAGACCCAGAATCGTATAAAACAGTGCAACATTTCGAGATTACTTCCCACATCGACGACCAAATCGACCTAGAGCATCTTTCTCTAGCATGGCAAAACGTGGTTGCCAATCAACCTGCTCTACGAACCGTCTTTATCCCTGGCATGGACAAAGCCGCTGCATTCAATCAAGTTGTGCTGTCTCAGTACCACGCCGAGCTCATCATCCTGCATACTGCCAGCGACGAGTACACCGAAGCCTTGGAGATGTTCAAGAATCTAACCCCAATCAATTATCAGAGCTTCAAGCCACCTCATAGAGCCGCGATGTGTCGAATCTCACCTAGTAGAGTACTCTGCCAGGTTGAGATGAGTCATGCCATCACAGACGGTGCATCGACATCTATTTTGGCCAATGATCTTCTCCAGGCATACAACGGCAACTCGATGCCAATAAATCTCATGGACACAGCATGTGAGTTTGCTCGGGCCCAACTCACTTCCTCTTTTGGGGAAAAACTGTCATACTGGAAGAAAAAGCTTTCGGGAATGGATCCCTGCCACTTCCCCAAAATTTCGGGTGCTTCAACACAAGGCACCGGTACATCCGTCTGCAAAATCCGTGGCTCTCTGTTTAGCAAAATCCAGGATTACTGCAATTCAGTAGAAGTCACGACGGCCAGTTTATTTCAGACCATATGGGCACTTACTCTGGCCGCCTATACCGGCAACGACTCGACATGCTTTGGGTATCTAGCATCTGGCCGCGACTTGCCTATTGCTGGCATCGATAAATCTATCGGTGCATTCACAAACATGTTGGTTTGTCGAGTCAATATTAACCGAGAAACTGAAATACTTCAATTTGTTCAGACTGTTCATGATCAAGTTATGCAAGATCTGGAGCACCAGCACTGCTCACTAGCAAGCATCCAGCATGAACTAGGCATAAATTCCGATAACCCTCTTTTCAACTCCATCCTATCATATCAGAAGCAGGACGATGAGCCGGCAGGAGACGAGGGTTTGGTCATCAAGGCCTTGGACGGACAGGATCCAACAGAGGTACGTTGTATCGCATGTCAATATTCTTAACGGAATCTGACAAATCCTAGTATGACATTGTGTTGAATATTGGGCACGCTACCGACCACATCGAAATTGTTTTTGACTATAAACACGCCTGTCTTTCAAGCATCCAGGCAGAGAGCGTACTTTCACTCATGCAATCTACAGCTGCCGCTCTAGTTCAGCATGCGTCGGGAGATCATCAGACTTTAAGAAGCGTCAACATGGTCAGCACTGAAGATATATCTGACATATGGCAATGGAACTCAAACGTGCCAGTCACTGTCGACGATTGTGTGCATCATATCATTACGCGAACTTGTCATGAACGCCCCCAAGCTCCGGCAATCTGTGCATGGGATGGCGATTGGACCTATGCTGAAGTCAATAAGCTGTCAGATAAACTTGCCCACCTTCTAGTCTCCTATGGTGTTGGCCCTGAAGTGGTGGTCCCGCTTTGCTTCGAAAAGTCAAAGTGGACACCCATAGCAATGATGGCTGTCATGAAGGCAGGAGGCGCATCTGTTGCCATGGACTCAACCCAACCAGAGGAACGCCTACGAGCAATCGTAAATCAAGTGAAGTCACCTATTATCTTGTCATCATTTGCCAACGAACAGCTTGCAAGCCGACTAATCAGCGAGCTTCCCAGCCCCACCAAAGTCCTCACAATAAGCGACAAAGAATTGGAAATTTTGAATGTTCTGAGTGGAAGTCAACTTCCCCATGTCAACCCCAGTGATACGCTCTATGTGGTATTCACATCCGGTAGTACAGGGGTGCCAAAGGGAGTGGCAGTTACTCACTCCAACATTGCCAGTGCGATCAAACACCAGCGACACTCGCTTGGATTCACTTCTGAATCTAGGGTATTCGACTTTTCTTCCTATATGTTTGATGTTGTCTGGTGCAACTTACTACAGGGTCTCTCTGCTGGAAGCTGCGTTTGCATCCCGAGCGACAATGAAAGGAAGACTGACTTTATGGCCGCTATTGTTAGGATGAGGGCAAACCTTGTCATATTGACACCTTCTGCTATCCGCGGCCTGAAGCTTGACGCTCTGAACAGCCTATGCAACCTCCACTTCATCGGCGAACCTTTACATGTTGACACTTTCAGATCAGTTGACGAAAGTGTCACGATATCCAACCTATATGGCCCCACTGAATGTACAACATTCAGCACAGTACAAACCATCTGCGGCAGACAGCACCCGTCAATTACAATTGGCAAGGGAGCGGGCCTGAATACCTGGGTCGCGGACATAGCCACTGGTACGGCTCTTGTACCAATTGGCAGTGCGGGAGAGCTTCTACTTGAAGGCCCATTAGTCGCCGCCGGCTACCGGGGTGATGCTGTCAAAACCGCTGCCGCATTCGTATATGACCCGCCATTTCTTCTGCGTGGATCGGTGGGCCACCCTGGCAGACGTGGCCGCCTATACAAAACCGGAGATATTGTTCGGTATAACTCCAACGGTACTTTGACTTTCCTTGGCCGAAAGGATTCGCAAGTCAAGATCAACGGACAGCGAGTTGAGTTCGGTGATATTGAGTCTCACATAAACGGGGCGCTGCTACCGGACTTCAGTGAAGGTCAAGCTTTAGTCGAGTTTGTAACACCGCAAGGAAGCTCACGTCCAATGCTTGTAGCTTTTGTTTACTTCGGACCTACTGTCACTGAGGGCATGGATGAGGCCGATCTGCTAAGCCTAGCCAAGCGCACAGCCATATCGCTGGATGAGAGTCTTGCTGCTCGAATCCCTGCATTCATGATACCATCCGCTTATATTCCATTACAGAAAATTCCTGTCACAGCGACAGGCAAGACAGACCGCCGTCGTTTACGCGAGATGGCCAAAGATGTTACCTGGGACCAGCTCATTTCAACTGACTCCCACGGTCCTGATCGTTGTCAACCTGGCACAGAGATGGAGATACAGCTGCAGATCCTATGGGGGACTGTGCTGGGAGTTGAAAGGAGTTTGATTGGTGCACACGACAACTTCATGCGCGTCGGTGGTGATTCCGTGGGCGCAATACGCTTAGCAAGTTCTGCCCGGGAACTTGGTTTCACGCTGAACGTGGCTGATATTCTCAAGAACCCGAAATTAAGTGATATGGCAAAACTTATGATACGAACAGAGCCGTCGCAGGATATTTCGATCAAGGAATTCTCTCTCCTCAAACCTGGCTCTGATGTCGACTGGGCCGTTGCAGAGACATCCGCTTTATGTGGCGTGGACGGTAACCAAGTTGAAGACTTGTATCCTTGCACACCCCTGCAAGAGGGCTTGCTGGCGCTGACAACAAAGCGCCCCGGCGACTACATCATCCGGTGCATTTTGGAACTGAAGAGATCAACAGACGTCAAAAAGTTCTGCGCCGCTTGGGAGGCGGTGTTGGAGAGCACCCCAATACTACGAACTCGGATTGTAGACATCGCGGAACAAGGTTTGGTGCAAGCTGTCATCAAACAACCAGCACAGTGGACATCGGCCGAAGCCTCCAGTTTGGTAGACTTCGTGGCTGCTGATAATGAGAAGACAACTGGTCTGGGTATGCCCTTGGTGCGATTCGGACTAGTGCAAGAGACGAACAAACACTTTTTTGTTTTGACTCTGCATCATGCAGTATATGATGGCTGGGCGCTGAATCTGGTCTTCGAAAAGCTCGAAAATTTTTATGCTGGGTCTTCCAGGCATGTAAGCTCGGATTTCAGACATTTCGTCAAGCACATTTCAAGTCTCGACAACGATGCGGCTGCCAGGTTTTGGAAAGACCAACTCCAAGGCTCAGAGGCACCCACTTTTCCCTCCTTACCAACTGCCACGTTCGTGCCCAAGTCTGAAAAGACCATTTTGCACACAGTTGAAGAGTTGCAGTGGCCCAAGACTAATGTCACTGCTTTTACGTTGGTGCGTGCGGCACTGTCACTTTTAACGGCAGCCTACACCAATTCAGAAGACGTTTGCTTTGGAGTGACTTCCAACGGTCGGCAGGTTGGGCTCCCTGGAGTAGAAAGAATGATAGGTCCGACTATTGCGACAGTGCCCGTTCGTGTTCGCATTGACCGCGAGCAGCGTCTCCAAGCCTTCCTCACACAGATGCAGCATCAGTCCATTGACATGATAGCGTTTGAACAGTTTGGTCTGCAGCAAATACGGAAGTCAAGTCCTGACGCCGAACGGGCCTGTAACTTCCAGTCACTTCTCATTGTCCAGCCGACAGAAGAGACAGCCCAGTGGCAGAGCGATATAATTGCCCGTGATATCGGAGAAGGAGCTGATGATCCTATGGGCATTCAAGAGGTTGGAACATATGCCCTTACTCTCGAATGCCATCTCGGACCCGACAGTTTGCTCATAAAGGCCAACTTTGATTCCAATGTAATCGATGAACTACAGGTCAAGCGATTTACAAAGCAGTTTGAGCACGTGCTTCGTCAAATATGCTGCTCTGGCAGTGGCCTTGTCGTTTCTGATATTGATACCACCAGCAGACAAGACATGGAAGATATTTGGGAGTGGAATGCCGTAGTCCCCCCGTCAGTCAACACGCCTGTTCATGAGCTCATCTCCTCTGTGGCACGCAGACTGCCGCATGTCCAAGCTGTATGCGCATGGGACGGCAACTGGACTTACCGTCAACTGGATGACCTGTCAAATTATGTTGCGCACCACCTCGTCGGCCTTGGTGTTGGCTCTCAGGACATCGTACCGCTGTTGTTCGAGAAGTCCAAGTGGATGCCGATCGCGATGCTTGGTGTCATGAAAGCAGGAGCTGCGTCGGTGGCTGTCGATACCAGTCAGCCCAAAGACCGACTTCGCATGATTATCGACCAGGCAAACCCCACGGTCGCGCTAAGCTCAGCTGATAAGTTGCCTCTTGTCCGGAGTCTGACAAAGGCGCAAAGCTTCGTTGTCAATGGCCAAGGTATTGACTGCTTATTAAAACCTAGCCTTAATGCTACACTTCCAGTTGTCGATCCGTCCAGCAGACTGTATTTGGTCTTCACCTCTGGTAGTACGGGTGTCCCGAAGGGTGTTATAATTCGACATTGCAATTTTGCCAGTGCAATAAAACACCAGAAAGAAGTTCAAGGCATCCTTCCAACCTCGCGTGTCTATGACTTTGCTTCATATGCATTTGACGTCGCATGGGCCAATGCGCTACTGACCTTTGAGAGCGGCGCTTGTCTCTGTATCCCATCCGATGCTGACAGAAAGAATGATCTAAATGGTTCGATTACGCGACTGAAGCCAACTCACGCCGATCTTACGCCTTCGGCAGCACTAGTCCTGTCCAAAGAGTCACTTCAGCAGCTTGATACCCTCACTTTAGGTGGCGAACGTCTCCTAGCGGAGTACGCAACAAAGTGGTCCCAGTTTGTGACAGTTAAAAACTCATACGGACCAAGCGAGTGCACTCCAACTGCCACATTTACCGAGGGCATTGGGCATGGATACGATCTTGGTGCTAGTATTGGTAAGCCTGCTGGTCTCAACACTTGGGTGGTTGATCCTGTGACGGGGCAGTCGCTCGTTCCTATTGGAGGCGTCGGCGAGCTGTTCTTGGAGGGGCCGCTTGTCGGTGCTGGCTATCTTGGTGATGCAGAGAAAACGAATGCTGCTTTTATCCATGATCCACCATTTTTGCTCCGCGGCAACGTTGTCGCGCAACCTGGACGACGCGGCACGCTGTATAAGACGGGTGACATTGTGCGATACAACTCAGATGGCAGTCTCACTTTTGTTTGTCGGAAAGATACGCAAGTCAAGATCAATGGCCAGAGAGTAGAGCTTGCTGAGATTGAGAGTCATATGGCTCTATACACAGCGACCCGACAAGTGGCGACCCTATTGCCTAGCACTGGCCTCTGTGCAAACAAGCTGGTAGCTATGATCAGCCTCACAGATGTGAACTATGATGTTAGCGAGGACCTCGCCGAAAACAAGATTGAGCTGGCATCTTCGGAACATGGCCAACTCATCAATGAGCACATTGAGGCCCTTCAATCGTTCTTGCGCGAGTCTTTGCCGCAGTACATGATTCCATCTCTGTGGGTGGTCTTGTACAACCTCCCTATGACAGCATCGGGAAAGCAAGACAATAAGGCACTCAAATCCTGGCTGGAAAATATGGATGAAACGTGCTTTTCTAAAATCAACAATGTGAACGGTAGCGACAGTATCCGAGAACCAGACACAGAAGACGAAAGAGCTCTCAGCCAGAAATGCAGTATCGTCCTTAATATGCCCGTCGACAAGATCAATCTCGACAAATCTTTTATTGCAAATGGTGGAGATTCCATTTCGGCCATGAGGCTTGCATCCCACTACAGAACTGCGGGAATTTCCATCTCAGTCCCAACACTCCTTCAAAGTAAAACCCTCGCGGATTTCGCAGCATTTTCGGGCGCAACAGCCATTACTGGAGTCAGCCAGGAAGAGCATACTGACGTTCCTTTCGAACTATCACCCATCCAGCAGTGGTTCTTTGACCAATGGCCATTTATGAGCCAGCAGAAGCATGACAGATTCTACAACCAAGGATTCTATGTGAGACTCAGGCGCACAGTGGGAATCAATGATCTAGAATCAGCCTTTCTTTCTCTGGTCAATCGGCACGCGATGTTACGCTCGCGATTCCAGCATCATGGGGGCAAATGGAAGCAAATAATCCTCAGTCACAGCAAACGAGCTCTTCATTTGAACGTATCGCAGCACCTGTCCATGAGCGAGATTGCATCGTTAGCTCAAGAGCGGCACCGACAGATTGACATAGAGAAAGGTCCTGTCTTCTCGGTTGATATTTGCTTACTAGGCCAGCAGCAGCATCTGGTCATGATAGCCCATCATTTGGTTACCGATTTGGTCTCCTGGCGGATTATCTTAGATGATCTGGAGACTATTCTCAACGGCCATTCCCTAACGGCCGCTCTACCCTTCCAAGTGTGGAGCAGGCTGCAAGCTGAGCGGGCTGTATCTTCCACTTTGAAGCCTCACAACTTGCTGTCGACTGACGGCGTCCATAACAATCTCAAGTTTTGGAAGTATACGCACGACACGCCCAACTGCTTGGCAGACCACAGGCTCCGATCGGTCACCATTGATCGAGAAACTACGGCTGTACTACTGGGCGAGGCAAACAAAGCCATGAACACAGAGCCAGTAGAGATCCTTTTATCAGCTGTTTGGGATGCATTCTTTCGGACGTTTTCCCAGCGCAACAGCCTGACCATATTCAACGAAGGTCATGGTCGCGAAGCTTGGTCCGATGAAATTGACTTGTCGAGCACTGTTGGATGGTTTACCACACTCAGTCCCATCAACATCTATAGAAATAATGCCACCAGCGAGACCGACATGGTGCGGCTCGTCAAGGATGCCCGCCGCAGCCTTCCCGCGAACGGCTGGTCTTACTTCACCTCCCGATATCTGAACCCCGACGGGCAACGAGCTTTTGAAAGCCATAACACAGTGTCTGAAGTTGTTTTCAATTATCATGGCCAATTCCAACAACTAGAAAATCATCAAGCCCTTTTTGAAGACATTGATCTTGTCGATGTACGTGAGCAAGGTCGCTCAATATCTGCAGGGTCTTTGTTTAACATCGAGGTTGCCATTGAAGCAATGCAAGCGCACTTTGAATTCTCCGTCAATCAAAATATCGCTCATCAGAGCTTGATTAACCAGTGGATTGACCAGATTCAACCCTCTTTGGAAAGGATTTGCCTCGTCCTTCTCGAGGCCAACCCAACGCATACGCTGTGTGACTTCAAGTTTATCAGTCTCGACTACCAGCGCCTTGACGATCTTACCAGTCGACTACTTCCGGAGATCGAGTCAATCAACCATTCAACTGTTGAGGAGATTTTCTCGTGCTCTCCGATTGTCGATGGAATGCTCCTCAGTCAGATAAAGCAGCCAGAATCATACAAGACTCTTCAGCAATACGAGGTGTTGTCATCTCATGACCATCCTATCTGCCTCGACACCCTCAAAATTGCTTGGCAAAAGGTAATTTCTCGCCAGCCTGCCCTGAGGACAGTTTTCATCGCTGGCCTTGACGGATCTACCGCCTTTTACCAGGCCCTTCTCAAAGAGTGCTCCGGGGATGTTATCGTTGTTGAGGCTAAAACTGAAGAGGAAGCCCTGAAAGCCTTTTCCTCGCTTCCGAAAGTCGATTTCCAACAGGGCAAACCTCCTCATCGCCTCACTCTTTGTCAAACGCCGGATGACAAAGTCTTTTGTCAGATAGAAATGAGCCATACTATTACTGATGGTGCCTCTTCCAGCATTTTGATCAAGGATCTGATTGACGCTTATGGTGATAGGCTGTCGTCAACAGACCTTGTCAAAACAACACGCGAATTTGCTAGCCACTTGCTGGCTAAGCCACAGTCCCAAAAGATTTCGTATTGGAACACAAAACTCAAGGGCCTTGAACCTTGCCGCTTTCCATCCCTATCGAGCCTGTCTCGGGAGAAGCACGAGTGTAGCTCGGAGATTGGAGTTTTTGTCGAAGACAAGATGTTTGCGCAGATTCAAGATTTCTGTAGCATAAACCAGGTCACGCCAGCAAGTCTCCTCAAGAGCGCCTGGGCTTTGACACTCTCGACCTACGTACAAAATCAATCTGTCTGCTTTGGCTATCTGGCATCTGGTCGAGACCTCCCAATCGCCGGAATGGACGAATCTGTCGGCGCTTACACTAACATCATGGTCTGCCGTGCCGATTTGGATGGGCAACAGCCTGGTGTGGCACTCGTGCGACAACTTCAGGATCAATTAATGCAGGACTTGAGCTTCCAACATATATCGCTTGCTAGCATTCAACATGAGCTTGGACTGGCGTCCGATCAGCAGCTTTTCAACTCTATTGTCTCTTTTCAGAGGTCAGAAGACGATAATGAACAATCAGCAGAGGAGGGTAAACTTCGATTCAAGAATATTGATGGTTTGGACCCAACAGAAGTCAGTGAATTGTTGAGCATGAGAGTGTATACATCTGAACTAATGTTTTTATAGTACGACATCGTATTGGGTATCAACCAAGGAACCAGGTCCATCGAAATTGACCTTGAATTCTCACACAGCTGTCTCACTAGTAATCAGGCAAAACGCATTCTCGAGCATCTGGAGTCAAACATTGCCGCTATTCTTCACAATGAGCCACCTGCTCTGATCAGCCCCCAGGATGAGCAAGATATTTGGAGCTGGAACTCCACTGTTCCTGACATGGTCAACATCTGCGTTCACGATCTGATCTCCAAGATAGTATTCCGCCAGCCTGATGCACCAGCTGTTTGCTCATGGGACGGCGATTTCACCTATGCGGAGCTGGATAATTTTGCAACACGCCTTGCCAATAGCCTCAGCAAGATGGGCATCGGAAGAGGTAGCATCGTCCCGCTATGTTTTGAAAAATCAAGATGGACGCCAGTTGCCATGCTAGCAGTTATGAAAACAGGTGCAGCCTCTGTTACGATGGATACTAGCCAGCCTGAAGAACGGCTCCAGTCTATTGTTGCACAGGTGGATGCTAAACTTGTGATCTCTTCGACATTGAAGGTTGAGCTAGCAGCCAGGCTCACAACGGCTACCGTCTTGGCTATAGACAAAGCCAGCATGAAGGCGATGGCTGATGATACGCCGCTGGCTGCAGTCGATCCCGCAAATAGTATTTATATTGTCTTCACATCAGGGAGCACTGGCACGCCAAAAGGTGTCATTATCACTCATACCAACTACAGCAGCGCCATCAAGCATCAGCAGAGTGAACACGGCTTCAAGCCATCCTCTAGGGTCTTCGACTTTGCCTCTTATGCGTTCGATGTCAGCTGGTCCAACTTCTTGCACACCTTGACCATTGGGGCCTGCTTATGCATTCCTTCTGATGATGATCGTAAAAATGATCCAGCGGGCGCAATTGACCGCTTACAGTGTACACACGTTGATATGACCCCCTCGGCCGCAAGCGTCTTACCTGCCAGTACGTTGGCTAAATTGGATACCATTGTTCTGGGAGGCGAGAAGCTCTCGCTTGAATATGCCCAACGCTGGTCCGCCCTGACAAGCGTGCGTAATCCGTACGGGCCTTCCGAATGCACACCGACGTCGACAATTACTGAGATCAATTCTGCGGAAATAAGCAAGGGCAAAGTGAGCATCGGCAAAGGAGTGGGACTCAATACTTGGATTGTTGATCCTGCTACTGCACAACATTTAATGCCGATTGGCATCCCTGGGGAGTTATTACTCGAAGGTCCGCTTGTTGGTGCTGGCTATCTCGGAGACCCTGTCAAAACCGCCTCAGCATTTATTGAAGACCCAGAATTCCTAGTCAAAGGCGCTGGTCCAGGAATTCCAGGCCGCCGTGGTCGTCTGTACAGGACGGGCGATCTAGTCACCTATAATACCGATGGTAGCTTGTCATTTGTGGGCCGAAGGGACTCTCAAATCAAGATAAACGGGCAACGCGTGGAATTAGGCGACATCGAGTCGCACGTTTCTGCAAACCTGGTGAGTCATGGCAGTGCTCAGGTTGCGGTCGAGGTTGTGTCACCCCAAGCTAGCTCCAACAACATACTTGTCGCCTTCGTGAGCTTTGACGACCTGAATTCTATCAACCTGAATGATGAAAAGCTTCTTGCCCGCACGAAAGCGGCGACCGACGGAATTAGGGAGAAACTCGCGATACAAATCCCATCTTATATGATTCCTTCGGTCTACATCCCTGTTACTGCTTTTCCCACAACAGCTACTGGGAAGACTGATCGGCGCCGATTACGTGAAATGGCCTCCAGCCTCACCCTGGAGCAGCTTACCTCAATCAACCAAGCTCAACAGCAATATCAACCCCCCACTACGCCTTTGGAAGTGGCACTTCGGGAGCTCTGGATCTCAGTTCTCAAATTAGGATCGCGAAAGATTAGCACTGCAAACAACTTCTTCGAACTTGGTGGAGATTCCATCGGTGCTATGAGGCTGGTAGGCGCGGCCCGTGACCACGGACTATCGCTTTCCGTTGTAGATATTTTCAAGCATCCTAAGTTCAGCGAAATGGCTGCTTTGCTTCGTTCTGTGGATAAGCCGCAGTTGGAAGCACCACGGGGATTTCAACCCACTTCGCTTCTGTCCAAAGATCACAACAAAGACCAGATACTCTCTCGACTCTTTGATTTTGGTATTGACTTGGGTAATGTTGAAGACATCCTCCCTGTCACGGATCATCAAGCTCGTTCCATCGCGATGACTCACTCTGCGTCCCGCGACTTGCTACTCTATCACACTTTAGATAGCAAGGGCGTGCCAAATATGCGCAAGATGCGAGCAGTGTGCAATGAGCTCGTCAATAGATATGATCTCATGCGAACCCTTTTCATCGCACATAAAGACAGCTTCTTGCAGGTCGTGCTGAAGGCCTTTCCTGTGGATATAACCGTCCTGAGAATTGAGAATGCCAGCCTAGAGGAATGCACAGAAGAGCTACGATTACGCGACAGGGACGATGAGCTCCGTTATGGCTCGCTCCTAACGAAGATTGCTATTTTGCATCAAATCCGCGACAACGAATACCGTCTTGTGGTCCGCATTTCCCATGCTCAACATGACGGAATGAGCGTGATGAAAATGTGGAACGCATTTGAAGAAATGTACGGTGACGGAAGTGACGACTCATTCCACATTCCTTCGGACACTAGCTTCCAAGAAAAGTCCAAGGCTAGTTTCTCCAACTACGTGCATGCCGTGGCTGGTACAAACCGGGAGCAAGCTAAGTCTCACTGGCGCAGACTCCTCAAGGGCTCTAGCATGACGAACCTCAAGCCCCATGCTTCATATGCCCTGACCTTTGGCGAAGGACCATGTGTCGCCAGACATGTTCCTAAGAGCATTGCTCAAGGTACTGGATTTACATTTCCTACTGTACTGAAGGCTGCTTGGGCGTACGTTCTGGCAAAACACCTTGCCAACGACGACGTGGTTTTCTGTAACCTCACTCACGGTCGGGGCTTGCCCGGGACACAAGATGTCTTTGGAGACTGCGTGAACATCATTCCTACTCGAGTATCCTTTACCGACGGATGGACTGTTCGCGACCTTCTCAGTACATTGAACACGCAACAGATTGCGAGCATGGAGCACGAGAATATAGGCACACGCGAAATTATCCGTGACTGTACTACATGGCCGAAGTGGACATATGCAGGATCCATCGTTTATCACCATGACTTTGACGATGGAGAACATATTGCTAATAACCGCAGTATGCACGTTGAGCAGAAGCTAGATCTGTCTCACGGCAAAGTGGACATGACCGACGTTCATATCACTTCTAAGCCTGATAACAACATGTTCCGAATTGAGCTGGACTTCGCACATGGCGTGGTATCTGAGCGTGACGCTGAACTGCTGGCTGCGAAACTGACGGAGTCTATCATCGTTTTCTGCCATGTCATGGACCAGCCTTTGTTATCTCCCGACCAGATCAGATATCTGCGGACAACCACATTGCTGCCCTCAGAGGAGCCTCCTCTCAGTGCAACCCCAACAAATGAACAGTTAATGGTTGCTAGCATTAGCCCGACTGAAATGCAATGGGCGCTTGAGAGTGCGTGGAGGGACACTTTCAATTGCCGCCTTAGTCCTGAGGTGAAAGCGGGCAAGACAATTTTTGATCTTGGTGGTGACTTGGTAAGCGCTAGTCTGATATCAGCTCACATGGAGAGGCAAGGATATGTCCTTAGTGTTGAGGATGTCTTGGGGAATCCGACTTGGTTCTCGCAACTGACGCTGTTGACGAAGCGCTCTCTTCGGGATGTTGATGGCAGATGAACAAGAATGTTTAATATTTAGTCTGTCATTACTATTTGGTATCATCACTCAATACTTCGGCGTTTCTTTTTTTTTTTTTTTTTTTTTTTTTTCTTTACACAATATTTCATGTTTTGAAATCAATCAACTTTGAACCTGTTGACTCATATGCCCGTACTAGTACTAATCTTCGATCTCATTTTCAAGTTTAACCTTCTGGCATATACATACTCTGTTCTAGTAGCTTCCTTGGCTCTAAAGTTCACTGGCGGACATTGGTCAATGTCTTCAAGTTATCGATAATAGATGCAATACGCAGGTGATTGAAAATTAAAATCAAAAAATAAAAAAATAAAAAAAAATAAGAATAACGTTCATTCCTCATAGCTGATTGTCAAATGCCTACGGATCTACTAACTTAGTACTATAGATTCATATGTTACCTAATTTTCTTCGAGCTCATGAATGATTACATTGTACACAAAGCTGCTCTTTATGCTTGTATTGAAACAGATAGCTATGGAGAGTGTTGCATACAGTGAAAGTTCGGCAGGCGCGAACCAAGAAATATCCCGACAGCATAGCCTCTCTCATTCGCGTCTCCTCGGTTTTCCAGACCGAGAGCTGGCCTTGTGGCGTAATTTGGTTGAATAGTGGACTTGAAGGGATGACATATTTCGGCCTAGGAAGTGAGCCGTAATCTCAGACCATGACATTGCCTCTTTTCCCTTAAGCCGCACCAGCAGCGCATTCTCGTCCGACGTGTACGGTCTCTAACCTGAACAACTTAGAGAGGGGACTGGGTACCAGCTTAGATGTACTGGCCCTACTGTGTGGTCTGGTCATATTACGCTGGAAAAGCCTTGGGCATGTCTCGACCTGATGGCCGAGGTACCTTTGAATCTGATCCACATGCCATCGCGTATCAAGGACCTCTACCTGCTAGTCATATTCACATCATTCTTTCTGCTCATTACGAGTTCTATATTGAACAAGGAAAACAATTGGAACATAGTGGAAAGACAATCGGCGTTGTTACGAACATTGAGGGCATCCGTTGGTACAAAGTGGAAGTTCGTGATGACTATGTCACTTCTCAATCATTAATAATCCAGTTTATTTCGCAGAAATCATCGAAATGAGGCGCACTTCCAAGGATCAGGAGTCAAGTCACTGCCTGTGTCTTGGCAGTCGCTATGACTAATATGGTTAAGTGCTCTCAAAAGGTGCTATACCAATGTAGCTAATTCCCACGTTCTACAGTACCAGGAGAGCAAATTGATTCTTGTACTTTCATGAAGAGCCGAAGCAGTTGGCAGCTTAAACAGGTTGTTAGAAGAAGGAAGATGTAGTATACCGATTGGAGCAAACTAATAACTATAGTATAACTTAGTTTCTTTCAAACTTTAAATCCTATTATCTTCTTCATATTTATTTGATCTTAATTTATTTCAATTCTTCACGCTTACAAATAACAGCGACATGATTGATCACTCGTCAGAAACAAGTATTTGGCTTCCCGCGTGGCTCCCTCGTAAAAGCGCTGGTCATCACTTGGCAACCCCAACTGTCGTGATGATGATGCCGGCCCAAACCTTATGAATGGACCACCATCGTATTCAGTATGAACAGCAAGGGACATGTTACACAGTATCTCATCATGACGTCTAGCTATACGCAGTTAAAAGAAGACTAGATAACCACCGATAATACCAACTGGTGCTCTTTATTAGCCCTCCATAATGACTACCCGCTATCTTCTCAACACTTCTCGCCCTATTCTTAAACCCTTACTATCTATTCAAACTCAAAGATTTATATCCCAATCCCCCATCACCATGTCTCGTATATCCGAAGTGATCAAGACGGACCACCGCGAAATCGAAGACTACTACAGCAAGATCCTGAATTCGACGACCGAAAAGGAGAAAACCGAATGGCAGAACCTGTTTACTTGGGAACTAGCCCGGCATTCCATCGCCGAGGAGCTGGTCGTTTATCCCCAGTTTGAGAAGTCATTGCCGGATGGTCGGGCGATGGCGGATAAGGATCGGAAGGAGCATCAATCGGTGAGTTAGCCTCCATCCATCCTTCATATTTTTCACATAGATATTTATTGATACAATGATGTATAGGTCAAAGAACAACTCAAGAAATTCCAAAACATGAAACCCACCGACCCAGCATTCGAATCTACCATCACCGCCCTGATGAAAGATCTGTCCGAACACATCAAAGAAGAAGAGAGACAGGATCTCCCCAAGCTAGAAGACGCCGTGTCAGCGGAGGAAAGCGAGGAACTGGCCAAGTCCTTTGGCAGGACGAAGATGTTTGTCCCCTCGCGTTCGCATCCAAGTGCGCCTGATAAGCCGCCGTTTGAGACGGCTATTGGTCTACTGATGGCTCCGATTGATCATCTCGCGGATTTGTTTCGCAAGTGGCCGCATACTAAGGGGATGCCGAATCCTTCGACGAAGTGATATCTATTGTTTGTTTTGTATGTGGCTATGTAATTTATTTCTGGAGTTGATGGTGTTGGATATGCTGATTGTTGGGTAGGAGGACGTGGGAAGAATGACACAGTAGTGCATCTTGTTAAGCTCGTCTGGTTTATGTAGCTATTTATGTGCCTGATATTACAATCTGTAATATGTATACCCAGTGGGATAATGCAATGTAGTCATATTCCCTGTCAAGATTATGTAGAACCCCCCTCCATCTCCTGTCCCTCACTTTCCTCTCCAGTAGACTTACTCCTCGCATCACCCAACCGTACATCACGCAAACACAAACTAAGAAGCAAACCCACCCCCGCAACAGCAGTATAAAACACCCACACCCAGCGCAACGCCGCCGTCAACGCACGAAACACCACCGTCCTCACCTCACCTCCAGGCAACGTCTCCACAATCGCTGCTGCCGCCGTCGACGCCTCCACGATCTCCTGCGCGACTGTCTCCCCCAGCACCGCGGCCAGAGCATCCCGTTGCCCGCTAACAGCGCGCGCATACAGCACCGATCCAACGACGACAGATATAGCAGCGGCCAGCTGGCGCACGAACGAGAATGTACCAGTGCCGCGACTCAACTCAGCAGGCGTGGTATTGGCTTGTAGAGCGATCAGGGTAGCCTGGAAGTTGGGGCCGATGCCGAGTCCGGCGACGATCTGAAAGAGGATAATCCGCGGCCAGGATTTAGTCGCGGGGAGGTCGATGAAGAGGCCGTAGCCCAGGGTGGTGAGGAACATGCCGAGGATGATGGCCTCGCGGGAGCGGCCGGTGGTGCGCATGACGAAGCCGGCGAGGCCGGAGGAGATGGCGAGGGCGCCTACGAGTGGGAGGAGGTAGACGCCGCTGAGGAGGGAGCTGGCGAGGAGGATGTTCTGGAAGTAGACGGGGAGGTAGAAGCAGGCACCGAGGAAGACGGTGGAGTGGCAGAAGTTGATGAGGAGGATGATGAGGTTGTATCGGTTGGAGAAGAGCGTGGTGGGGATGATGGGGATTTGCGCGACTCGGGCTTCGTAGATGAAGAAGAGGCCCGCGGTGAGGGCCCCGAAGATCAGGAGACAGATTATTGTGGGGGAGGACCAGGGATAGAGCGAGCCTCCTAGTTCGAGACCGAAGAGAAGCATGAGTGTCGCGCCGACAATCAGGCCCAGTCCAATCCAGTCGAGGGAGAGGAGGCCGGTTTTGAGAGGGGTGAGAGTTGCAGTGTGCAGTCGTAGGAAAAAGAGGAGGCCACAGAAGGCAAGGCCGCCGATGGGGACTGTGAATAGATGTTTAGAAGACAGGCGACTGGAGGAGAGGGGAAAGACGAACGATTGATATAGAAGCACCATCGCCAGGTCGAGTAGGTTGTGAAGGCGCCGCCGATGATGGGTCCGATGGCACCAGCAACCGCCCAGGTTGCCCCGAAAATCCCTAGATAGGCGGATCGGCGACGCACATTGAACATATCCGACACGCAGATATTGGCTAGCACAGTGATGCCGCCGCTGCCGACGCCTTGGATGGCGCGGCCCGCGATGACCATGTTGACGTTGATGGCTACGCCGCAGATCAAGCTGCCGCCCAGGAACAAGGCGACGACGGTCATGAGGATCGGTTTGCGGCCCCAGATGTCACTGAGGCGACCCCATAGCGGCACACAGGAGGCATTGGCTAGCAGATATGATGAGGCGATCCAGGTGTAGGCGCTGTCGGAAGCTCTGAAATGGGCGACCATCTCTGGAAGAGCGGTTGAGACGATGGTCTGGAGGAGTGAGATTTTGCCAATTAGATTCGAACTCATAGACCTACAATGTCTAGGGCTGCTAGGAAAACGCATAACTGTGCATGAATATTAGGAGGTGTATGATAAGTTACGACGGTTGATGATATGGCATGCATACACTTAAGGATGTCATCACAACGGCAACCCTTTGCTTGCTCTGGTGATGAGTGGGAAAGCTATCCTCCGCTGCTTCGGTAGAAGTATCTTTCCCCAGATCATGCTTGACATGGTTGGATAGGATATGGTCTTCTTCTAGGTGTTGGTACGGTCGGGGAGAGGGATCTTGCTCTGCATTGACCGCCATGAAACAGCGACTGCTGTGAAAGATGAAAGAAGAAAGGAGTGTGAAGGCCTCTAAGAAAGATGAAAATACAGTAATGATTGAATTCAGTGAATGAGCGGATACAAGCAAAGGCTGTAAAAAGGATAGATCATTGAGAAAATGGGTGAGTAGTCTTCACCGCAAAGATGACCACAAGATCCAGAGGACATATATGTAGGCAGCACTCTTTGACACCTTCATGACCAGCATGTGGGGAATCGATCGATCATGAATTTACACAACGTCATGGCTATTCTAGGCTGTGATCGCGATGCTAACAGTCTAACATGGGGTGGATCTGGCGGTGATTAGGGTGGACTCAGTGGAGAAGTCGGAAGGAAGCTTAAGAAAGGGGCAGAAGAGAGGGTTTGCGAGAGAATTACAAGGAACCACCGTATATGACGCACTAAGACATAATACCAAGCTATTCTATATAGCGAGTAAGCTCTGTATTTAGTAAATAGTGATATGTCAATATGATGAGAATGATTGCTTAGATGGGTCGTTGAAATTGGAATAGCATAACGGGACCCAGTTGGACAAATGTACCATCTACTAGCCGATGAGCCGGTCGGCAAAACTACAAAAAATATCATCCCACGTGGACTGCAATTGTGGGTCTTTAGTTTCTTTTCTCTGGCTGATAAAGTAAAAGCCGGAATTGCCAGTAGCAATCGACACCGGCCCGTACCGTGAGAGGAATTGGCGAAGATGCTTGGCCTTGTTATTGGGGGCCATCCATAGGCTTTCTAGCCGCACACTCAAGTACCCTAAATAGCGAAGACTAGTTTCCTACCTTACAGCCCCGTGATCAGGCTACATCAGGGTCTCCATCGGTTTCGCAAAATCTGAGCTGCAGCCTTTGGTTTCCTATCCCTGGTAAAGACCCCCTTCTTGTTCCCATCCACCCTGCTGATCCCAACAGCCGCTTGAAATTCCGCAAAGTTCCAGACGTTCTCTCCCACCACCGACTCAACACGGTCAAACACCCGATGATACATCTCGAGCAGTTGGACCTGAAACTCCTCGCTCCACGGAAGACCGAGCACCGAATGGAGGCCAGCCAAGGTATCTGCCCCATATTCCGTCATGACGATGGGCTTGTCGTATGTGCCCTCCCAGCCTAATAGCTCCTTTTCGAGAGCTGCTTCCGCTTCCTCAATCTCACCGGTTTGAGAATACCACCCGAAATAGCGGTTGAGGCAGAGGACATCAAACAGATCCGAGATTCGGTCCACCTCATACGTGGCGTCTCCATAGTTCGCAAAACATACGGGACGAGTTGAGTCAAGTTCATGAGCTAGGCCAACCAGTGGCGCGAAATACTCACGAGCTCCTACCTCTTGCGATGCAGGCTCATTTGCAATCGACCACATGACAACGCTGGCGTGGTTCTTGTCCCGAGCCATGAGCTCCCGGATGGCTTGCTTGTGCGCTTCACGGGTGTTGTTGTTGATCCCTTCTGGGGTGAATGTCTGCGGACTGTCGTCGCTGGAAACTCCAGCTCCAATGGAGTACGACAGGCCGACGGCGGGCGTCTCGTCAATGACAACAATTCCATGCCGGTCCGCATATTCCATCACCTCTTCGGCGTACGGATAGTGCGAGGTGCGGAACGAGTTGGCTCCCATCCACTTCATCAGCTGAAAATCGTGGACCATGTACGCTGGGTCATAGCCTTTGCCGCGCACAGTACTGTCCTCGTGCTTCCCAAAGCCAGTGAAGTAGAACGGCTTGTCATTGATGAGAAATCTGTTCCCACTGACTTTGACTGTGCGCACACCGGTCGCAACACTATAGGTGTCGATTATATTGTCGTCCACGCCAACTATGTTCACTCGGAATTGGTAAAGATATGCATCTCCTGGCTGCCACAGCCTGACGGAGTTTATTGCAACGGTACCGTGAGTGCCAGATGCTTCAGCCACAGTTGTTCCATCTTCATCAACCACGTCAATCTTGATGCGCTCTGTCGTCGTGTTGGAGACCGTGACAAGATAATTGATCAGCCCGGTTGTGCCGTTTACATCCGTGACGACTTCAATGTCTTCGATATGCTGCGTCGGAACAGAATACAGCGAAACGGAGCGTGCTAGTCCAGCGTAATTGAAAAAATCATGCTGATAGACCTGCACTTTTCTACCTGTATATTCCGCCACCTCGATCCTGCCTGGCGGGATAGTCTCATGAGTCAACTCGTTATTGACGGCGATAGTCAGTCGGAAGCTATCACCCGCAGAGACGAGACCCGTGATGTCTGCTTCAAAAGATGTGTAGCCGCCTACATGCTCGGCGACTAGATGGTCGTTGATATAGATGCGACCTTTGTGCGTGGCGGCATCAACGCGGATGAGGTATTGCTGCTGTGACCAGCCTCTGGGGACAATAGCTTCGCGCTGGTAGTAGACCCATCCGACATGGTCACGGATGCGACGATCGACAAGGATGTCGTTATAAGAGGCGGGAACGGGACACTCCAGATTGGTGGCTAATGGAGCTGTCCACGGTGTGGCCGTTTCATTATCGCTGGGTGCGAGAGCAAACTTCCAAAGTCCGTCGAGGGAGACTATATCTCTGAAGGGTGTGTATTGGGGCTTCAGCATTGCTGGTCTCTGCTGGACCGATTGACGTGGATGGAGAGCTGAGGGTATAGAGGATGCATGTCTAATTAGTGAAAGTAATGATAACCCTAAGAGGAACTTCATCATAACATAGTAATGCAGAACGCATCAGTAATCTCGATCTCCCATGAAGACGTGAGCTGTAAATGATATTAAAGTATGAGACGGCAATTGACCACCACACCATCGGCTGCTGATACACTCGTCACGTTGGCTACTTAATTAACTACCAAATCTTTTTCCAACAATGATATCTACTACCTGGCCCCGTAGTAGCCTTGCCAAGCCTATATCTCTGATTATACTTTGCAAGGTGGTCCCGAAACGGTCCCGAAAAGGGTCCAACATGCAGCCAAGAACTAAAGTGCGGAGAAAACAGAGAAAACGGTGCCCTCGGACCCTTATAACACTGTTATTATCAATTACCGACCAGGGATGGACTTGCTGGGGGTAGAGAGTATGATTCAGCCATAGATGGCGATCTTTTCGGTAACTATCAGTCCTTATCGTACAATCTTGCTGTGGCTGTATCAGGCTCTCTTGTATGTTTTCTCAAGGTGTTGACTAGATGACTCGTATTCACAGTCAGTTAGTATGTTAGATGGCCTTTCTGCCTCGATGGCAGTAAATCTCTCTTTTCGTGTCGTCAAAAATTTAGATATTATGCAGAATCAGTCCTTCCATTTGTGTCGGCATAGCGGGGCTAAAGCTAATGTACCTTGGCCTCTGTTTGAGCGTTCTACAACCGAAAAAAATAGGACAGAGCTTCATCTGCTGTATAATAGGACTGAAAAGAATGATTAATTGATTAAGTTTAATCAACCATTACAATCACTCGCCAACCAATCGATGAATGGTTGGATCTCAGGGAATAGGGACATTGTACCAAGGGAATGAGAAGAGGAATTTTCATGATAAATAATCCCGTAAGACCCAAATTAACCAGCCGAGCTTTCAGGAATGGGTGCGGCAGGCAACAAAGATGTAGGGAATGAGATAAAGCCAAACAAAGTGAAGATAGGGACATGCGGTGTTCACTTAAAAGCAGCACTGTGCAGAGTGATGAGCGGTGGATGTATTGGCTGGACTTTGGCACTGATCACGGCCCGTGAAGATAATGATTCGTCCATGTTAGGTTATTCCTTGGTTCGAAGTATTAAATGCACCCTTCTTGTGCACAAAGTGGCGTGATGGAGTCTATGCCACTGTGTACTGAAAACCTTACATTCACAGCTGACTCAATCGACGCTAACAGAATCGTAACATTTAAACCCCCTCCTACGCTCTTCCTTTTCTCCCAAAATTTTGGAAAAGTTCAACCTGTTGAGGTGTGCCCGGGTCTTGCCTATCAAGGACCGGAGACCTCCCCTCAATATCAGGTAATCTGGTATATACTATAAGAGCTCTCGTCTCCTCATTCAGGACCCGCCTACATCCCGGCACTATCAAACTCAAGTGCCCACCTTTATCTTTCTACAACGATGGCACAATGTCCACATCGTCTCCCTCAGATCCAACCTCCTCTGGCAAAATATCCACCGAACAGAAGAGCTCTCAAGCGACACAGCAATGGTACTCCTAACCCGGCTTAGCCAGACATCAGATATCTTCTTCCAGCCATCATGCACCTGACAGAACATCATCTTCTACGGTTGCTCACTTGTCTTCGTTGCGAACATAAAAATCAATTGGAGAGATGGTGAGCAAGCAAAGGAAACGCACCGCCATTTCAGAGGTTCCCAGCTTCCTGCAGCTATGAGGACGAAGCTCCTATATCTCGCCTTCTTATTTTGCCGCCATGATGGCCCATGTTGGAAGACTTGGCACCACCCACACAGATATATGATTCGCGACAATTGAAGAACCCTCAACGTCGAGAATTGTTTACTACAAGTTGGAAGCCCAAGGAAGTTAAGGATGCGGATGATTGGGGGGGAATATATAGAGGAATAAGAGGGATGAAAGGCTTTCAATGGACCAACCATCATGGTTGTCTATTCATCGATGAAGCTATAAGCTGATGATACGTTGTGGGCGGGACTGTTCAATTCTAAGTCGAGATGGCCTCTGGAACCTATTTGACTTTCATCATTTCTTATAGATTGGTCTCTTTTCGTCCGATGTTGTGCTCTGGTAAGTCAAAGATACTACGACGATGCTACCTTGATAAATGCTGATCGGCTTAGCTGCTTGAGGAAGGAGACTAGTGGATGCATGTTTGGACTTGCAAACATATTATTATATATATCTTAGTTTGATGACTGCGCTGTGGCCTGAACTACGGGTTGGATTCGGCTTTGAGAGTACGTGAATGGATTCACCCTCCAGGAACAAACGAGAACAAGTAAACCGTTCACTAAGACGTTGCATTTTCGCTGACTATTGAGAACTTTAGAATCACATGGCACCATAACGTACTCGCTGCCGCACGATATGTCTTGCTCGCTGCCGCAAAAGGTCAGGGCCTTCTGTATATAGCCCACTTCTCAGGGAATTGGCCCATATGTCCTTTCACGAACGGCTTTACTCCAAAGGTATAAAAGCCACTCTCCTACTCTGTCGGTCGGTTCTCTCTTCTTGTTCTCTCCAAGTTCCCTGCTCTTGCCATACATCTGTTTATAACAATGTCTTGGATTGAGTTGGAATACGTTGTGCTAGTCATGACGGTTATCACCTCCGTTCTCGTATTCTACCATGAGGCGACCAAGATTCGAACGTGGTATCGCAACCAACAGGACATCAGGGTTGCTCAACTGAGTATCTCTGACTCCACCCAGCAGTTGACGGTGATTCGTTCGCCGCCTCCAGCTTTGCTGCCGATCTATTCCCATCCAGCAATCGAACTCAACACTTGGGAGACTCAAGGTACCTTGGGGGAAGGCACTCGACTTGAGGACTCGGGTGAACGGGGAGATCGGATGTGGTATGAAAATGAGGCACAGTGGTAGTTGCGTTTACATTTCGTTGGCTTGAGAACTTTTCTGGTTGAGCGGACGAGGGAGGGAGGGAGCGCCACCGGCGATGAGTCCACCCTTCTATGTAGGGCCGGTGATTAGTAGCCTTCGGGCGAAGCTAAGAAGGACTCAGATGTATTTAGATCAATGAAAGCGTTTGCAGTTTTCCTTCTTCTTCTTCTTCTTCTTTCCCGTATTTTGAAATGGGTTAGCTCCTATAGAGTCATCCTCAGGGTTGCTCCCCGATGCGGTGCAACTATAGCAATAGCGCTACTCAAAACGTGCTGCGACATAAGATTTTGAGAGAGATCTCCCTTGGTCATAGTTCTACTGTAACTTTTTTTCGCAGTTTGGTACTCACCAGCATTCTCAGTTGAAGAGATTCTTTCGAGGTTTATTCCCTTCCTCTTGAATGATGATTTATTGTCAAAAATTTCCATCGTGTATTCACGAAGCCTACAGGTGGCGTAATGATAGAACGTTACCAGAAAGGCCCTGTTCATTCAAGAAGAGGTAGAAGGCACTTTTCTTAGTAATCTAAAAAGTATAGATTTAAATCCAATTGCGGACACCTATTCCATCTAAAGATATCTGATGAAGAAAGTCTCGTGAAATTAGTTTCTCTTGAATCTAGATGTTAGATGCAAGGTAGATATATCTACTATAATGATAGAAAGGAAAATAATAGTCTCACTATAACTTTCAAGTGTCTTCTGTATAAATAATCAGATCTAGAGCTAATTATAAATCAATCTCTGTATAAGAGATGAATAGGGGAGCAACTACGCGGTAGAAAGGAAATAATGATAAGGAACTAAAGATGTCTAGCGAACAAATCATACATTGGTCGGAAGCTAATATCTGCCTGTATAGAAGCGTTTAGAATTCTATTTGAAGATCTGTCCATTCGCCTAGCGTGGAATAATTCCTATGGAATTAGTTAGAAAGCTTTAGTTCTAGGGAGAGAGCACTCTCTGTATAGCTGCTATACCTATCTGAAGCGGCTGCACTAGATTAAAGAATATAGACTAAACTAAAACTAAGAACTAAAATGAATTACTCGCTCTCACAAGCGTAAGGTCATCCTCACTTCTCGCAGTCGAGGGATGTCTTGCGCCCAGTGTTTTATTCTTCAACTCCACTGTCTTCTCGAGCATTTTCACTGCATCCTTATAGTTTCCTTGCCTTTCAAACACGAGTGCGAGGTTTTCATAACTGGAGAGTAAGGAAGGATGGTCTTTGCCCAGCAACGAGATTCTCCACTGAAGTGCCTCCTGATGTAGCTCTTCCGCTTGGATGATGTCTCCCTCGTGCTGATACATCATTGCGAGGTTATACATGCTGGTCACTGTGGAGAGATTATCCTTACCGAGCCTCTTTTTCTTTGCCTCAAGCACCTTGCGATATAGCTCCTTTGCATCCTCTCGTTTACCCTGAGATTTAAGAACGAATGCCAGACTATCCATAGTTGATAGGGTTGAGGGATGGTCTTTGCCCAGGAGTTCTTTTTCTGTGTCATATGCCTGCTGGTACTCGTCTCTCGCAGCTTCGTGCTTACCCTGGATAAGAAAAGTGCAAGCGAGATTTTTCTTGATGGTCAGAGTGGTGATTTGGTCCTTTATCTGACTTCCTCCCTTGATTTCCTTTCGATACTCTTTCTCTGCTTGCTCGTATTTGCCTTGGTACCGAGAAACCAGGGCAGGATTCTCCTTGTTGGCGATCTGTAAACTTTCCATCTTACGCGCCCTTTCATGGTACTCCTTTGCCTTTTTATCTTCCCTGAACAAGAAATTGGCCTGGCCTACCATGTAGAGGAGACGCCATGTGGAATAATCATATACCGACTCGTCTTTGTACTTCAAAGCCTCCTCTGCATGTCGTATGCTTTCTCTCCATTTCTTCTCAGTTTGTTGCGTGGGAAAAGGGAGCGAAGCCAACAAATTGTTGATGGCTGATGTTGCGCCCGTGCTTGGGCCTTGCCTTTTAGTTAGCCATTCTTTCATCGCTAGCTGGACTAGCTGGTGAATGTCGACACAGTTTTGGTCTCGGTGCTTGGAGACGAAAGAGTATCCAACCAAGACGTCTATCACTTCCCATACATCCACCGTTTCCGCAGACTCATTTAGTAGAATGCCAATGGGGATGTTTTTGGAATGATAGAAAGCCATTTGCTCGAGACACTTCACACAATTGGGATACTCATCTCTGATCCGATTGAGCGAAATCAGCCAGGTTGTAGAAACCGCGAGCCTACTGGCTTGGCCCTCTCGGTTATGATCACTGTATCCTTGGAAGAGCGTCCTTATCATTCTTTTATCGCCCTCGTGGCAGAGTTTGAGGTAACTTCTCACGCTCGTTTCGGTTGTAGCCATGTAATTCGACGCAAGCTTAATAGCCAAGGGAAGATAGGTCAGAAACTTCACAAACTCACGTTGATCGTTGGGGCTGTCGAGCAATCCCGAGAGAGAATCATTCTGCAGGGGCAACCGTAAGAGCTGAATGGCATCATCTTCATCCATGGAAAGCAGTCGAATGGGTTCGGTGAATATCTGACCCGCGATTCTGCGGCTACCTGTCGTGATCAAGATAAAGCCCTGCTGGCCCTGTGGTAGCATTTCCTTGGTAAGCTCCCAACCCTTCCCTTCAGGGCCCCCCTTTGTTGTGTTATCCACCTCGTCGATCACGAGAAGCCAGCGTGCAGGTCTTTTACGTAGCTTCTCGTTCACGAGTCTGATGACATCTTCAGAACCCGCATCAACCTCAAGGCATTCAGCAATTTGACAATAGCCCTCTTTGAAATTGGCGTAGCTATTTCCAGAAATCCAGAATATAGCCCAGTCGGCATGCTTTTCTGCTATTCGATAAGCCGCTTCCAGTGCAAGTTCCGTCTTTCCTATTCCTTCAAGCCCAGTAATGACGGTTAAGCGGTGGGCTTGCGGGGTATCAACATGGTCTGCACGCCCGAGAATGTCTTCTAACTCTTTTTTGCGTCCAATGAACTCGGAAATGGTTCTGTTTGGAAGGAGACGGAAAGCCTTTCTGGAGGCTGTATTATATTATGAGTATGATTTCATCGTGGAGACACAGTAGGGTAATCAGCACAGATATATGAATTTACTCACATTCCTTGCGATTATCCAGGGTTTGCCATCTCTTATCCACCAATTCTTTGATCTTCATACGCACTTTGTCGTAATTTGCATCGCCTGGGCCTGAGAACTTGTTCATGTTTGAGTGTGTTAGACTGAGCGAAATTCCATTATGGTCAGCGACCAAGCAAGCAGAAGATTGCTCGACCAGCTACACAAGTATCAGCTTTTGGACACGAAGGTGGTGGTGAAAGAAGGAAGGAAGGGGGGGGGGTACTATTCTGCGGGTGATGCGGAAGAAAAAGGGAGAGACTGCATTTGCTAAGCATGGGGGGAACAGCCTTCGTAGCAATTCGGTCTCCCTCGTTTCATAGAAGTAGGCTATTGGCATATTGACGCGGGAATCTTCAATGGTTTTACCAAAATCAATGCGCAGCTCTTTGAGCAATTCATCACTGCCGTCAAGTCTGGTGATTAGGCTTCTAGAGGACCACTCCCCTAAAAATCGGCCAATGGAAACCTGCAACCGAGCGACGTTGGCCACAGTCGTTCCTTTGAATGGTGTTGCAAGGAACACAATGCCAATGGTGGACAGCAGGATCTTTTGGTACGAACCTGTTTGTGTATCTGCTTGTCTCAAAGCCTGGATCGTAAGCATCTCTTGGCGCGGACAATTGAAGGGGAGTCCAATTCAGTATGAGAGATACCTTAGCCAGGACCAGCCCACCAAAGCAAGATGCGATGAACAGGATTGGTTTCGGCTCTGAGCCCAGCTTATCTTTCAGATGGGATAGGAGTGAGATTGCCTGTTCGTGGAGCGTTTGTGTCGTACTCTCCTTGTAGAAATTTGCTTCCCAGTCGTATGTGTAAATTCGGGCACTTGGAACGACTTTTGGTAGCATGTTTGAATCCTTCAACCATTCCATTCTGCTCCCATCCTTTTTGTAAACCCAGGTTCGATTGGAGGTGGTTTCCAGGCCATGAATGGCGACAATACTATTGTGGTGGGCTGTCAGGAACCCTATTTCAGGGTTATGGGACGATTTAATGACGAACTAACTTCATGTCATAGTTCTGATCACGAGGTGGCTCAGATACCAGCTTAAGTGCTCCTACGATCTCCGACGGTACGTCGTCTAAATACACCTCCTTCCTTTTGCGTCTCTGCTTCTTCGACGGAGTCCAGAAAGGCCGTTTCATGGTGAACGAACTGGCTTGGGCGATGAGAAAACTACAACAAGTGGTAGCAACGGTATGGATAGGGGGGAAAAGAGGAGGGGAGAGATTGGCGATACTGAATAGGAAGGAGGGAGGCCATCCAAAAAAGCAATTATCCAAGATGCCGGAAGCCATAAAAAGTACTCCGTACTAAGGTGAATTTTCCAGCTGATAACAAGATCCCTGCAACCCAGCGTCGGAGACGCCGACCATCGTACATAGCATGTACTCCACTCGAAGCAGTGGTTGCCAATTACTGCCCAATTCCTAGTTATTCCAGCCGCCTAAAAGCCGAAAATAAGAAGCTTTTTATCCGATGTACCTCCGAGAAAAAAAGCATATTTCGAAGACGATTTCAGAACCATCCACAGCTGTCCAATTCCCACACTGCGAAGATCACGGTTATATCGGCTTTCTTCATCTTGATTCGTGATTGGATTGGACTAGTCTGTATTGTACCCCGAGATCATCAGAACTACTTTTTTGGGTCCAGGACCTTTAGTTTTAGGGAGCCCGAAGGAAAGTACATCTTTTGTCATGGATGGCAGGCCGATCACTACCACGACCACTAATGTTCACATCTCCGTGTTGTGTCAGATTGTTTCTGGCGTAAAGACAGACATGCGCCTCGTGTGGGAGAAGGTGCAATGACTGCATCGGAAGATTCTGCCGCGATGCCCGCTTGATACTTATCCTTTCAGTTGTGCACTTGCGAAAGAGCAAGTACTTAGGATAGCCCGGGAGACGCGCCCACATCCAGATACGTACTTTGAACACCCTCAGCCCTTTGTATTCCTGAGTTTCTCTAGTCAAGCACAAAAGTGGTCTTTGCTATCTCCCAGTAACGTAGTCTCACCCCAAAAATATTGAACGGAGATCTGGGTTACCCGTTGTCAGACAGGCGCTGGCTCACGAGATCTCAACGGGGTAAAGAAACTTATCTGCCACCATTACGATACAGAATTGCAATTTCGGCTCTGAGAGTTATCTGGACTATGTTGTTATATACTCCTAGATATACTAATTTATATCAAAGTGCTATTTTATACTGTTCTTGTCCAGTTATCTCTCCGTAATGAAAACAGATCTTTGACAAAAGCTATACTAGAAATGAAGAATGGCTAGGGCATCTCTTGGAGTCGTGCCATCTGTCGCTATTAACTTGAATAATCTCCAAAACTCACATCATAGATTTTCCAGGAAAGAGTTGAGCGAATTGAGTTCGGCAGTCGCGTTCTGAACATCCAGTTCGAGCACCGTGATGTATGATGTCAGTTGTCGAATGCGCTCCTCCCACTCCTTATTTTGCCTCTCCAGGACGCTTTTTTCCTGCTCCAGCTTTCTAATTCTTTTACTGAAGGCTGAAGTATTTCCCTTGGCGACCTCAAGTTTCTGCCTGAATTCTTTGAAACCATTTGACTCCAGGGTTGTCGGTGATATTCTGTACCAATCTTGCTTCACCTCTGCCCCTCTAGATGCTTTCTGGTCGGCGCCTGGCTCAGTGGATGATGGAGGGTTGGCGTCGTCTGTTAGGTTTGGGCGCTCATCTTCGTTGGCCGGTTCGTCGTTACGGTGAGTGTCTTGACCTTCGACGTCCTGCACCGGTCCGTCTTCCGGTCTTGATGCGCCATTTTCGGACCCTATTCCGGACTGATTGTCTGATTCGGAGTATAGATTTTGATTAGGATCGTCTACTTCGTTCGATCGGTGTTGTCCATTCAGTGGATCTCCCATTGTTGGTTAGGGTTTCCGCTGGATAACTAAGGGGTCTGTCAGGCTAAATGGTCTTTGTTGAGAATTTGAAACTCTTGTGTGCAAAAGAACATTACCTCTCTTTATGCTTTCGTATACGTCGATGGTTAGGTGTGGTTGCATCTGTTTCTCTGTACGAGAAATGAGAGGAATGAAGCAAAGGAACAGTAAAAAACCAAAGCAGTAATATATTCTTTGAACCTGACTCAGTCAACACTGTTGATACTACCTCTTGTTCTTGCATATTCGATACTGTCATGCACTGCCCACCTTAGTTTATGACACAGCCAACCCAGCTGAGAAATTCAGTGTTCATGGAATGTGTCTCGCATATGCGCGCCAAGCACTAGCTGAGAGGTGAGAGAATTGAGCCACGTCAATATTTGGGATCCGCACAGGTGCATGCACTGGCAGCGCGCGCCTAGCAGGGGTATTAGGAGCACGAACACACATGCACAAATTGCGAGTTCTGAACTGCAGCTGTCCCAAATATGCCAGACGCAAAATAAAGAGGGAGGGGCGCGGCGTATGTATGCCGGTCAGTGGAGTCATATAGCAAACGCTTAACAAATCAAATCAATACAGGTAGATTAGCAGCTCAGCCTTGTGCTTTGTTTTCGCTCCCCGAAGCCCTCATCGGTATCCCCGGTCAACTCGGTTGCCTTATAGGCAACTATTACTAAATTCTTCACTTCAGGCCTAAAGCGAGCCTACATACTTGTACCTCCAGACTCTGTTCGCATCTTCCTCCTCCAGCAGCCTCCTCTCGAGTGTCTCAACTTCCACCAGCCTCTCTCGCAGGTTCAATGACAGCTGCCGATTCTGTTGACGCATATCCTGCAACTCAGCCAGAACGGCTTCGTCCCCGAGAGAAAGGGTCCGTTGGGCTTCCCTGTGGTCGGCTTCCAGCAAGCTTAGCTTTGCATTGTTCAGCCGCAAGTCGATACACTCCCCCTTGAGAGTCTCTAGTTCAGCCTTGCGTACGTCGCCTTCTTGCTGCAGTTTTCTCATCTCTTCCTCAAGTTTCTCGTATTTCGCCTTCCATGACTCGGTCCCCACTGAGTTTTCAATCACTGTGTCCTTTGCCTGGTTCTTGAATGATATTACGAGGTGCTGAGCCCGGTTGATCTGCTGTCGGAGCTGTCGCACCCCCTTATAACGGATCATGGTTTGAGGGGCTGAAGCCCCGCAGAGGAAGCAGGAATCATCGAACAAGTGATCCACAAACTGGTGGTCTTGAGGAACAGGACGTTCTTGACCCGAGTATCCACGGGTTTTGGTACTTGCTGGCGATGATAAAGTTACAGTAGCAGACATTGGCTTGTAAAATGCGGATATTGGCAGCAAGATAGTTGGACTGTGGAGGCGTAGAATATTATCAAGAATATGGCGAGGTAAGGATAGTGGGCAATCTGTAGCAAACGCTTGAAGCGTAAAAAGTGTGGATAGGGTGGAAGTCTGACTGAAACGCAGTCGACCATGAAGGGGTCAATCTCGCAGGTTGTTCAGCTCTTGTAGGTGAATTAGGCAGGGATCATCCCCCCTCAAGATATCATCAGTGAGTGCTCCGTACAGTGGGTCCATTGCATGCATTCAGCTGATTGACAGACGGGACATCCCGCGTTCAACGAACTATGGATTGATTTGACACGGATACAAGGCTCATAATACTCTCTGTATTCCGTACTTATGGGAAAACAATTAGTATCGACGCGCTAACCGCTAGACCAAATCGAATTATTGCGTATATGCAATCGGCCGACGAAGAGAGAGACGTTCCAACAGTTGACATGTCACGAAAGTATTTGTCATCTTCACAGTAGTGCATGCATTCCATGCAGCAGTACTCCGTAGGATCAGAAGGTCAACGGATCTGTCGGAGGTGGTGAGAAAGCGCTTGAGCCTTTTTGTTTTGCCGAATTTCGACCGAATATACTAGTTTGAAAACCCAATGAGAGGTCTTCCCACTTGAGCGTTGGCAAGGCAGATGAAGAGTTTGCAGTCGATCCTGGCTTCATAAATCGCCGAATATCGGTCTGATTAGCTGCCTATCAGCAATATCCTTCATAGCCTCGATAGTATACTTCGGAGTATAATCTACCGCGGGATCCAGTCATAAACCCCGATCCATTGATATAGCGTGCAGACGGTCCACAGTGAAGCCCGATGCAGACCCAATCGAACAGCCCGAGCTTGCCAGCTGAGATGTACTTGCTTTTTGCGGCTAGCCTCTCTTTTGCTGCCTCTATTCTTTATTTTCATTGCCTGTTATTTTTCATCTGTCAATTTCTGGAATGTATGTTTGAACCAGGTTAGAGGGAAGGTATGGAATATGGAATAGAACGACATTAATATCGCTCTAGTTTTGTGCGCAGAATGGCCACGGTCTCCTTGATGTCTCGCTGCGTCCATCCCAGCGACACGACATCATTGATTTGAGATCCAGCTTCTTGAAATGACAAGCAATATGGAAAGTAATAAGGCACGGAGCCATGTTTTTATTCTGTTGCAGTAAACCATTATCCTTCTGGCTAAGACACTGGGCTGACAGTATCTTATACAGTCACTTCCATTCTGCGTCCAGCCCCTGACGGTTGATAACAATAGCAATGCTCTCCTGTCACTGCTCCCCACTTCCTACCGCACAGATTCTGATAATCTAGTTGCTTCCAGTCGAGATGTCCTAACATGCATCGAGAAAGAGCTGGATCTGGAAAGGCTCGATAAGATCTTCTCCTGGCTATGGATCGCCGGCCGACCCATGCCACCGCGGCCACTCCATTACCAGCTCCTCCTCTCACGAGAGATCTTCGTGACGGAGCGGATGGATATGCACCTTGTCTGGACAACCGGACGAATGTTTCTGAAACCAATGCCACGCTTCCTACTACTGCCACAATTCTGGACCGATTACCTGTCCTGTGCGCAAGGCTGTCGCTGTCCGAAGGAGATCAACTCGCCCGGAGTCAACACTCAAGCATGCGATCACAGACTCTGGAAGCGTGCACTTGGGTTCCTGTTCTCTTACGCCGCGCTGATCATGCACGAGAGCGACTTCTTGATCGCAAAAGAGAAGCATCTGCTTCCAGCTGAACTGCAGTGGTCAGACTGGAGGACCATCGTCGAGCAACTCGACACGGAGCATATTTACTCCAGGATCGACCGGCGTTTTCTCCACGGGGAGCTCCGCCTCAGCCGTCTGAACAAAATATATTTCTTCTCGCAGTACTCCCTCCGTGGGTATATGACGCGCTGGGACCAGTATAAAGGCTTGTTTCGCGACAACTTTACCTGGTTGGCGTCGGCAATCGTGTATATTGCTGTTGTCTTGTCTGCTTTGCAGCTTGGGCTGGCGACGGACGCTCTTCAAGACAATCATGCCTTTCAGTCTGCTTCGTACGGCTTTACCGTCTTCTCTATATTAGGTCCTCTCATTGCCATCGGTCTCATTCTTGCTGTCTTTTGTTATTTCTTTGTGAGCAACTGGGTGGCAACGGTCATGTATAGGAGGAAGAGAATCGGTGAAATGAAGGCTCTGTCAGGTGAGGGGGCATGAGTACGCTCCTCAGCCTCGACATCCCCTTGAGCGGTCCAAGAAAATATCTCCATTGAGCGGAGGTGAATACAGCTTGCGTGGAAGGAAACATTCTGGGGTATATGCTACATTATCCTCATCCAAGATAGGTCTCGTACATACGACCACAGGGTGTGGAAAATAGGGCTTCCCGTCCGCTCAGCCGTACTCAAGCCACACGCCGGGAGGTTAGTAGTTGGGTGGGTGACCACCAGCGAATCCCTTCTGTTGTATGTTGTTATCTTTTCTTTGATTTTTATATTTTTATGTTTTCTACTCAGGAGGTTATCACCTACTGTCAATGTTATTTTTAGCTTTGATCGTGCTTGCCTGCCGCCCATTGCGTCTACAAAACTACAACATGCAATCTTCCGACAACTTATCCAACTTTATACGTTCATGACCTTCTTGATCGACAACATGCCACCATGTTACCCACAAAGGTCTAATGAGATGTAGAGGTATATCTCGGCATTGCCTTGACCTTGCGACCTATTTGGATTAGCAACGCATTGGGAGTTTCAATACTGGGACTTCGGACTGGCCTATAATATCGTCGGGTTCTCCAGCTGTACGGTTGCATATACCGCTGTATATCCCATGGAGAGGCCGCTAACAGCAATGCTGGTCGTGAATCGTCTGCTCCCAATGAAATCGATGACATGTGAGATGATGTGATGGTGGCATCCGTTTGCCTTGTATGGGGTCCTGGGTGCAGTCACCGCGGCAGTCACGCTACTTCACATGGTGGTGTCCTTGGGGATTTTCATCGAGGACTTCTTTGGTGGCACAGCCATCCTGTCATTGCTCACCGGGACGGCGTATCTGAGCTGGTTTTACCGGGTCATAGGGGCGAATACTGGGGAAGATTGCGCGTTGAATGCGAACGGGGATCCGCACATCTTTCTCACGGAGCCGGACCTGGTGACGCTGGGGGATCGGGTCACCGTGGATGATGCCAGCCTGGTGTGCCATCTGAACACGCGTGGGGATTTCGAGCTGCATACACTGCGGGGTGGGGCGATCGGAGTGTGATGCGTACAGGGTCGCCGGTTGTTGTCCGTGGCGTTGATGGGGAAGGATGCGTGTCTGCTGGAGCATACGCTGGTGCTCTCGGGGGATCATGTTGAGGATGGGACGACGTTGCAGGGCTGGCCGGCGGAGGAGTTTAGGGGGGATCGGTTGAGCCCACCTTATGTGTCTGAAGAGATCATATACCATATATCATTACTCAATAGCTGATATAGCTGATTGTCTTTGGCTAGCATCTTTCATGTACGGGTCGTCTGCGTGGGTCTAAATATCACAGGCTAATCCGCTGCTGCTCTCATGAGTGGCATTCGGGGAGACCGGAGTCCTCGACCACCCACTCAGTCAGCGTCCAGATGACAGGGCTATCTCCATGTCTTACTGGAGCAGAGAAGGAATAAAAATGAATTGATATAAAAACATACAACAGAAGGGATTCGCTGGTGGTCACCCACCCAACTACTAACCTCCCGGCGTGTGGCTTGAGTACGGCTGAGCGGACGGGAAGCCCTATTTTCCACACCCTGTGGTCGTATGTATTCGTCTATTAAGAAATGGAGCTTATATGCAGTATTTTAAACCATAATTTGGACCTGTCTGCGGCGGATTCTGATGTGGATAGGATATTACGGCCATCGACTGGGACATGTTCTTCGCATGTTCCTAGCAGTGGAGAATACTTCTTGCGGCAGATAAATCTCAGAAGTTCCTGGCCCCTAGTAGATGTAGAGCCGATCCACCCCTATTTCTTTCCGATAGAACAAAGATGTCTTCAAGAGACGTATGTGGAATTAACTAACTCCCCCGGCTCCAGATATATTCGCCTCAGTCATCGCAACCCTGCAAAAAAATAAACACAAGTCAAGAAAGAATATCCCTCTTAAAACATCCAAACCGGCAGAAAACGTTGGAATACACCACCTGCTGTAGCACCCGGGTGCGGCAGATGGCCCAGTGGATGATCTGCGCACTTGCGAACATCGGCGAGAGTGACTCCTTCGGGGAGATCGGCTGGGTCGAGTTTCATTACTCCTAGGGATCCGCACTCTGCTTCGGCGTTGGGATCGGTGGCTAGGGCGGTGGTGGAGTAGATGCTGAGGAGGAGGTAGGTGAGTTTCATTCTGGTGGTTCTGTCGAAGAAGTTTGGATGGTGTAGGAGGTATTGCGTTTGTCAAAGATAAGGTGGGATCGGAGTGCTAAGAGGAGGTATGGAAGATGGTATGGTTTAGTCTGGCGGTTGACCTTCTGGAGGCTTATTATACACTGAAGTTGTCAAGTGAATGAACAGACGACGTGGCAGGTTTGGCCTTATAGCTTGCTGCCTGCTGTCTGTACTACGTATTTCTTTGTCGGATAGTGTGAATGGTATGCCTGGCTTAGTGGCCCGAGTTCACGGGAAAGGCCAGTGACTCACTGGAACTATGGTGATTGATTTGGTAGGTCTAGCTTGGAGCTCTTATGGACAGGGGTATGATTCCCGTGAATGAAACCAACACTTGGTGAGATTTGATTAGTGTGAAACCGTCTAATCTGTTCCTCTTGGCAGGATCTGCAACAAAATATAATATAATCATAAATAGAAGTAAGTCAGGACAAGCCTGGCTTTTTCATATGGCTGAATCAGATCAGCAATATGCGAGCTGGCGATTTGAGCAACTCCCCGCGATGAACGTCTGTGATACCCGAGGACGATCAGGCTCAAAGATCTGCGCAGATGGATCTAGGACACGATCGATGATATGCACCACGCCCTAGTCGAATATTGTTAGGAGATTTCACTCAATAGTCCCGCAAAGAAGGGATGAGTTCCTACACTGGTAACCGGGATATCTGATTCGACCACTTTTGCCACTTGATTCAGAACAATTGTTCCATCCTGTACTTGCGACCCTACAAAGAGGTAGGTAGCAGTCTATATCAAATCAGATAAGTGCACTGCATCTAGAGGGTCATGCTTTACCTGAAACTGTTGCATAGTTTGATTGAAAATGTCTGATGTGAGCTCAGTGTTGGGCACATAGTGATGCAGGATGGTGTTTCCCAGCCACCATTTCCCTTTCCTATGCGGGATCAGCAACGTCGGAATAAGCTCAAGTGTTCCGATCTGACATACGGTGTCGACTCGAAACTATCAAAGTATGACCCGGTATAGGATTCAAAAGCATCGTTATTTGGTGCAAAGAATGTGAATTTCCAATCGGGATTGGTGTCGAACGCTTGTGCAAATCCTCCTACTTCAGCGATCTTCTCGGCCAGGATGCTCAGTTCTGGTCGGGAGTTAATCAGTTCCAGGGCTGTTGTCACATTGGAGGAGCTAGGCGCTACATATCCCGGGATGTTTCGGTAGTTCAGAGGGTCTGCTGTGGCTAGTACTAGAGAGCTCAAAGATAGGAGTCCTATCAATGGAAAGGGTACGAATCTCATATTGAGAGTTGAAAAATTTGACCAAGTTCTGGCAACACCAAGATGCAAGTCCTGGTAAGTGGAGAGATACTTTAAAAGTTTTCATCGTTCATGGAATGGCCCAATGGGTTTACGTTCAACTATTTTGGCCGCTGAATCTCCCGGAGCATCTCCGCAACCTCATCCACCTATCCGGCCGATGAGATTGGATCCAATTACAAAAAGTCACCCTGCTAAAAGGCTGCAGCTGCATTAGCTTGTCCCTAATGCACCTATCCCATTTGCTCCGGCAGGGAATCCCGGGGAAAGGTCCGGTGATTGCACCTGTGGCCATTATGGAGATGGTAGGACTATATTTGCCCCAGAAATGGCTTGTCGGTCGCTCGTCCCAAACCATAAAGCATACTCAGACAACATGATACGCAAATCTGAGTTTTCCTCAGTTTCCTTGGCCATCGTGGCAGCTTTACCTTTTGTGCACCTTGCGGTGGGAGGCACTAGCCTCGCGCAAAGACCGCAGATGGGTTGGAACTCATGGAACGCATTCGGAGCGACGGTCAACTATACGATAGTTCAGGATGTTATCGAACGGTTCGATACACTTGGGCTCAAGGAGGCGGGCTACGAATACGTATTGCTTGATGATGGATGGGCAAGCTTCAATCGCACCGCCGACGGATATCTTCAAGCAAATGCAACGTCCTTCCCACAGGATATTAAGGCATTGGCCGAAGAGTTGCATAATCAAGGCTTGAGGCTAGGTCTCTACGGTGATAGCGGTCACTATACCTGTGCGTGGAGACCGGGAAGCTGGGGATACGAAGAACGAGACACTCAAACGTTCGCGAGCTGGGATGTCGACTACCTCAAGTATGACAATTGTGGCGGATTCCAGTCTATGACGGAGGCTCCTCAGATACGCTTTGGGGCGATGAAGAATGCTCTCGCGCTCTCAGGGCGAGATATCTTCTATTCCGTGTGTGGTTGGGGTTATCAGTTCCCCTGGCACTGGGGAGGAGGTGAGATACCCTTGTTAACCTTGGTCGAATTTGTAGTTTCAGAAAGCTCGTTTAATCTGCTTCGCAGACATCGGTCACTCGTATCGAATCTCTGGTGACATCACGGCAAGCTTCGCCAATGAAACCAAGTGTGAATGCAAGACTGCCTACTGTCTGAATACTGGATATGCCGGCTGCTCCGTGCTGACCATCATCAACAAAATGAAAGAGATCAGTCAATATCAGACACGAGGTCACTGGTCGGACATGGACATGCTTGAAGTTGGAAATGCTAATTTTACACTCAATCAGCAACAGACACACTTTGCATTCTGGGCGGCGCTGAAGTCACCCTTGATCATTGGGGCCGATCTCAGTAAGCTTTCCAATGACAGTTTAGCGGTTCTCACCAATAAGGCCATTATTTCGATCAATCAGGATGCACTGGGAGAGCCTGTGGCGTATAGAGAGGCGCACAGTGAGGAGGGTTTCTTCCAGGTATGGGCTGGCAAGGTTGAGGGGGGATATGTTGTTCTTCTCTTGAATGAGAAGAGTTACCCGCAGACTACGTCTCTGAGCTTTGCAAGCTTGGGACTTGGGACTCCCGAAAGGATAGTTGAACTTTGGTCTGGAAAGATTTTGCAGGATGTCGATAAGTTTAATGGAACTTTGGGGTCTTATCAAACTCTTGTCTTCAAGGTACAAACTTGAAAGCCTGAGACATGGGTGAATTTATCAAGCGAGTATTTCCATTACTTTGGATGTTCCCTAGACAAGCAAATCGTAAACCAAGCTAGAACGTCTTTATTGAACTATTGAGCAGGGCTGTGATGATGCTTAGTGACGAAAAATAGTCTCACGACCCAGCCACAGCTCTTGAAAGTCTCATTAATGACCAGTCTGTAGTACATAACACACCCGCCGATCCTTTCCTGAAGATAAGAACCCTGGAAACCACTGCGGGCGGACCGGTCCCCAACTTCACGAAGGGCACTTTCTGACTCTTTTAAGGAACGCACGAGGACGAACAACAGAGTACTGTTGATAAAATCCTTTCATGAGTTTTGAGATCCTTCAGGCGAACTGATCATTCATCCATGAATGAAGTTCAGGGATCCAACCCTCCATCTGTTCGATTAGGGCTAGCGCGCCCCATACCTTGATTACTTTGGAGCAGCGAGTGACTGCGTATATGCAGAAGCGGGACGTCCCTCAGCCATGGTTTGATAATGTCAATCCTTTCCTAATTAACCTTTAACTAACGTTCGATATTAATTTGAACACCTCGCTAAGTCATTCTAGGAAACTCTCCGGTGTTCGGGCCTTCGCCGGCAATTACCCCGCGCGCCGTGAGGCTGTTGATTGGCGTAGTGCAGGCCTTCATGCCTCCTAAGGTCAACGGTGCAGAAAGTGGGATTGGAGTTCCATGACAAGAGCCATTTGCGGGGAATGAAGCATTCCTTGTGAGGTGAGTCGGTGGCTTTGTGCAGTTGTGATTTCGTATTGTATGTCAGACTTCCATTCTTCCTGGATACCACGTCCTCATCCTGAATATATGCATAATCTCAACTGTCTACCCGATGACCTCAAAATCGCATCCCGACACCGACACCAACACCAACACCAACATAGGAGACTTACCGGAAACTGCGACCAAAGGGGAGGAGGACATTCCAGCCTGTCAATTTTGTCGCAAGAAGAAAGCCAAATGCGATCGAGCGCAGCCGTGTTCGCAATGCACACGATCAGATGTTCCTTGCGTCTACGATAATCGACGGACGAAGCCCGGTCTTCGAGCTGGGGCGGTCGACCAGCTCTATCGTCGCATTGAGACACTGGAGAATATGTTTCTGGGACAGGAGATGCTCTGGCAGCAGATGTGGCAGGCTCTGTTTCCGAACACTGAGCCTTTGCGATCCCTAGACAAGGGGGCTGCGACAGCCACGACCCTGGCGGAGCGTCGGGAACAGTTGAAGGGTTCATTACTACAGCCTCCAACGTTGACGGAAAAGAGGACGCGTACAGAAATAGATGAGAATAATTCTGCGCCATCAGATTGTGCTCCTCCTCAAGCCAAACGCGCCCGCGTGGAAGACGAGGTGATTTCCCATGCGGCTGTGCCCAAGCCCGAGCCTCGCGTGTTCCACTCTTTACCTGACGTCGTCTTGACCGAACTGGTGGACTTTTACTTCGTCAATATACATCCATGGATACCAATTCTGCACGTTAAGAGATTCCGTGAGCGCATGCGGTCGCCGGCAGAACGAGTGCATATTAACTGCATCTTACATGCCATTATCTCTGTCTGTGCCCGGTTCTCACAGAATGAGCAGTACCGTGGCTCATTGGACCTGACAGAGCTCGCCAAGAAAAGTCGACAAGAAGTGATTTTGCAGAGCACAGAAACATTCTCTGTCGAGAATCTGCAGGCGCTCGTGATCGTTGCCTTTGAGACAGTGAGCAAGAGACCCATGCCATGGGTATCCGGAGCATTTAGACTGATTGTCGGACAGATAAATCGCGGCCGTGGCCCCTCGTCATGGTCAATCATTGGCAGCATGGCAGGAACCGTGGAGCAGCTGCAACTTGGCGTGGAGGAAGATGATCTGTATCGTGTCAAAGGTATGGGGGAAAGGCTGATCAGACGCATGGTTTTCCTCACACCATCCCGGTCGTGGTGTGAGGCAGAAGAGCGTCGCCGTGTATTCTGGGCCGTCTTCCTCATGGACCGTTTCTGCAGTGTTTCTACCGGCTGGAAGATCAGTCTGAGGAATGCGGATGTGAAGCGCCGTTTGCCATGTGAAGGCGCTCTGTGGGAGAGGGAAGAGGAGGTCTGCGCCCCATATTTTGGTATCTCCGATTTGAAGAATACTACCCTGCCTAATGGTCATTCTGCTGCGATGGACGACTGCGAAGAACAGGCCATCGGTGCATTTGCGTACATAATAGAAGCCACTGAATCACTAGCTTTAGTGACCAACTTCTATCTTCACCACGCCTTTCTGATTAACGATGTTAGCAAGGCACGATTATGGCTGGTCAAATTCAAAGAACTAGATCTGCGACTCATTCAGTGCGTATCCTCTCCCCCCACCCCCCAAGGGGGTTCTGTGATGCTGATGCACTCAGATGGAAAATCCACTTGCCTCCCAAATGGCGCGAAGCCTGCGTCCTCAATGAGCAGGGAGTCATGGACCCAAATCTGACACTGGCACACATCACCCATAACACGGCGGTGATTCTGCTGCATCAAGGCATTGCCTATCCGCCGGCGCACTGGAAGCATTGTCCCATCCGACTCCCATCAGCATCCTCCGCCGATACGTGCCTTGAAGCGGCTTCAGAGATTGCCACCATCGGCAATCAATTCTTGTCCTTTTCTCCTATCTTTACGAATCCCCAGTTCTCATTTTGTCTGTTTATCGCCGGCCGCACCCTCCTCGCACACGCCAGGTACAACCGGGTGCCGCCATCCCCAGCGCTCAACACGCTGATTGCAAACCTGATGGAGATTTCCCAGCGATGGACAAGACATAATGACAGCGAAGAGACTCACCAGGACAGCCTCGCATTCAAGTTCGCCACTCGACTCCTCGAAGCCCAAAACAACCGAGCCAGTGCATCTCGTCCGAGCCTGGATATTCGCACAACCGCCTACTCAGATGAATCAAAGGAGGAGATGTACAAAGATCCCATGGATGATTCACCAGGTTATGAGTCGAGTAAACCATTGCAGCTGGCTCCTGCATCTTTCCCTCAGCAGGAATCTTGCACGTTCGACCCATTTAGTCTGGCCTTCCCACCGCTGCCACCAGCTTTTCAGCAGGATTTCTCGCCTACTGGCTTCGATCCGCTCTCTTTTCTGAATATGCAGCCGCCAGAGCCTATAGCTTCACCACTTGGTGCACGTAGTCACGAATCGGGCTCTCGGCACGATTCGGAGAGTTCCATGACTAGTCTCCTCTTCGATATGACATCTAGTCCGGGGCAGAGGATCAGTTATTACGGTAATACGCGGGGAGGGAACAAGAATTCGATCGTCGAGGGAACTGACGATTAGACGAGTAACAAAATTGTGTGACTATATAGTCTCCCATGGACGTTAAGTCTTTAATTCTATATCTACATTCCCGCCTCTTGACCAGGATGTTATGTTTGTACTTCAGCCACACACGCTACCTATGCATAAGCGAATCAACCAAGCCCATCTCGAGAAGCATATTCCCAAACAGCAGGAAGTAATAGTCCGCATAGATGAGCCCATGATTCGACCACCTTCGAGGGGCAAACTCATAGTTGTTGATCGTCGCACCGGTCAGGATAGTTTCAGCGGCGTGCTCGTCACCAACCACCTTTAATGCTTCAACCAAGTTCTGACGTTCCGTCTGATGAGTCGAGTGTTGATCCGCATATACGGATACCACCGACGCAGGACCAGCCTCAAACCGCACCGGGGGATTCAGATACCCTTTCACAGTACAGTCCACCAACCTCATAGCAGCATGCAGGTAATGATCCGCTATCTCCCTATCCCGCAACCCCTTATACGCCTTATACAGCAACAACATCCCACAAGCAGCAATCATCGCCGCAGAAGTATCCCGCGGCTCGGTATCCGTAACAGGGGCATCAAAATCCCAATACGGGACTCCATCATCGGGCAATCTGTCAAGAAATACATCCGCCAATGCTCGAGCAGTGCATAGGAACCCCCTCTCCTTTGTCCATTCATACGTCTGCATGAACCCCAGAATCCCCCATGCCTGGCCCCGCGCCCAGCAACTACTATCACTGTATCCCTGATTCGTGAACTTGTCCTTCACCTCTCCTGTATCAGGGTCCAGATTAACCACGTGAAACGTCGCATAATCATCCCTGATATGATGTTTCTGAGTAGTGATTGCATGCGCCTTCGCTATATCGTATAGCCTTCGGCAGTTAGTCTCTCTCGCTACCCAGAAGAGTATATCCAGGTTCAGCATATTATCGATGATAACGAGGTAGTCTTGTGAGGGATCTTTGTATGCATAGCGCTTGGTGATACATTCGTCCCAACTGCGGATGCATTGGGTGGATTCGTTGAACCGGCTGGCGAGGGAGTGCGCTGCTAGTATTAGGGTGTTGTATGCGGCTGGGTCGCGATGCAGGGTCCATGCTTTTATTGCCCAGGGGGCGATCATGAACCCGAGATCGTGGGTATCTTTTCGGAGGGCGTTTTGGTGCAGGTTGGCGGTCCACCAGCGGCAGAGGTGTTCGTGTTGGAGGGGATGGGGGCGGAGGTTTGCTTGTGTGGAATGGGGAGTAGCATGCCTCTCACGGAGGAGAGTATTTCGCTCAAGGAGGAGGTATAACGAGCCTGGGAAGAATCCGGATGTCCAGAAGTCGAGGGTTCGGTAGATGTATGTGGATTTGTCTGAGCCGGTGTATTCGGGGTATAGGGTTGGTGGGGTTGTCTGTGTTCGATTAATACAGATATGTTAGTAGTCGCTTAGGGGATAACTTACGCTACCTATGGCCTTGCTTGCGACATGCCAGACTTTGGCTAGGACTGATTCTGAGAAGAGGGCTTCGAGTACTCGCGTCCATTGCTTGGTGGGGAGATTCTCGGTGCCGTTGATGGTTGCTGGTGGTCCTGCGTCGGTAGACATTGTTCCTAGATATGGTTTGCTGGTTCTATAGAAGAGCCTGAGGAAACGTTAATGGGGCACAAAATTAGAGATCCAGAGATATGTTGAAGACGTTCATCTACAAGATTTCACTCTTCATTTGTGGCTGTCTGCATTAGCCCTCGGACAGCGGTCCGGGACTTCGCCCGTCTCGCTAAGATGCAGTTTAGGCATTCCGGGAGATCTCTCGGAGGGCCCCCGACGAGTCTGGAGACATTTCCCCACCATTAGTCTCTGCCTCACCTTGAATCTGGGGAATACATATCGATAAATTGATATTTGTTCTGATAGTCAATTTCCCAAACTCACAACCCACTATTCCAGACTCATAATGGCACCCAAAGATTCCGACATGGACGCAACAACAGTCGATCACCTCGAATCGACTGAGAAAAAAGACCCCTATGCGGTAGATCCAGGCATTGAGATCGACGAAGCAACGGATAAACGCTTGTTCTGGATGATCACTCGTCGTATCTTGGTCATCCAGATTGTAACCTATTTCTTTCAGTCGCTCGACAAGGGCATCTTAAATTATGCCTCCATTATGGGCATCAAGGAAGATGCACATCTGGTCGGGCAAGAGGTATACACCAGCCGCTGCATCTGATAACATGTCATTGATATTGATTTGGTTCCATTATAGTATTCCTTGCTGGGTACGATTCTGTATATTGGCATTCTGGCGGGAGAGGGTCCCCAGAACCTGCTGCTGCAGAAGTTTCCGGTCGCTAAGACCCTGTCTGTTAATGTATTCATTTGGGGTGCCATCGTGGCATGCTCGGCAGCATCCACGCGGTTTGGATCTCTCATGGCAGTCCGGTTTCTGTTGGGCTTCTTTGAGAGTTGTATTCAGCCTGCGATGATGCTTATGTGTGTCATTCCCGTTGCTGTATGCTGGAATCCTTGCTGATTTGTGCTAGAACAGCCATGTGGTATAAGCGAGAAGAGCAGTCGGTGTTGAACTCTATCTGGTACTGCATGTACGGGGTGCAATTGATGGTATGTCTTTCTTCCCCTTGCTCGTGCCTCATAGATACAGGTCGATTGATTAATCACCATTAGATCGGCGGCCTTCTCGCCTTCGGCACCTCTCACTACGTAGGCGGAGTGATCAAGAACTGGCAACTGCTCTTCCTCGTCCTCGGCTGCGCAACATGCGTGTGGTCATTCTTCATCGGCATCTTCCTACCGGACAGCCCTCTCTCCGCCAAGTGCTACAGCGAAGAAGACAAAAAGCTGATGGTAGAGCGTGTCCGACACAACGAGACGGGAATCGAGAACCGACAGTTCAAAAAGTATCAAGTTATCGAAACGATCCAGGATCCCATTGTCTGGTGCTGCGTGATGCTCATTCTCGTGGCGAACCTGATCATCGGTGGTCTAGGTGTCTTCTCTAACTTGATCATCCAGCAATTTGGCTTCTCTTTGCTTCAGACTGAGTTATTGAATATTGCTCAGGGATCATGGACCATCATAGTCATGGTTGGCTCAGCGTGGTGCGCGCAACGCTTCCAGCAGACGTGTCTAATTATGATTGTAAGCTTCCATCCAATCCACCCCATCCACCCTGAAGACTAAAAGACACTAGTTATGGACCATCCCAGCCATCGTCGGAACCATCGTCATCCTCGTCGTAACGCCCATGGCATCCAATGCCGGCGGCATGCTCATCGCCTTCTACTGCACGCAGTTCTTCCTCGCCGAAGGCAACATGATCATCTCTCTGATCACCCGCAACACAGCCGGTCAGACCAAGAAAAGTATCACCATGACCTTGCTATTCGTGGGATGGGCTGTGGGAAATCTCATCGCGCCGCAGATCTTTCAGAATTCTGACGCTCCGCGATACTTGCATGGATTCCTAGCGCATATTGTGATTTATGCCGTCTATATTGCGCTGACGGTCCTGACGAGGGTGATATTGACTCGGAGGAATAAAGCTAAAGAGTCCGAGAGTAGTGATGTCTCGCATGAGTTGGCGTTTCAGGATTTGACGGATCGAGAGAATCCGAACTTTCGATATGTTTATTAGTGTGTTTTGCTTTGGAGTGGGAGATGTATGCCTTCTATGTAGTTGGTGAAGAGTACTGTATATATGTTATCCGCATATTGTGTCAGTCAACATAAGATTACTTCACTATCTGCATGATTATCATAGAGTGCTTAAGGTATCCACACGTCTAATATAGACATAATGCGTACATGTCACCAACCTTCAAAGCTTCAATTTCCTGCAACCGCAAACAGCAAATCCGCCCAGCTAAAAAGATCAACCGGCGATGCCTGACCCACCACAGAAGCATCATAAACATCCTTAACGCGCAAACTCCAAGGAACCTCAATCCCGCGAGCCAAAGCTTCATAGTAAATCAACCCCCAAGCAGCCGGATTCGTCTTTCCATCCTGATACCCAATATACCGATTCTCCGCCGAAATATTCGCCCACGGACCATCCACCAGTACCGCCTCGCACCGATAAAAGCTCGCATCATAGGGTACCATCTCATTCATGAGATATTTCCCTGCATACTCCGCTGCCGTGAACAGAAGATTATTCTCTAAAGCGAATAGGTCGTACCCCTGATTCGCCACAACCCTCGCAGCAAGTGCCGTCCACTGCAACGCATCCTGCACATGCGTCTGATCGCGACCGGCCTCGGAGTTTTGTCCTGTGGATGCTAGATAGTTGTACGGCATCCCGGCACAGCGATCATACTTGTACGCATACAGAGCATAGTTGTACAGAGCTACGTCGTCAAGGTAGACGGCGAAATTCAGCAAGCCCATGATACTGGCCATGCCGTAGTTCGCTTGTCCGATGATAATACTCTGTCGCGCGAACAGCCAGTAGAGTTGGATGCTCATCCCCGAGCCACCTTTGAAGGTCGCGCCTTGCTCGACCCAGCCGCCTTCCCAGCGCATGATCTCGGCGGCGTTGGCGAAGATGGTGCCTTCGATGCCGATTAGCAGGGATCGGTCTGTGCCGATTATGTTTTCGAGGTTGGTGCCCCACGCGTCGAGGATCGTGGTGGAGCGGTTCCAGTGGCTGTAGTTGCGGGTTATGTACCCTTTTCTCGAAGGTTTAGTATTCAGATCACTATGATTGGACTCAGGTGGCTACTCACACATAATAGCATTCTGATACGCCGCGCGAGAATCATCGTGAAAACTAGTATAGTTGCTTATCCGCCCCCGACTGATGACAGGATACGGGCCTTGCATTTCGTAAGAGGCGTTGGAGTAGGGGTCTTGCGCGAATCGGGCATATGCAGAAGCCCAAGGCTCAGTGCCGTTGAGGACATTTTCTCGCATGAGCTCGAGTTGGGCGTGACTGTGCCAGAGGCCCGGATGCTGGAATTGATTCGTTCGGTTCTTGGAGCCGGGTGTGTCGGGGACTATCATTACTGGTCCTGGGGTAGGTGAGTAAGTTAGTGTGGATGTTGAATGTTTAAGAAGTTAAGTTGTACCGTTCAGACTGGGTACATCTTGGATCAACCCGTAGACGTGAATAGCGGTGGCTGCCGCAAGACATAAGTTTAGAATCTGCATGATCAAGATGCCTGATGGCAGTAAAGCTAGGTCTGATGGTGGCGTGTTGTTCAAGTTGTATGCTTTCACATCATAATTAAAGATCAAATTGGACCTCGGGCTAAGTGCCGGACAGGGTCCGATTCTCTAACAAGGATAAGAAGCGTTCAATATCTGTGCGGGGAACAGCCGGACAATGCGCCGGTGTGCATAGTTATTCTCGGCAAAGATGTGAAGAAGGTGGATCTGCTTCATTTGTCGATGATCCTGAAGAACAAGAGCACAACATTTTACTTTAATATAGATATCAGATCAATTGGTTAAATATAATAGATACTATATTTGTAGGTTGTACCACATCCTCCCCCTCTACACCATCGCAAGCTGCAACATATCTCCCTAGTAAAATACAATGATCCCCATCCTCTCCCTCCTGATACCGAGAGAAGATTCTCTGTTGGATATCATACTGTACTGCAGCAGAGTTCATTTACCTCCTGTGCCCTGAGATCCGATTTGCCAAGCAAGCTGCTTAATTCGGTGGAAAGTGGACCCTACGCACTGACATCGATCTTCAACCAGTCCACTGCCTGGCACTTGCAGTATCTTGCCCTATTGCCTGTCAACATCTGCACCTTATGATCTCCAATCTTGCTATTGACCCCTTCACAGACCAAAAACCTCACGGTGAGAAATTCGCTTATCATGACTAGTCCCACACTATAGCCTTGGCGGAGCAAAATTAGTTGAGATCCCTGCGCTTTCATGGGTCGCATCTGAGACATTTTAGCGTGGACTAAAAGTAGCGATTTATATTAGATGAACGGCTCCCTCAATTGTGCTTACTTTCAATGGATGATTAATTTGTCTTTCAACTGGAACCATGTCATCTGTTAGCACGGCTCTAATCCGCCGAGGCACTGAAGTCATATCCGCTCAACTTCAGGCCCGCCGAGACCCTCTGGTCAGAGAATGGATAGGCATCTTTCTCATCTTTATCACCGTTCTTGTTTTCGGTTTTGCAGTGGGTTGGGTAAGTCAATAGTAATGTCAGAAAACAAATACTATACTCACAAAGAACAGGTGGACTACACCTGCACCGAGGTCATCGCCACCCTCGCCGCAATCGAAGACCCCAACTCAACCTCCTACATCCACCTAGACAACAACCCCAATGATCCCGAACTCACAGCCATACCCACTTCCAAACCGATAACCAGCAACCTGCGCTCATCCATCAACTACCTCCGCACCCTCGGCGGCGGCGGTATCTTCTCCACCTGCCGCGGATCCCGAATGTACCTCGCCTTCTCCTGGCTAGACTTGGGCTTAGCCATCTTAATCCCAGCATTCAACCCCACTCTCATCCACACGACCCTCGTCTCGTTCGTGATCATGTTCATCAACAAAATGTCCCTGGCTACGTGGCAAATGGCCTGGGTTCATGTAGTCATCGCCGATCAATCCCCTCTGGTCAGCTACCGACGCATGCTGGGGTATCAGCACTGGGGCCGGATTGCTCCTGCAGCTGTGCTCTATAATGCCGCCTTGTGTGTGTGTTACTCGCTGACTCTTGCTGGCTCTGAGGTCATTGCGTCGGTTGTTGTTGGTATTCTTAGTGGGAAGGATGGGGTTGGGCTGGGTGATGTGCGTGTTGTTGTCTTTCTGACGATTTTCTCGTTCTTGCTTTCCCTGCCTGCTAAGGCAGTATTTGTACGTGTGGCTGCTTCGATGTTGCCCGAGGGGCTTGATCCAATTGTGCCGTTGGATAAGCGGTTTGGTGGTAAGGGGAGGTTGGAGAGTCGGGGTGAGAGATTGGGGATTGTGGATGCGTGGATTACGTTTGAATCGTCTGCTCGTGTTCGGTACTTTAAAGTTGTTTTCAAGGCGTTGGCGATTGAGGTTGGGTTGGGTGTGGTTGGGGGTCTGCTGGTTTTTGGCGAGTTGAAGTGGTTGCTTTCTTCCATATTATAGCTCAATTGTATAGCGAATTGCATTTATGCATCAGATAGAATCATTCAGAGCTATTGCACGGGGCTATATAGGGCGTAGGTGACGAGTCAGGGTTATATAGCATCAAGTGGAAGTAGCAACGACAGATTATGAGTGGTTTGAGAGTGTACGTTGTTGACTTTCTAGATATTTGGGTTTGGCCGATTGTCTAAACCTTTCACACAACTAGCTATTACTTCCATCCAAAGAGAAGCAGAGAGAAGCAGAGGGTGAGAGACAAGATCAACTTTCCCTCATGCGGTCATTTACACAGAGACAAAACTACCATGTAGTTATATGACCCAAATAACTTCACATAATCTAGTCTCTCAAGAACATTCACACCGGTCTAATTAGAAAGTCTCTGGCCCATTTCTTGACCGTACTTAGCCTCCACATATTTCGCTTCTTCTGGACTAAGCGCGCCACTTGTGTATTGCTGCCACAATGCCCTTTCTAGGTCAGCAAGCATAGCCGTTCCGATTGCCCTGGCTATCGTAACACGCTCATTATCCTCATCCTCTTCGTCGGGTAGGACATCTGCATCTCCATCATCGTCAGATGAAGACCCATGGTAATCCTCCTCGTCACTTGTACTCTCACACCTTGGTCTAGGCCGACGACGTCCATGAAAAGCTTCAAGTGCATCGACAATTTCCCCGTTCCCAACATTCAGAACGACCCTGGCCCCTGCTGCGAGTAGAACTCGGACAAGCTCTCCCAACGGATCGTAGTCGCAGCCGTCAGATATATAAAATCCATAGAAGACCATCCTCCAAATATACAATGCTCGGGATAACGCACTACCGTAGTCAAAATTCGGGAGTGGCATGTTAACATCAGCCTTTCCGACCTCAACCAAATACTGGACACGTTCTGTATCCGATGCATCGACGGCAGCGGCCAATGCACTCCCGTAAATGCCGGCCGTGAGGGGCAGGTTCACATCGGCTCGCTGAATTTCCACCAAATATTGCAGTGTTTCTGAACAACCTTCATGGCGGACCGCAGCGGCAGCCACCAGGGCGCTACCATAGTCCCCGTAATGCAGAACCAGATCGACATCAGCCCCACCCTGTTCCACCAAAAGCTTCACGCCCTCCAACCAATTCTCAGAACTGGCTAGGGCCAATGGACTGCCATGCTCACTGTGTCTAGATTGTATGTTCACGTCTGCATGTCCTTGGCAGACTAAAAACTGCACCAAGTCATAGTTTCTTATCCATACAGCCGCTTCCAAGGCGCATGACATGAAGCTTCTCTCACTACATACCAGCAAATTGACGTCCGCCTTCCTGTCCTCCAACAGATATCTGGCCACCTCTATATGTTCATTCATGGCGGCCTCGATAAGTGGCGTCGATTCATATGAGTCGCCTTGTATGCCAAGAGTTCCACCTTTCGCCAGAAGAATGCGCATAATGGGAATATGGCCATTCCCTGCAGCCAGAGTCATGTAGGTTTGACCGAATTCATTGGTACTGGCCAGATCTAGCTCACCCTCGTGCCACCATGCTTCTGACACTTGGAGTCCATACATGCACACGGCCAGAATAGAGTTTTTAACGGGCTGAAAGTTCGCATTGAACCGGGCCCAGACCTGATATTGCGCGCTGCTATCCTGTGGCGCGCCAAGGAACCTCTCTAGGAGCTCGGTTACACGGGACGAATCGTCTTCCGACACTTCGGCAGGGTCTAAGATTGCAATATGTTCTGGCCAGTAACAGGAGATGTAGTAAAGGAAAGGTCGTGTGAAGTACCGTTCTTTAGGCCTCGAAAACAGGCCCTGAGCATCAGTACTGTATATGGTCTTATTCCAACAAGTATCGCTTAACATAAACAGCAAACACGCTTTCCCCACCATCAGGTTAGTGATTATTGTCGTCCAGCTGCGGCGGAGCTCAAAATACTCTGCGACCGACAGATGCGACACTCGCCATACGTCTCGCTCAGAATCGATGACCAGAAAATTGCGACACAATGCCAACAATGCGTCATCGCTAACTGGGGCACACAACTCTGTCGTCGTAATGTCAGGATTGATGCGGACTGCCTCGAGGAGAGCTTCCCGTCCAAGCGGTTCTCGTGCGGCCAGAACCCACTTCAGAGCGCGTAGCGCCAGATCTCGGTCGTGCGGGGGATGGTTCTCTATTTCTTCATAGAGTCTGTCATACGTCTCATCGAGAGTTTTGGGAAGTGCTCCCAGACAGTCCCGTATAGCCTCAGGAGAAATGCATTTCTCAAGCTGTTTAATTTGCAAGTAGGTCCATTGAAACCTAACATGATTAGCAACTTTCATGGATGTTCACCGACTAAAAGAAGCTGTTCTTACATTCCTTGGCATTTATCTGACAAGGTCGACTCAATTTCATCCTGGAGTTTACGGAATGCACTGTTCTTTTCAAACAGCCTTAGCATCTCTTGACTAATGTAGGCCTGAATATCCTGGTGGTTATCGGTCGCCTGAACCTCGATATTTGGATGCGAGCGAACCTGCTGCTGAACATCCCTATCAGGACGGCTTGCAATGAATACTTTGACTGGTCTTGTACTGCTGGATAGCAAGTCTTCAAAAAGCCGAATAAGGTTACCACGCGAAGCTGGGTCGCATTCGTCGAAAGCATCCAACACCAATGTGGTGCGAGGATAAAGGTTCAGAGACTCAAGCAATAAGCCCTTGCAGCGTTCGAAGTCCAGATCCGCTCCACGCATACGCATCTCCTGATAGCTGGCCCGAAGCCTAGACTGTATGTACAACAAGCTGCTCTTGCTTGCGGAAGAGGATAACTGGCGTACATAGCTCTGGGCTACGGCAAGGGGGCGTGTTCGAATGTCCTCGGTTCGGTTGCAGTAAAAATAAGCAAAACCTTCGTCGTTGGGCGTCCTTGCCAAAGTATCTTGGACATGATCGATAACCCTTGAGGTAAGGAAGGTTTTTCCCACGCCCGCTTGGCGGCGTCAGTGTCCATACGAAATACCAATGTAGAGTAAGTAACACTTACGAGATCCTCGCAACCATAATACTGCCGAAGAGCTGCTTTCTTCCCAGTCTCGGAACGCACCTTTTTGCAGGAGCCAATCACCCGTATCTGGTGTGCGATTGCCGCGCACATTATTGTGATGAGACCCATATTTGACTGGTGAAATCCAGTCTAAGATCTCCAGAGCCTCTCGCCATTCAAGCTTCTCCAGGCATTCTGCGACCTGTGTCTCGATACGGGGCAGGTGCCCTCGGATGTCCTGTAGGTGTTGTATTGTCTTCCCACCTGTCGCTGCACTGCACGCCTGAGCAGTCTTAGCGAGCTCTTCTTCCTTCGCTGTCAGATCCGAGAAAAGCCCCGAGCCTTTATCAAACATCGTGTCCAAGATTCTAACCCAAGCCGACTTTGACAGCATATCAATGCTGTAGCTCAACAATTCCAAGACAGCTTGGTACACATGGACAAGGTCTCGGCGTAAAGTGTCGACAATGTCACTCTTTCCGATTGCATAGGCAGACTCATATTCTCTGCCACGAAACGTAGCATGTAGAACCCGCTCTACAGTCCCAAGCAATGCAGCCATTCCGTCGGCATACTTTACAGGCATCTGTACATTCTCAATTAATAACCTGCCAGATATCTTATGGTCCGTTTCGATCGGAAACCCCCGATTGCTTGAACTCATCCCGTAGAAAGCCCGAGCCTAAGCTTACAGGAACATGCAATGTGGAGACAACCTACCTTCAGAGCTACCTTGATCAGACCCCACGGTCCTGCAGCTTGCGAGGGTGCGAACGGAATGACGAGATCCCCAATCAACTCTATCCACGTCGCGCATTTGGCAGCGTAGTCTCGCACGAATTGCTCTTGGTATTTCAAAGCTTTGCCATCGCAGAGCGCCATCTTCTCTTGAAGAGCTTCCCGAAGGATATCCAGATCTCCTTCTTGCTCTATGTTCGAACTCGGCTCGTAGCCCAATTGTCGAAGTTGACCTTGTGTTGTCAGAGAAAGACTCTCAAACGCCTCATTCCAGAGATTTCGAGGTATTTTCTCGTCGCCATCTGGCTCCTTTGAGGATTCGAAGAAGCTGGAACCGGGGGTGTTGCCTTCGCCTTTAGCACTACAGACCTCACCTCGGGCGTCGCTGGGTGATAGCGACCTGCTCTCTTCTGGGTTGCTCCAAGGCACAGCTTCTTCATACTCGTTCTTGTTCGTGATCGGCACCTCACTCGACACAGAGGGCGTACTTGTCTTCGAGAGCTCTTGGGCCGGTTCAGCGAGGTCGCTTCGTCTGTAATTTGAGGATGTGTACTGATTATTGGAAGCGGGTTCTTTATGCCGGAAAGGATGCAACCGGCGCGAGATCCTTGCCCGTAGTCGATCCATCTTTTGCTCCACACGTGGACCGTGATTTGGGCATTTCGTGTGGGAAAGTTTGGACCCCGGTTGCTCTGGAAGGACATTTGTCGGGATTTTAACCCAGCTGTCGGGCGCGATCGATCGTGTACTGGCTTCAGCCTCGCGCGGGGTTTACGCGCTAGGTAGGCCAATAGGACCATCTTTCTTGTTTTGGCCCCCGACAATTGGAACCAGCTGGAGGCATTGCTTTTACTGCAGAGGTTTTTCATTCTCATACCAGGGATGGCCGTCTGGCGACGTATCATTCTTGGGTAACTTCATCTGAACCGTATCCAATATTGAGGTGATGCAATCTACAATCTCTATCGTAATGGCAAAGAATACCGGAAGAACAGGCACTAAACTTGGTGATCTCAGGCATTGGCTGCTTCTCACAGCAAATGACAGCATTAGTGGGAGGCAATCAGCCGACAGTGAAGATGCAGAAGGCACGGATTGGAATATTGGAGAACGAACAAGGAAATCAACTGTCTCCATCGCGCGCGTGCATAGTTAACACACACAGTAGCTTTGTCATCATCCACTTGCTGCCTTTTGTGCCTAAATGTTCCATTGTAGATCTGATCTATGTGACCTTCCGCTGTGACTCTGACAGTGCGTTGTTTGAGCCTCTCTCTATCCATCGTCTCGAGTCTCTTCCACCATGAACGTAAGCATATGCTTTTTGGTGTAGGTCAGGCTCAGGCTCAAGCTCGAATTCGACTTCCTGCTGAACTGTGTATGCACAATGCTAGATTGTTTTGTACTCTCGCTAAGCCCTGCAGCACTATTTTACGGTGTGGTGATCCCTTCACAATGCTTGCTACAAAACACTTCATAGCACGCTTTCCGAATGATGTACTCCATAGACGACGGAAGTGGTTCGGGATTCGTTTTCTAAACAGTCAAAGATAAAACGATCTACCTATGAAGTAGCCAACATCGACAACAGACCGAGATTTTGTGGCAGGTGTGGAAATGCGCATGGAGATAAGGGTAGTCGATTTAGACGCTAAGCAGAGGGTTCTTGAATATATGCGGCCTGAACCCAATTCCACTTTGGCCTTGGTGGTTTTGATGCCTTATGAGGCTAATTCTATGCCTTGTCCGAGTAGATTTCAGACCGCGGTGAAAGCACGGGCCGCGACCGCGGCGCGCTAAACCCAAATTGGCTACCCGCCCAACCTCGAGCGCGCAAAGATCGCTGGTGCAAACACCGCGGAGCAATAGGTTGCTACTGCGACAGTTCCAGTGCTCGTCACCGTCCGATTGTCCAGGATGCCGCCCTTCAAAGATGAGCATATCTTGGTACGTGCAGTTTGCTCCGAGCGCCTCAACCGTTTATCTACCCCTAACTAGCGGGCTCTAACTGATCCCTTCGCTTCCAGATAATTGCGCCAGGCTCGCAAGTGACCCTGGCGCAACTGGGTCTCCCAGAGTCATTCACCCCTGCCCGCTTTCGCTTCCCTACGCGCATGTTCCCCGCCGAGAAGAAGGGTGAATTCGAGCCGTACAAAATCCGCGAGCGACGACAGGAAGTCCCCGCCAGCAATGGCAATGGCACCGACGCGCCCAAGGAGGACGTGGAGATGAAGGATGCGGAGACGGCACAGCAAGACGGAACCGTGAAGACCGAAAATGAACCCTCCGAACAGCCCGAAGATGCGCAAAAGACCGAGGGGCAGGGTACTAATGGAGAGGAGAAGCAGGGAACGACAACCGAGATCTTCTACGAGGAGGACGTGACCTCCGATGAGGGGGCCGTCTATCCAATCCAGAATGGTCGCATTGTTGACTGGCCCTGTTTCTTTGCCCTTCTGACTCACGTTTACAACACGTTGAGTCCGCCATTCCACACCCCGATCATGCTGATCTGTGAACCGGCATGGTCCGCCCGCGACCGGGAGACGATCACCCAGTTTGTCTTTGAGAAGTTCAAGACGCCCGCCTTCTGCCTGATGGACTCCGCCCTCGCTGTATGCTACGGATACGGTACCTCGACAGCTACGGTAGTTGATGTCGGCAAAGATAAGGTCAATGTCACGGCCGTCACCGACTTCCTTGTGAACGAGCACGGGCGAGGTATCGCGCTGGAAGGCTGCGGTGGTGACTACATGACGGATAGACTTGTGGAGCTTCTGGGCTCGAAGGGCTTCACAAGGGAGATGTGCGAACAGTTGAAACGCAGCAACATTACTGAACTCTTGCCCCCGGGCACGCCCCTTCCTGGCGCCGCTGCAACCGCGCGACAGGGCGCTAACCCGGCCGCTTCGGCATCGACTGGAACCAAGGATGGCAATGCGCCCAATGATAACATCCCCCGCGGTCCGGGTGAAGGTACTCAGACCGGCGGTGAAGGCAACGGCGATGCAGACGAAGATGAAGGAGTCTTGGATGTCGCAGCCATTGTCAGTGGTAACACGAGTGAGTTCCTCGCCAATCGGGAGAAGGAAAAGGCAGAGAAGGCCACGACCAAGAAGGGCGCCACGGATCAATCCGGCAAGCCCCTTCGTCTCCCCAACTCCAAGAAAGAGAAGGCTTCCTTCCAGTTCGAGGAGTACGTGAGGATAGAGCCTGAGAAGGACACGCCCAATGGACCCGGGCGGTATATGCGTCAGTCTCGAGAGATCGAAGTCGGTGTTGAACGCTTCCTCGCCGCAACTCCCAAGCAGAATCCTGGGGAACGTCTAACCGGTGGCCTGCTCGAGGATATCGCGACTCAAATCCATCACACCATCCTTGCCGTGCCTGATGCGACTAAGCGGAGTGAACTCTGGGATTCGCTTATCGTTGTCGGCAATGGCAGCAAAATCAAGGGTACGTAGCGAGGCAATATCACCAGGGAACCATTTACTGATTTTCTACGTACAGGTTTCACGCAATCCCTGCTCGGTACCATCACACAGAAATACATTCTCTCCCCATCCGCCACCATGTTCACCTCCGAAATCCCCTCCAACTTCTCTACTCCCCTTCCCACCGGAGGTACCAACACTCCGGCACCCTCCGGCCAGGCTGGTCCGATGAATCACCCTGCGGGTCACGGTGTGAATCCACTGCTTGTCGCAGCCACTCATGCCAACAACCCCATGCCCGGCACTCCCTCGATGGACCCTTCCATGTCGCATCACCGCTCGACGGGACATTCGCAGACCCCCACATCGGTCAAGACTCTGAGACCCCCGGAGTACTTCCCCGAGTGGAAGGAGCAGAGCAACACCAATGCCCCTGGCGCTGCTACCACAGGTGGGCCTGGTGCCCCGAGCGGTGGCCACGGCATGGAAGAGGCCGTGTTCCTCGGCGCACAGGTTGCATCAAAGGTCGTTTTCGTGATCGACCAAGGCGTCAGCAAGGGCTTCATGAGCCGGGTGGAGTACAACGAGAATGGCCCTTCTGCGATCCATGAGTACACCATGTGATCACCTTTTAATGATTGGCTTTCGTGCCTGGGGACTGATGCGCGTGTTTGTTGACATATGAAAGCGGATTTTCTTTTACTTACGGATATGGTTCCTTTTGATGCTTCAAATTTACAAGGTTAATTTTTTTTTGTTTATCTTCTTCCCCGTGGATATTGTATTGTATTCTACGTGATGGCGTCTTTTCTTAGAAAAGCAAGTCTGACTCAGGATGCTAGGATAGGTGGAGTCTGGTCGGATAGTACTGAATAGTAACTCTACAATGGACTGATGCAGTTGCTTTGGGGAGCAGCCAGAACCACACGCGTAGGGGTTGATAGGCCTGGGAGCTATTGATGCTCCGAGCAGACTCGGTTGACTATGTAGGGAGAGTTACCTCGTATCATTCTCTTACATGGCACCAGCGACAGCAAGGGTAAACCACCCCTTCCACACCTCCCTATCCAACCCACACACCCTTCATCCGGAGGCAAAGTAACATATGGACACGAGATTACAGTTTCTTTATGAGAGAATCTGAGGCGATGATCCAAAGAAGGCGGCGTTATCGATATATTTGAGGGCGGTAATTCTGGCGAAGAAACCAGGCTACGCCATAATAACTAACCCATAAGATTCTCCTGTTTTCTATATACTCAACAACGTATACTTCATCTAGAGTTCCCCCAGAAAGACATCTACCTCCACCTCCAAATTCTGCCCCTCAAACGGCAACGCCTCAATCCCCAACATCGTCCACGTCGGCTGATGATCCGGACACCACTTCTTGACATTCTCCACCATCAGCGCGATAATCTTCTCCCGGGTCTGGGGCAGCTGGACATGGTACGTGCGGATCTTCACGACACGGTCCCAGCCGCTCGTGACGCTAGCGCGTAGATCGGGCTTGGCTTTTTCTAGGGTGTAGAGGATGACTTCGTTGATGTTGCTGAATGCTTGTGCGACTTCTTCTGAGAGGGTGGGTGGTACTTCGGTGGATGTGGGGGACATGCCGGCTATTTTGGGGATGTTGTTAGTTAGTTATTTAGTTGGTTAGTTGGTGCTGAGGGGAAGTAGGGAGTGAGAGGGGGAGGGAGGACGGACTCTGGCCGGCTATTTCCATTCGGTCTCCGGCTATGCAGGCTTCGGCGAAACCGTAGGCGTCTTGGAAGTGTTGGCCGCGGCCGGGGCGGGAGTAGCTGGGGATTGGGGACATGGTGTGGTTGGTTTGTGGGTGTGTATATGGGTGTTAGAGAACGGGGGAGGATGAAATGAGGGAGGATGATTGTTTTGTTTCAATGAGGGGCATGGCTATTTATGTCGTGTTGTGCCTGGGGTGTATTTATTGATGTTGTCGTTATCAACGCTAGTTGCAGTAGTGCTTACTAGCTGTCAAGGGTCTCTCGTAGAATTGATTCAGTACAGGCCGCTCAAGCATGCAATGTAACGTTGGAGTGTTGATCATTGAATGCCAAAGCGTAATTTTTCCTCATAAAACATAAATATTTATATCAATGACTGCAAACACCTCACTCCTCGCCAGACAATTCTATCGGCAGTTCCGGCGTAGTGTTGAATGCCTTCAAGCCTGTCTCCCCTGTGTTGGTACTCTCCCCATGTGTAGCGAGTTCCGACAAGGCGACATCGTCCTGTGGCACGTAAACTGACGAGGACATGCCAACATAGCTGCTCCTATAGCGGTGGGAGTTCTTGGTGCGACGGTAGATGATCGCGAAAGCTGGAAGACAGCCGACAATGACAGCTAGCAAGAACAATTAGCAAACCAGAGAGCAGAAGAGGGGTATAAAGCACACCTATTCCCGCCTCGATCATACCCCAGAATGCCAGCCAGGAACTGCTCGGGGTGCTGTCGTTGTTGGCGCGAGTGCCAATCTGGATGACTCGCACGACGGCCATGATCACGCAGATGGTGCCCAAGGCAAACACGGCGGCGACACTGATCTTCTGGCCCAGTGGAAGACGCAGCGACATCACCAGTCGCAACGGCAGCGCCATGACTTGCTCACTGTCAACACTGCATTCTCATCGCCAGGAAGAGTACCTACTCATAAGATCGCTGATGACGTCGACTGCAAAACTATAATACAAACTGGCGATCTCTGCCACGGCATCTCGATGTGTACTGCATTCCCCTTCGCAGCTGGTCAGTACCCACACACGCAGGGGACAAGGAGCACTGACCAACGGTGAACCATGCATGCATACTTTGACATGAGGTAAAGTTGGAGATGATTGCCCCGATAAAGGTCTATACGACCGTCAGCTGAACTTTCTCACGCCATAGCTTAAGCCACGGACGCACCACGATGCAGAAACACAGTACCGCATACCACCACTTCATCTCACCCGGCAGGTCCTGGAGGAGTCGGCGATAGAGGAACAGAAACGATAACTTGACAGACCATAACGATGCCCATAATAGCATCGTATTCGCAAAGAAGACCTTGATCATGAAAAGCGCGTCGGACACCATGGTCGCCCAAGGGCTGATTTTGCCATCTGCATATGCATCGATTTTGTACACAACCGGGGTGACGATAATGTACGCAATGCTCATGGCCAGGAAACAGGCCCACGACAGCAATATGCAGCCATCTTCCACCTGCAGCGACCGTAATTTCCAGAAGATCAAGCTAAACCGAGCAATGACCACCGCCGACGACAAGGCAATCATGGTATAGCCGGTGGCCTGCACCTGGCTAGCCGAAACATAATTTCTTTCCATCCGGACTGGTGGAGCGATCGACCAGCGATGTCTCAGTCTGTTTGACGGCGAACATCTCTTTTCATACTCGCCGATAGTCCGGGTGGAAAGGACATTCCGGGGGCAACGGGCGTGCATTAGCCAGTGCCAATTTCACGGATAAGACTAATCTTGTTGTCATCCGCCATCAAGCGAACCGGATGGCCGCTAAGGGGAATCCGGCGGTATAGCGCCTTATAATGGGGGAAGCTATCATGTGGCCTATAAAGGAATGAACCCCCTGCAGTAAGTCAACGCCTCCTGAAACCTCTACGACTTCCTGCTCAATCCTTATCTTTCTCCTGTTCCTGCCAAGCACCATGCGGGCCGGCGCGCTGTTCATCGCTACGCTTCTGGCGAGAGCGACAGCGCTGGACAACACTACCAGTCGCATTGTCGCTAAACTGGCCTCCTATGGAGTTGATGCCTACGAGTATTTCAACTCCAGCGTGCTGCTCGACTCGACTTTGGGCACCCGCTCGTTGGGGTTTTGCTCCGAGCTGGTGAGTTGTTTTCCCGTGTTCCTGCGTGCTAAAACCGGACGATGGCACCCGAACCCTGTCTAGTCATCGGACTAATGCATAAGCACCAAATTGACCAATTTCACTAATCCGGCCAGTGTTCCGCGCTTCCCCGGCTCTATCCTGGCCACGTGCTGCAACGCTCGACCACGGCTTACTCGACTTGGGATGCTAGTTTCTGGTCGCAGCAGCAGGAGGAGGTTGATCCAGCCTGCGTTTTCCAGCCAGCCAGTCCAGTGGAGGTTGCTGTTGGCCTGCTGCTGTCAGAGCTGACGCTGTGTCCATTTGCCGTCAAAAGTGGCGGTCATGCCGCCTTTGCCGGTGCCTCCAATATCCAGGATGGCTTGACGATAGATCTCGTCGGGCTGAACTCTACTGCCTTGTCCCAAAATGCCACTATTGCGTCTGTTGGTGCAGGTAACCGCTGGTTGGATGTCTATGATTGGCTAGACCCCTTGGGCTTATCGGTCATTGGTGGACGTGTGTCAGACATTGGTGTGGGCGGCCTGACGCTGGGAGGTAAGTGATAGATCAGAGGCAAGGAGAATGTAAGCTAACAAGGCTTCCAGGAGGTATCTCTTTCTTTTCCGGTTTTCATGGATGGGCCTGCGACAATGTTGCCAACTACGAGGTATAGGATGTATATTGCCTATCATGACTGCTTTTGTATCTGACGAGTGTCTAGGTCGTTCTGGCCGACGGTAGCATTGTTGATGTCAATGTTGACACTCTTCCGGATCTCTATTGGGCCTTGCGTGGTGGCGGCAACAACTTTGGCATCGTTACCCGCTTCGACCTGACAACGCACAGTCAGGGCCTCATGTGGGGAGGCTCGCGCATATGGCTGGAGGAATATCAATCCGATATCCTACATGCGCTGGTTGACTTTGGTTTCAATTCGCCTTCGGACCCCAACGGGGCACTCATTGTGTCGGTGGCCTACGCCGAGGGTCTCTATCTGCTGGTCGCGGACTTGGAGTATGCAAAGCCGGTGGCCGATCCACCTATCTTCAAGAATTTCAGCAGTTCGGGAACTCTTGAGGATACCATGGCCATTCGCAGTCTTTCGAATATCACCCTTCTGTTCAAGGAATCCAATCCTAACGGACTACGCGAGAGCTACTGGACAGGTACCGTCCAGCTCGACTATGAGCTGGCGACCAACATCACCAACATGTTCAAGCAGGAGCTCGTCCCCATTCAGAATGTGACCGGCATCGTCCCTGCACTGGTCTGGCAGGTCATCAGTACCAACACCATGGAGCACATGGCCAAGAATGGGGGTAACGCGTTGGGTCTCGATCCGTCGGACGGACCCTTGCTGCTGATCAACCTTTCGTTCATGTGGGACGATGAGGCTGATGACGCTGCAGTAATGGCTGTCCTGGGTAGAATCACACAAAAGGCGCTCTCAGCAGCACAGGCTCGTGGTCTTGGCAGTCGCTATCTGTACATGAACTACGCAAGCCAGTACCAGTCCGTCGTGCCGTCTTACGGCACGGCCAACCAGGCTCGCTTGCAGGCGGTTTCGAGGAAGTACGATCCCTTGCAGGTGTTCCAGAATTTACAACCGGGCTATTTTAAGCTGGATGGAGCACCAGCTTTGTAGAAGCCTTTGATGCTTGGAATCCCGGGAACACGGGTTCAATTCTAGGATCATTGCAGTGGATGATAAAGCTTGGCGCTCCAGTTTAGCGACTGACCGGACGCTTATCAACCTCAAGACTGGGACACTCTAAGATAGAAAATTGAAGAAACAACATACCAATCGTACACGAAGAAAATAATAGCTGAAAGTTTGGAGATGAGACTCGAACCGCCATGTCGATCTATAAACCCGCAACATGAGACTGGACTAGAGAACAGGAGCAATACCCCATAATCTGACATATTTCGTGAAATCTCCAGGAAGTCCATGCATCTCAGATCACGGAACCTAAGAAACAATCAACTTCCCTTACCACTTCTCACTAGAGATAATAGGATCTTCGGCGCTAACCACGCAGTTCAGGCGGCACTACTGTTTATCCAACCACCAGCAACAACCGAAATACTCCATAATACCTTCCTCCAAAAGTCAACTATTGCAGTTCGTCGTACAGTCAATTTCTCCCATCTACCCAAACATGTCTATATTTAACTTCGTTCTCTTGCGAAGTTTCTACACTATCCGCCGCCGACACATTGTTTAGCGCCAGGCACCCACTAATGAAACAGAAGACATGAAACACAGCATAGCTTGGATGGATATACGCGCCCAGCTAACACAGACGCCTATCCACTACACCGCAGTCAATCACGACAAAGTAATCCTCAGCCTTGCGGTGGCTATACACCTGAATTAAAATGACAGCCTTACAACAAACCGCCCAACAACTCCAACCCAACACTCACCTACCATATCCCCCTTCCCGTCCCTTCTTCCAATCCTCACTAATACTACAGCTCACTCACCCAAAAAAATTATATATTGGTATCAAAATGCCCCCCTCCCCCCACCCCAACACCTCCTACACTCTCGCCTGGATCTGCGCGCTCCGGGAAGAATACGACGTCGCAATCGCCATCCTGGACGAAATCCACGGCATACCGCGACATCAACCCCTCGAAGACAAGAATGCCTACCTCCTCGGCAGGATAGGCGAACATAACGTCGTGATGGTCTGTCTTCCTGCAGGTCGAATGGGGACGGCCGCTGCCGCAGCAGTAGCGGAGAATCTGTGTCGGACGTTTCGGTCGGTGAGATATGGGTTGCTTGTTGGTATCGGGGGTGGTGTTCCCGGTGGGAGGGATGTTCGCTTGGGAGATGTGGTGGTTAGTGTTCCGGGGGGTGGGTATGGGGGTGTTGTGCAATACGATTATGGCAAGGTAGGAGGAGACGGTGAGTATATCCATCGCGGACATGTGAATGCGCCGCCGGAGAAGTTGTTGGCGTATGTTACGCTGCTCGGATGTCTCATGAGAAGGAAGAATGCGGGTGATGGGGGAAATCCCATGGCGGAGGTGTTGAGGTCGCTAGGGGAGGAGTATGTGTATCCTGCTGGGCTGCGGGACAGAATGTTTCTCTCGGATTATGTCCATCGCGATATTCCGGGATCTACTGGCTGTGATGCGTGTGGTATTGACGGCGAAGTGTTTAGGAGGCAGAGGGGTAATGATATGCCAGTTGTGCATTTGGGTACGATTGCTTCGGGGAATAGTTTGGTTGCCAACGGTGCAGTTCGGGATAGGATAAATAGTGAGTACGGGGGATCAATATTGTGTTTGGACCTTGGATCAGCGGGAGCTATGCATTCTTTGCCGTGTTTGGTTGTTAAGGGTGTCGCTGGCTATGCGGATTCGCATAGGTATGAGGCGTGGAAGCCCCGTGCTATTGCTGCTGCTTGTAGCTATGCAAAGGCATTGGTTCTCCATATTCCACCGGAAGAGGCGCCGCAGCCGTCGGAGATGGCGCATGTGACAGATCGGAGTAAGTGGGGTGTTTCTGGTGGAGCTATGGGGCTTCGACTAACCTTTTTGCGTGTTAGTCGAAGACATGCGTGCTGAATTGGCACATATAAAGACGGCAATTGTTGGCCTCTGGAGTCTGCAGAAAGGTGAGAGCTATGACTATTCCGTTCGAAAAATGGGCTAATTACGGTATAGATACTGGATATAGGATGAATCACGCCTGTGATCACCGCGTGGCGACTATGTTCCGAAAGAGCATGAGCATCACAAGCCTTACAAGAAGACTAGCCTTTCCATATTATGGATTGATACAAGTGAGTCAGTATCTGAGACACGGGATGTCGTTATTTTTCCACTGTTTAAAGCAACATACCTGGTCTATGCCCACTGGCCAGCCTTCAAGGGACAACAGGGCCAGCCCTAGTGGAGCACTCCCTTCCGTCCTTTCGATCCAAGGATGGGGGTGGCATCTCATTACAGAGCCTCATATATGGTGTCCTCGTGATATATATTAAGATTGATCGAGCTGACCCTCGCTGGAATGAGGATCAGCACATGCCTGCCTATATACGAAGATAAAGTCGAAAAGGGTTCGTGATGTGGCTCGTATGGAGGGGTCAAAGGAATTCCGAAACGTCTAAATTAGTGACTCCGTCACTTTTATGCTCTCGCTTGGTCGCGCGATCATCACTTTAGCCTCTTTGCCTTCAAATCGAAACTAAGATTTGCTTTTTATTGGTCCGATGGCCTTTCCACACACGGCTCACCGGCCTCGTATTTGCGCCGATCAGAAGAGATCGGAATGGCCTCGTCTTGGCATGACAGATATATAGACTTGAGCTGAAAATTCTAGCTTTATGGATGAATAGGGGATTTCTCCCAAGCAGGGAGCCTGTGATAGTAACCGTCAGGGCATCACAATATACTGCAACTTGGTCAGCGCACGTGGGGAGTACTACAACAATCCCTGAACTATGGCGGAACTCACAGTGGGCTATGTTTCTGGCATCATTGCTGCTGGCGTGTTTCTAGGTTGGTGACTCACTTCTGAAGATTTAACATAGGCTGACTGCTCCAAGTCCGTCTCTTTATTCCAACAGTGATATGTCTCTTACTTATTGGCCATCTGCCCGCCGAAAATTCGATCGTCTCCTGGTATCGACTTCCTCACAGACTTGTTTCATAATCGAAGAGCCACTGATAATGTTGTAGGTCAGTTGTTAGCCGGCTGCTTCACTCTTCATATTGGCCTACAATCCTCGATTCAGATACCGTCGCGAGCACAGGCGTCAGCAAGCGAATCCTCACCTATTCCTGGCTTCAGTTGATCGCAGCTGTGCTTGTATCAATAACCGGAATCGTCACCCCCCTGGGTCTCTACGACATAATCGGTCCCGAAGACGGCCTAACAGACGTGCTCTTCCACTATGCCCCCGATACATCAGCCTTCGGAAAGGCAACCCCTAGCAGAGATGGATATAAGTCACTTCGCATATGCTATGCAGACGAAAATCCCAACACTCCAGAGGGCTGTCCCGGCGCACCACCAAATTTCGCCGACATGAATGACACCACTGAAGCCTATTCCATTTGGCCTAGCAGTGTCAGTCTGTTTGCGAGCGGAAACGTGTCAGCGACAGTCTCCAGCGTGTTTGATATCCAGTGGCGATCGTTCCGTTCATCAACCCAGATCGTACCAGGCGCTACAGGAAGCGTATTTTCTCAGGGCTACTATCGACAAATTTCCCAATTAATCCTGGATGAAGACCTTTTAGCTGTGGAAGGCTTGATCGTGGATAGCAAAGCTGGACGCATCGGTTTTCGTAATCATACCGTCCCTGCGACTTTGCCCATGGGTGCTGAATGGACAGAAGATATCCTGTTCATCGAGCCTGAATGCCGTTGTGTAGACACCAATCTGACAGTGGACTACGACTACGATCCTCAAGCACAATATAGCGACTACACTACCAACGAGGCCTACAACACCGGTCTTCGGAACCTAGCTCTAGTGGACCGCGGTGGCTTCGTCAACCTATCTCATGAAAGGTACGATATCGATGCTCTCAATTTCCAGGGGAACGTTGCACTGTACGAGCGAGCCTACAATGCTGCATGGCGGCACAATATGCTGGTAATGCAGTACTTCAACGTGACAACCAACGGGTCAGATGGCAGGGCACCATTCGCGTATATGCACTCAGAGATTGGGCAAAGGTTCAGTCTGATGAACATCTCCAATATATTCGTCAAACCAGTGACTGTCCAGACGGATTCCGCGTACGCTAGTTTTCTCGACCTTCCAGACGGCTTTAGCCTGACAAGCAACTATTCGTCCGGACAGCCCAAGAACCCGATGAACCTCAGCACATATGATGTCTACGCCATTGGTAGTGAAGCCTGTCATTACCCTTCCGTCCAGGCCCTATCCAACATGTCATCCGTCGGCGTGGCCTGCGGTACTGTCTTCGCTGCTCCGCGAAGAATCGACGGTGACCCGCTGATTCCTGATACAAACAGCTCCTGGAGCACACCACTCTACTCCTGCGCAGCAGCCACTAAAGCCGCTATTCGAGAGGTTACTTTCCGCTTCAATGGTACCGGAGGACTAAATCAACTAGTCATCCAGAGCATCAACGAAAAGAAGTACAAAGACCCCTCCGAGGTACCACTTTGGGGAGTCGAGCAACTAAAGAACCACACCATTCAAAACGTACGACCGCTATGGGGTCTTGTCTCACCCGAAGTCGGCTCTCGCGATGACATCTCCGCCCTGCAAAGAGACTACCTCTGGCTCCCCGGCTACACAGACTTCCTCACATCTGACACGTTAGCCGGCGAGCCAAGCATGCCGGGAAACCTCTTCTACACCGAGCGACTCCTCTCACTCTTCGACATCTCAACCCTCAACGACGCCACCTCTCGATACACGGGATCCGGCGATTTGGCTTTATACAACCGCTGGTTCGAACTATCCTCCTCCACCAGCGGCGTCGAACAGATGCTCGGACTGATATGGACCGACATGACAGCCAATACCGTTGTCGGGACGCGAGGCTGGCATAATGCTCCCAGCCAAGCCCCCAAGAATAAGGACAGTAAAAGGATGTCAAAGCGAGATGCAGAAGGGGTCAGCGTACCGGTAACACTGTGGTCGCGGAACATCAAGTATCACATCCCCTATGCCATTCCGGCATTTATAGTACTTGCTTTGTCTATCGCACTCGCGGGCTTCAGCATCTGTCTTCTTGTTCTACGCCGTACGGGACTAGGCCAGATGCGGGCTTATCTTGCTCGGACCTCGCCGGGTAGGATACTTGGGAATAAGCTTCATCCGGATCAGGTGTCTGTTCTTGCGTCGACTAAGATCTGGATTAAGCAGGTGGGTGTGCGGAAGGCCACTTTGCCGGGGCAGAAGGACGATGGGACGATTCCGTTGTTGGATGTGCCTGCTGCTGCTGCTGCTGCTGAGGAAGGGGGGCGAGATCGGAAGTAATCTTCTATTTTGTTATCTTATTTTATCTCATGTTCCTTTATTTTCAGGGCTATAAGTGGCCAGAATCATAATTAAAAGTTGGATCCAGCCTAAAGTGCAGAGCAGAATGATATTAGTATTAAGTATATCAATATCTTGGCACGCTACATGGGCATCTGCGGCTGACTCGACACGTTACATCCTCTGTCAGAGTCTCTACTGGGCAAAAAGAGACGTGAGCCTCCAGTAAAAGCATTCGGATAGAAAACAAAGTAGAAAATAAAATATCAAAAATAAAAAGAAGAATACATACAACAGAAGGGATTCGCTGGTGGTCACCCACCCAACTACTAACCTCCCGGCGTGTGGCTTGAGTACGGCTGAGCGGACGGGAAGCCCTATTTTCCACACCCTGTGGTCGTATGTACTTTTCTACTAAGGAAGCGAGATTATATGCAATATTCGTAGGAATCATGTTTATCCAGACACATATAAGAGTAATTTCTCGGTCCTGACGGAACAGTACTGGAAAGTTGTGGTATCTATTGGGTGTAACATAAAAATAAATTAAAAAAAAAAAAAAAACTAGAGAGAAAGGGAGAGAGAGATCGGAACCATCACTACGATTGCCACCAGCTCATTCACCTGAAAACACTCCGCAAGTTCATCTGAGATCACCTTTCTTTTTATGGATCTTTTTTGTTTCTTTTTCCCATTTTGTTCAGCCCCGTTAGCTGGTTAGCCTTCAGGCAAATCCAGGTCTTGGCACGCTGCATGCGCATCTGCGGCTGAGACGACACGTTACCTCCAGTCGGCGACCCCCTCTTCAGCGGAGTCTCTACTCCTACAGCTAATAAGCACAAGACAGACGGAGTGTCTTAGATAGATATGTCTATATGCAGATTTTAGCCTCATAGATTCAACATGCCGTGACACGGATAGAGCATCTTCACACACCGATGCAACGAAAGCTAGTATAGGCCCTTCAACGCTATTTTCACGGCCTCATACAACCTCTCCCTTTTGTGCTGGTACACTCATTGGCACTAGCGGGCTCTCTCGGGGTCTGCTCTGTCACCAAGAATGCGAATTTCTTAGGTCCAGCTTAAGCCTTTATGCGTGGTCGGGTTGCGATCTGCAGCTGCAGGGTTGCACATAGCCTAACCAAAGAATGCACCGAACTCCGCATCTTCCAGGTTTGCCTCTCAGGCTGCTGATCACCAGTGCTTTCTAGATGTGAGCCTGTATTCAGCTGATAATGCCGATGTCTTTCGACAACGAACCCGAGCCATATTCGGTGGGTGATTTCAGCGAGAGATCGAAGAATCTAAGAAGCTAGGTTTTATGGATGAATCAAAGGGTCACCAAGCAGCAACGTCTGTATGGAGTTGATATCCTGTGGCAAATATGAGGCATATTTATACTCTAAAAAAGCGGGTGATCACCTATTGTGGATCCCCGCGACTAGAAGAGGTGGGGATATATCGAGCAATCTGTTTATCCAAACATCAGAATGTCCAAAGCTGGGAGCTATCGGACTACTCCGGCGTTGGACAATGCAGGGTATGGACCTAGTAGGTGACGAGTTGTACGATGCTAAAAGACCCTTCGAGAGAGGCCGAGAACGGCCGATAACCCCGTAGGCTCTAATTCAATCTCATACGTCAGTGTTAGTATCATTTGTGTGAGCTAGAGGGGATCACGGAGTTACTGCTCAGCTGGAGCAGCATTGTAGAATTTGCAGCGTTGATTGGGTGAACTCCAAGTCATGTGGCATATTGCCAGAAAAAGGAATGCTAAACTATTGAGTAGTTTATGCCTGAACAGCTTAGTGTGTTCATGCACCTGTGTTAACTGGATTGATCTTGTCTCACAACGATCTGCTAGAGACGGAGTTGTGCCCGAAATGGCTCAGGAAGCCAACGTGCAGCTACTACAGCCAACCATCCTTGTGTTGCCATCATCGTTCAGAGGAAACAGCAGTACTCTCTCGATGATCTGAAGATATAAAAGCTCCCTTCCTGCCTCCTCAAAGTCTCTCTTCTCTCCATCCATCAACCTCCAGTCTCCAAGCTAGCTTGACTACTTCCTATATACTGCCTCTTCTTCTTCTTCTTCTTCTTCTGACTTCTCTCAACAAACCCTGCCATAAATATGAAGCTCGCCACTGTATTCAGTGCTATCGCACTCATTGCCACCGCGAACGCCGCTGTGACTGGGTACTGCACCCCTGGGATGGATTACTGCTCTGGTGTGCTCGATGACGTTGGTGAGTAAAAAGGATCCCTTCCTCTTACGTGAAATCTACTTGCGAAGCATACTAAGTGTTTAACAAAAGGTGACAATGATGCGGCGATATCTGACGCACTGAGAAGATCCGGCCATGCCAATACGATTCAATTGCCGGGCATTTGGAACTACTTTTTATTTCACTGCAATGATGATAAATCACTTACTGTTGTTAAGACATGTGCTTTTCCTTGTCACAACAATGGCGCGGGTCAATCTGACTCCTGCACTTGATGCATGACCTGAATGAGAATGCTGGGTTGGGAATATCTGAGTCGATACGGGTCTCGTCTATGCAGTTTACCATGGGATTATGATGTACTACTCTTGTGTGCATATACCGTGGTAATATATCGTATCGAGAAGAACTATTTTCTATCTATCGTCCAGTTCATAGGGTTGAAGTGAGATTATATTATGATATACCAAAGAGACTCGCAAATAAATGTCAGAAACATAAACCATGGAAACAAGTTAACCGGTTGATAATCATTAATACCCACCATGAACACTCATCCGATGCAGTCTCGCCCCAGCAAACGACCCAAACGACGTCTTGCAATCCGTACATCGATGATGTTTCTCAGTATCATGCTGTCTCAAATTGGTCCTATTATAGAAAAGCTCACAGCAATCCAGGCAGAACTTCTCCTGATAAATAGTACCCACATCACGAAGATATGTGAGGACTCCAGAATAAATATCCTCCATGATCTCTATATCCATGCTTGTTATTATTCTATCCATAATTGTAAGCTTCTCTCTTCGAGTTACTGTTATGACCACCTACTGTCAACTCCTTTCCACACAAGCAACCCGTCGTATCATTGCTGTCGAGAAATCGTATCCAAACAGTGGATATTCATTCCGCACCTCATGAAACCCCGTTATCTCATCAAGCGTAGCAAGATGTTCCACGGCGAGCTTCGCTATCGTCCCTCTCAGCTTCGAGTTCTGCGGACTATCCGGTCCGTAGACCTGCTCAATGATCTGGATGAATTCCTTGTTATCCCAGACTAGTGCAAGCCTGTACTTTAGCTTCTTCTTAGCGAGGACCATGAGTGGTTCGATGGCGTATTTATCAGCGATGTTGTACATTTTTATATGAGTATGCGCTTTGGTAGTGGGACGAGTTCCATTATTGGGGCTGGTAGCGGGGTGATCGTCATAGTCTCCACGGTAGAAATAGTCTATCATCTTTTTGATAAGCGACGGGTCATCATGCATGACTACCACGTTTGATTTTGCTTCCTGTGGCTTGTTAGTGGTGTACTGATGTATACGATTGACTTACTTGGAATGCTCCACAGAGGGCCTTTTCGAAGAACTCTGACTGTGGACAGATGATACATCGGTGGACTCGGAAGGTTGATGAGTGGCATTTGATTTCGACGTCGGAGTATATTCCATTTCGGATACTATATTTATATTATTAGCTGGTTCTAGGGGATTGGGTTGCGGGATAGTTTCACATCGATAAAAAGGATAGCAGAGTGTTGGGGATAGAGGCCATATCGTTTATCAGGGCAAACCAGAGCATTTTTGATGAAGGGGTATATGATGGTTAGATGTTTAAGACAATGAATAAATTATAATGGTCTATCGCTTGAATCGATACGTCACAAAGTAGGGTAATTCTAGGGTCATGTTTGCGTGGTGGCCGGATAAGAGATGTAGGCTTCCGTACCAATGAAGGCTATTCCGCAGAGTAGATGCCTGATGCCAGGGGTTCGGAATTATGCTTTTGCAGCTCTATTGATGATATTCTTGTGTTTGTGGAGGAGGGACATCTAGGATGCTGGATCATGTCTTTTTATTTGTAACTCAATGGGATCGGCAACTGCTATGATCTATACGATTATCACAATGAGGAAAATGAAGGAGTACGGTATTCGGCGTATAACTTATAGAGAAGGTAAATGATGTAGGTATATTCCATTGTAGTTCTCATGCCGTGTCAGAGATACAGTTGTCAGATAATCTCTTAGTAGATGAGAGATATATTACAATATAATATATTCTGATATAGGTTCTAGGTCCCAGCTAGTACCATAGATATCACACTATCGGTAAGGCCTTTCTAGGATGGCACTATAGAAGTGACTGGCCAGTAGAGAGCTAGCTTGAATATAGAACTATGCTCTTCTGATATACTAGTATTTAAGTTGTTGATTGCTTGCCCCGATGTCTTATAACTACTGGTCAAGTTTCCATACACGCAAAGCCTACCCGATCGGGAAGGGTAATAACGATAATCTGATCGACTAAGCCCTCAATGATCGAAAGTTTGATGATCCATTCTGCATAATAAAATCAATCAGACCAACGCCCAAGTGGCCAATCGCATAACTCATAATGACCTTCCTTTTCTGCATACCCCGCTGCCTGACGACGTATCGACTCCAGATCTGCATTTTCCCCATAAGCATTTAGGAGCAAAGTGACCATATCAAAATGGCCATGCTCTGCAGCACCGTCGATGGCTGTTCGGCCATCCTGTGGCGCAGCTGGCGCAGATATATCTGCTCCACGTTCAAGAAGCTGTAGAGCCAGCTTCAACAATCCATGTATGGCAGCCGCCTGGAGCGCAGTGACCCCTCCCTTCACTGCCGGCAGGGCATTGACGTCTGCACCTCTCTCTAGTAATATAGTGGTTAAGTTGGCACAATGCCCCCTGATGGCCTCTTGAAGAAGTGTCCCATAATCCTTGCTTGGGTGGATGTCAATGGCGGCACCATGACTGATAAGAAAAAGACAGGTCTCCTCATAGCCACAGTTAGCTGCGCGCTGAAGGATAGTGCTTCCGTCCTCCGCGCAAGAGTCTAAATCTGCGCCTGATTCTATAAGAAACTCAATCGCGGTCTCCATTTTCTTGATGTGGTAATGATTGGGGTGCCTAATCCAGATCCAAGGCAGCGCATCCAATGCCTTTTGAATTGCTCTGTGGCGAACTGATGGCGGCATTGTGTTTAGTCTCTCGAGTATTTGCCGACAGTAAGCTATGTCAATTCCGCCGGGAGACTCTAGTTGGCTGCTTAGCGCGTGTTCCCATCCAGGATGCTTGTGAAACCCGGGAACTTTGGCTAGAAGCAAATCGATAACGTCCACACTTGATACTTTGCCTAATGCAAGTTCTACTGGGCTTGGAAATTCGGGGTGTGTAATGACGTTGGCGCCATATTGCAACAATAACTGTATCATCTCCTCGAACCTGTTCTCAATAGCCCAGCCAAGAAAGCTTACCTTCATCCCTGTGCTGCGCCACAGAAGGCTAACTTGCGCTCTTGAGTCCGGGCGACCGTTATTAGGATTGGCACCACATTCCAAAAGGAACCGCATCCCTTCGAGCCAGCCTTGGTGGGCTGCCATTGCAAGGGGCGACAGAATACCATAATCTGTGGTTGCGTTAACATCCGCACCATGCTGTACTAAAAGCTCAAGTAGTGGCAGAGACTTGTGCTTTGCAGCGGCCAGAAGAGCGGCCATGCCCCTCTCGGTTGGTGGAGCGTTAATCTCTGCATTTAGGGAGATCAGCCCTTCCACAAGCCTTATGTCACCGTAGGAGGCTGCTGCCTGGATAGGTGTCAAGCCACCCACAGGCGATGGAGGTACGTTCACATCCGCCCCCTCGGCGATTAAGACCTCGACTATAACAGAACGGCCTTTTGAGCAGGCGGCCTGCAAAGCAGTCATTCCGTTCTCTGGCGCTGCCGGTGCATTTATTTGTGCACCAGCCCTCAGAAGCATCAATAGGATTTCCAAATTTCCGCTCTCAGCTGCCCCTTGTAATGCAGTGCGGCCATCGTAAATCGCAGGTGAGGCATTTATATCAGCCCCCCATCGCCTGAGCAGCCGAAACATCTCAACATCACCGAATCTTGCGGCCATTTGCAAGGGCGTGTCATCTATAGAAGGTGCAACTCGGGAATCTGGAGAAATTCCTGTTGATAGCAAAAGAGTCATGATCTCCAAATTTCGATTTTCAGCTCCGTATTGCAGTGCAGTGCGCACCAGTATTCTTCTGCAGGTATCAGGATGCATATAATGTTGTTGATGCCTCCAGAGGCTTAGAGATATATCGGAATAATAAGGCCTGAAATTAGGATGGGCGGATGCCGGACAAGCTATCGCAGAAGCTCCGTGCTGGAGCAAGTATTGGAGAAGGCTCACATCGCCCGCCATTGCAGCAATCTGAACCGGCGTTAGAAGAGCTACTATTTGCTCATCGATGTAGGAAGGACCTAGAAATTGGATTTGTTGAACAGAAGGAACGTTAATGTCCGCTCCATGTTGAACGAGATACTCAGCCACCTTCAAGTGGCCTTTAAAAGATGCGGCTTGCAAAGCTGTCCCATAATACCGAGCAAGGTAAAGATTAACCCGAGCACCCTTACTATGAAGCAGTTGTACGGCCTTGAGGTTACCGTTACACGCTGCGTCGATTAAAGGGAACCCAGTATCTCGATCTCTAATGAATTTTTCTGGATCGGCGCCGAAGCCGAGCAATGTTTGTAGAACCGGAACATTTGAGCCCCAGCCAGGTCCCCACCTAGAAGAAATCTCGATTTCAGGACAGGCCCCCGCCCTGCAAAGTAACTCGACCATAACTTGGTTCCCACCGCAAACCGCTTCGCAGAGATACTCGGCCCAAGGTTGCCGCCGAGGGAGAGTATCAGTCTTTAGCCGTAACCCGCATTGAAATAACTTCCGACTAAGATATATGTTTCTGGAAAGGAGAGCGATGTGGAATACCTTCCTTGTGAACACCGCCTTTAACGGGGACCGTAGCCGACTGATGGATACGAGGATATCCGCGCCGCCTTTATCAACAATACACTCAATAATATTCCAAAATTCATATTCGCTGAGTAGATTGTTGGCGGACAGGAAAACGAAGTGCTGTAGGAAGGTCTTCAGGATCGAGGAAGAAGAACTCTCCCGTAATGTACTTAGCATTGAAGTCGGATAATGTCCATCATACAGGTCTCCAGGTGGAAGAAACATATTAGGGTCGATGCTGACCCAGTAGTGGACATATCTGTGGATCTCAAGTTGTGGCAGACCTCTATCGAACTGACGGGCAAGGGCACTCATGACGGTATCCACGGAGATACCAGAGATTGATGGGGCGATAGGCCTCTGGGGTCCTACTGAGACTACGCAACTCATTAGTTTCTGTTGATGTTATCAATCTCTTGAAGACAGAGTCAGGAAACCCCTGGTGAAGCACCAAAAAAACATGAACTGCGCATGAGTGGGATAGAAAGGAACAGGGGGGCGAAGAAAGACATCAAGAATAGCGATTCGACACATACTGAGGCTTTGTATTTCCTGGATGAATTTGTACCAAAGAAGGTTGCGAAGGAGGAAGTCGTGATTCATGCTCGATAGGTCAGTTTGCTCTGGCTGAGGTGTGCAGACTGTGATGTAGCCTGGCATCACATCCTCCGATCCACACCACTCGCGACCAGGAGGAACGTGTCGTGCGATCTCTTTCCCAACTTGTGCACGTGTATATTTGCGGCCATAAATATAAATGTCACTGTCTTTGCCCTCTTGTTTTCGCTTTCGCTGCTTTGACTGAATAATCGCCCAGTCGCTTCCGGGATGATATTTCCCTATGCCCCAGTGTTTCAGCTTTGCAATATATTGGTTCTTGCTATAGTCAGCCACACGACAGCGTCAGCACTCAAATTCAATAAGAAGGTTCGGCTCGGAGGTAAGCTTTATACCTTGCCGCAAAGCCGTGTACCTCCACCATATATTTCATGGTTTGGTCTAAAGAATTCGTTGAGTATGAAGCAATGATTGCTTCTTTGTGTTGGTTCCATGTTTCGTCCGGGATCCGAGGTGCTTTCTTCGGCATTTTGAAGTCAATAACAGACAGCCCAGAGTGTCGATATTTCACGTTGGGGAGACTTTGAGGGGTTGTGGAATGTTTCTCTGGGGACTCCTTATGAACGGTAGGTAGGTGGTACTGTCTGGTCGCAGGCACCCCAGTTGCAACTGACACCAAAGATACATGTTCTGATTCGACGCCACCCAAATGTGGTTTTTCCGCAGCACAGCATCCATCGACTGACCCTTCACGGGCCGATGCCCAATGTGGAAACGCTGTGAGACAGTGAGCAGAGTGTGCCCTTCCAGAATTTGGTTTCCCCGGTTGTACTGAACGATGACTAGTACTCCTCCATAAGCTATAACCACAATTTGGTTTTCACTGACTTCCAGAGTCTATCCCAAATCCAAAATTTGGTTTACGCTGCAATATATACCAGTCGGAGAACATCATGGAGACGATCAATCTCTCAAACGACAGCAAATATGCCTTGGTCGATAGACACGTCTTTTTCGTTCATCACTCTTCTCCTCACTGGAATCTCGTTCCTTCTGAAAATATGGGATCGTGTTTCCTTCAGAACCTACGGGAGGATTTCGTCCCAAGGTCTGCGATCGCAGCGAATATAACGACCATCAATGCTAATGGCCGTACCAGTAGCCAGATCTACCCCCGAAGCCTCGATTAGAAGACAACACTGGCCAAGGAATGTCGATCCAGAGCTTCTGCTTGAATCAGGACTATATACTGGAGTTCATCAAACACTGATTATTAATCAGGTCAGTGAAGTGACACCACCCAAGCTCTGAGTCAAGGTTGACTCCCAGCAGACTGTCGTTGTAAACATTAGTTCGATTGCACATCCTTGATCGGCATGCTTGTTCGAGCTTCGCCTATGATATTTATTGGGCTGTACCAAGATCCAATGTGAATTTTGGGATATCACAACTATCTTGATCTTCTTTGCAATGGGAATGGGCTTGGTTTTTCGTCGGCCCTGATGGGCCTCATTACTGTACGATTAGAGCAAGGAGAAGCATCTCGATCTTAAAGTCCTCGTACTAGTGAACAGTCTCTAGCCATGATATAGAAGCAATGGTATAATGTTTGATTCCAATGATAATCTCTTGATCTGAATCACCGAATGAGGCTCCCTTATATACGTGAGGCGCACAATTAATTATCTAGTCTCTACGGAATCATCCTCGCTAGGCAAGATCCGAGGGCATCAACGTATCGGAATATTGCAGCGGGATAGGAAGCTGTAATCAGGAACTGCCGAACCTTAATGACAAACGGTTCCGCTACCCCTCAGGTAACTCTTGGTTCTCTGGGAGCTTCCAAAAGGCCAAGAATTACTTTCGTAGCAGACCGACGTGGATGTAACAGGTGACTGATCGAGGCAGCCTTTGTGAGACCGTAAGATTTTGGCGCGGGGTGTGTGGCTATGCCTCACGCACTAGTTAGCTCATCTCACCCGGGAGACAACCACCCGATCGCATCTCACTCTTCCTGAACAATATCACCTTTACTCTTTCATTTTGCTTTCAATTCCTCTCTACACACTCCCTACAACCCATTCATCCTCATTGCTTCAAAATAATACCATCAAAATGGCGTCCGGACTCATCCTCAACCCCCACAACCTCCTCCGCGCCGCCCCACTCGTCTCCTCAACCTGCACCCTCTGGTTCGCATTCGACCAAGACTTCATGTTGAATGTCTTTCTACACCCGGACCACCGCCCCCGCAGCAATGAAATTCTCCCATCCTACTTCCGCGTGCTCTTCCGCCGCGGCGTCGTCCGCGTCCTAGGCCTCCTAGCCCTGTCAATGGCGGGAGGCGGATACAACATCCTAAAGGACCGCCGATCAGGGGTCGTCGCGGGACTCCAATCATCCTTGTCGTGGTACGTAGCCGGTACGGCGCTGGCCGCTAGTCATTTGCTTTATGTACCTGTCATTGCACCCAAGGTGCTCGCCATCACGGAGGACGAGTCGAAGGGTTCGTCGACGAATGATCTGGAGGGTTGGTTGACGGTTCATCGGGTGCGTACTTGGACCGTGGATTTTGCTGCGTGGGCTTGTTTTGCGGTGGGGTTGTCAATGACTTAGTGGGTTGCTTGATTCGGTCTATGGATGGGGAAAGTTTGTGTATATAGGTATCTGCTGGGGATTGGATGTAAAAATGGGAATGTACTTCAGAGGGCTCATGTAAAATGCGCAATGGGATTCAATGCACTCTATACTTCCCGAGTGATTCCACGGTTATGATATAGCTCCACCAGCACCTTCATCCTTCGTATAATCATACCCATCACAATTATATTGCGCCCAGTCTCAATTAGAAAATTTTAGAAAACAATCAAGAATAGAAGAATACCGACCATGAAGCCCAAAAGACCCACTCAACATCTCCACAGTCAACTCAGATATAGATAGTAGATACGACCACCCATGATCGGACCCACACAAGTCCCTAGATAGTAGATAGTAGATAGTAGATACCAGGTCATACTAACTCAACCCATCCTCTTACCACGTTTACTTGGGACGCAGCCATATTATCTGATCGATAAATACGCGCCTTTTGAAGAGAATACCAGGACTCGGAGAATTGTTGAAACTGAGCGAGCCTTGCTCTCGGATGAAAGAGACCACACGGAAGCTTGAGCAACCATAGCCTTCGCTTATTGAGAACAGGGATTATTATGAGCATGGGGCTTTTCGGCAGCTCACTGCATAGATGATGAGATGGAACTCAGATTAATGTTATTCTATCAATAAAACCCCCGTATATGCTAAAACCGAACTGCTTTGTATTGCAGATCTGCATGCGATATGCTGCCCCTGAAGAGTTCGAGTTCAGTGATTGCAGGTCGGTTAGACAATATTGTTACCTTCGTTGACCGTATTCTGCGTGGTCGTGACCCTACCAGTCATATCATATCGTGGTTGCAGGTCGGATAGACAGTATTTATCTCCGTTGACTGTAAACTCCTTCTAGTCATATGCTGTCAAGTCCCGTCATTTGACCTTTAGCAAAGAGTCAAATGACCTGTGTACACTCAGAAGAGAAAGCGGTAGAATAAAACCTCTGGAGCCCAACTACTCCGGAGTAGTGTTGCACCCGTCCCAAAATACTGCCATACCACACCGCCAAATGTTCCAGAATCCGAGACAACTTTTTGGGGACTGTATGGTTTCCAAAAGCCGCAAAAACCGAGCCTTTTTGGTCGAGGTCGACGAGGCTCTGCCACTTATGGCGGTGTATAAAGCGGTAGGAAAGGAAGTTTGCGCCTGGGTCAGCTCATCTTTTCAGTCTGGCTACAGAATTGATTACTATGTTGGATTTTCTCTCAGCAAGGTAGTAATGACATTTGAGGGTGTCTATTGCAAATTGTCCTTATAGATCCTTTTCCATCTAGCAAGTAATTTAAGTTATCTCGAGATATAGTGGTGTGGTTTCATGAACTTCATCTTTGAATAGGTCGGTTGACTCTGAAGTTGTTCATTAATGGCCTCCGCTGTCATGTGATCGGATATGGTCAATTGACCTGTCAAGATTGAAAGGTTCAAGAGCTCAAGTAGCTGGGTTCAACCCCTTCTTATCGGCTTATCTACGGAGGAGTCCAAAAGGGAAAGTTATCCTTTCACGTAATACCTTAGTCATCTCCGTGGTACCGCCACCCGCTCCGCGTCTTGATTCCAAAGCGCTCCGCTCGACATCTCAGTTCCTTGTCTCAGCGTTCTCTTCTATCCTTCTTCTTTGCTTTCTATAAACGACTATTCAGTGTTTGTCCGTGCCCACCATGCCGCGCGCAGAAGCTGGATCCACGAAAGCGATCAGCAACAAGATCAAGGCTGTATGTTCACTATTGTCCACATCTAAAACAACATACTAACGTCCAACAGAAAGGCTTAGGCAGACTTAGATGGTATTGTCAGGCTTGTTCGCGCCAGTGTCGCGATGAGAACGGATTTCGCTGGTGAGTTTCTTCTCGTGAATGAGATGCGATATCTATCAAGCTGACTCTTTCAAGTCATGTCCAGAGTGAAAGCCATGTGCGCCAGGTGCTGCTGATCGGCGAAGACCCCAAGAAATACATCGAAGACTACAGCAAACAGTTCCTTGACAACTTCCTCAATCTACTAAAGACCGGTCATGGCGAGAAGAAAGTACACATCAACCAGTTCTACCAGCAAGTCATTGCCGATAAGGAGGTTAGTGATCCGAGTGAACCTTGCGGAACGAAGCCATTGCTAACTTGAGATAGCACATCCATATGAATGCTACGAAGTGGAAGAGTCTGTCGCAATTTGCTGCATACCTGGGTCGCGAGGGAATTTGCCGTGTCGAGGAGACGGAGAAGGGACTGTTCGTCTCGTACATCGATCGGAGTCCGGAGGCCATGAGACGACAGGAGGCTCTGCTCAAGAAGGAACGCCAGGACCGGGGGGATGAGGAGCAGGAACAGCGACAGATCCGGGAGCAGATCAAGCGCGCTCAGCAGACTGCGAAGGAGGAGGAAGATGTGGACCCGGAGGCTCGCAAGCTGCAGCGCAAGGAGGGTGAGAAGGTCAAGCTGAACATTGGATTCGGTTCGAAGACGAACGGCGATTCGAAGAGCGAGTCACCGAAGGAAGCATCGCCCGAGAAGGATAGCGGTGCATCGGCCACACCAGAGACTGCCGATGCTTCGCCTGCACCCGCTGCTGCTCCTGCCTCAGCCCCGGCTGCAGCACCAGCTGCGCCGAAGGTGTCTCTGTCATTCGGCGGTGGTGCGAACAAGCCGAAGAATGTCTTTGCTGCGGCTGCGAAGAAGAACACTCTTGCAGGGAAGAAGGGACCGGTCATGGAACAGCCTAAGAAGATGACGGAGCAGGAGCGCATCATGAAGCAGGAGATGGAGGCCATGGAGCGGAAGCGTATGCGTGGTTCTGCAGGGTTTCCGGATGCGAAGCGCCCGAAGATTTCTTGAGTTGATGTTCGACAATAATGCTCTTCTGTGGGCTATACCCATATTCCACACCCTCATCGGCTTCGATGCCGCTCCGCCCAGGCGACGTTAATCCGTTACTTCCGTCGACCAATGGGCTTGAACTTACACCATGGGGATATTACCATACCAATCCGAACCTATGCCTCCACGCTGTGCGCTGTCGTTGTTGGTGGCAGCATCTCGGGCATGTGTTCTTGTGATATCCTTTCAGTCAGGTGATTGTGCAATAACTAGGCTACTAAGTGGTTACCTCGGGTTCCCCGGTTGCCTTCAATAGATCTGTGACTAGATAGAGTTGCTAATAACGTTACCGCGAATGCATAAAAAAATAATAAATAACATATCATATAACGCTGTTTCTTCTAGTTCTGTACTGAGTAAATTGTAAGGGTGTCCCCGAATAATACTAGTAGTATTCTCTGCCGTAGCTCTGTGGATGTCCTCCCGTCACTGTATGATCAGCGTCACTGATTCCTGTGTGGTGGTCATGAGCATTTCTACTGGTACTTGGGTATCCGTGTCTGGTAGTATTCTATCTCTCTCGTTTCGATTGGCGCGTATTTGGTGCTCTGATGCGATTGTGACAGTGTACTAAACATCCCACTACCTTGACCCGGGCACAAATATATAGTTATGCCACCACTGCCATGGATCAACAGTCCACAAACTGACCTCGCCTTAAACCGACCAAGAAGCATCATTTAGCCCCACAGTAGATATAATAATACATTTCCTTCCTTCAAACCCGAAAACCGGCCAAAAATACCATGGATATTCCGCTGAAAGGAGTGGTAAGTCATTCGTCCTTCTACAGGTGGTTTGAGAATTGTGCAACCGTTGATAAATACAAAGTTGCAGGCATTTACCATAACAAGCCCGGGTGGTCTAGTGGTATGATTCTCGCTTAGGGATACAAACCCAAGCATATCTGCGAGAGGTCCCGCGTTCGATCCGCGGCTCGGGCCTTGTACTTTCCTTTTTGCTTTTCTTTTTGCTTTTGCTCCGCTCCCGCCTACACTCTGTGTCTCTCCCAAGCAAGGAAGACAGACAGGCGGTTGAGTCAATGACGGACGAAGAAGTACTTTTTGACATATAGACATGCCATGATTTTTTGTCTTATAGCTTGCTCGAATTGTCGTGTTCCTACTTTTGAGACCAACCTCAGTAGGAATCATCACCAGCTTGCATCCCCCCTCCCTTCAAGCCCGTTGTCCACACACTCATCTGCCCGCATCCTCCTCTCCGCACCCCATTAAAATGAATGTAACACAACGTGACCTAATCCGCATATGAATCTGACACAAGACGTGAGGGTCGAACTCAATCCAATGCGTTGTCAGTTGTCACTGACTGACCGACCCACCAACCCCCGCAGTGAACCATAATATCTATCTAGTTAGTTTAGTATCTTCGTATCCTTCGGGATCACCCCCCGAAGCCCGGCATATGGCGCCGTGCTTTTTCTTCCACCGGTGGAGATACGCTCCGCTGATTGATTGACTCACCCGCCAAATTTTAATTTTTTTAATTTCCTTATTTTGAGAATTCTGGACATACACAAATCACACTGCTACTGAAAGCTACACCTACAAGCCAGAGAAGATCCCATTGAATACCAAGATGGCCGTACAATCGCTTTCCCCCGAGGGGAGACAAACAACCCTCGCTTTTATCGGATGTGGTATGTATCTATCTTATTCATCACGGGCATCAGCACCACAAATGAACCACAAGCAACCCGTCTATAAGTTTTACAACCTACTAACGGAGAATAAAGGCAACATGGGCTCCGCCATTCTCAACGGCCTACTGGACGCAACACGCACGAAAACCGGAAAAATCCACCACTTCATCATCAGCACCAAGACCGCCGCATCCGCGGAACGTCTCCGCACCCAATATGCAGAAGACGCATCCCGCGTGACCATTGCACACGACTCCAACCTGCGCGCGATGCGCGAAGCGGACATAATCCTGCTGGCTTGTAAACCTTTTCTCGCGAAAGGGATTCTCGCCGCTCCGGGCGTGGGTGAAGCGTTGTCCGGGAAGTTAGTCATTAGCATTATGGCGGGGATGACGCCCACTGACATACTTGATTGTCTGAGCGATGGGGATCGCAAGAGTGTGAAGATTGTTCGGGCGATGCCGAATGTTGCGGCGCGGTTGCGCCAGTCGATGACGATTGTTGAGCTGCCTGAGACGAGGCCGCTGGAGGAGGAGTTGGTGGAGGTTGTGACGTGGGTGTTTGAGGTGATTGGGAAGGTCAAGTTCCTAACGGCGGACTTGTTTGATGCGGGGACGATGCTGGTCGGTGCTGGGATAGGAGTTATGACGGTGCCGTTGGAGGGATTGTTGGATGGGTGTGTAGTAGAAGGGTTGAGGAGGGCTGAGGCGCTGGAGATGGCGGCTCAGATGTTGTCCGGGATGGCGGCGTTGCTGAGGGAGGGGTCGCATCCTGCGGTTTTGAGGGAGAATATCTCGTCGCCGAGGGGGTGTACCATCCAGGGAGTGATGACGGTGGAGAGAGCCGGGGCAAGAGCCACATTCGCAGATGCAGTCATCAACGGCACGAAGCATCTGAAGGGGGATCGGTAGATGGTGCTATCCTCGGGGCTGTTTCCGAATAGATTAGATCGACGATAGCGATACTCAATCATAGATAGAAAACTGATAGAACCCGTCCATTGACATATTAATCTCGATAAGAATGCACCTCACCCATTGGTCCGTACCAGATACTTCCTTACTATATACCTATTCCATCATCCTGCAGCGGTAACCTTAACCGAGTACCGGAATCACCCACCGAATCAGTGCATCATCCATCAGACACCAACTACTACAATGCAACTAGATTCATGCGACACAAGCCCCCTCGCGTGGACTCAAACCAATCGGTCAAAAAACCGTCCCTGCCGTGATCTACGACCACATACTCTGCGCTGGCATCCATCCCTACCCCTCACTCATGTTGCTGATAGAACGAGGGTTATAAGTATAAGTAGACAGGGAATAGTCTACTTCAATGTAGAATCTATAGAAGAACCCTATCTAACCAGTGACTTCTCGATATGAGATCTAAAGTTATAATCTGGCCAAAGCGGCCTACTCCTCTTCTCTACTACCACCTCCTGCGACCACATACCTATGCCTACTACAACACATCAACATCAACCCCAACAACAACAACATCAACCCACCATGCCATTCCCTCCAAGGTGCCTCCAGCACCCCTATCATCCCTCCCAACGCGCACCTTCCTCCGCTCCCTCCTCTTCACCTCCATAATGGCCTCCCCACTCCTGAAACCATGTCTCTCCGCACTAAAGTACATGGTCGACTCGCAATCCATACTCTTCAGCCCGGCTAGAAACCCCATGGTGAATTACCTGCTGCGCCGGACCATTTACGATCATTTCTGCGCGGGGGTTAATGAGCGAGAGGTGCGGCATACAGTGCAGGAGATGAAGGAGTTAGGCTTCAAGGGGGTTATTCTGGGGTATGCGAGGGAGTCGATTGCGAAGGTGGAGGATGTGGATTCCATTCAGTCCGCGGAGGAGAAGCAGGAGGTGTTGGATAAGGCGGTGGATGAGTGGAGGGAGGGGACGTTGAGGACGTTGAGGATGTTGGGGAGGGGGAATTATTTGGCTGTTAAGTATGTTCTTATCCTCTTCTTTTCTTTAGGAGTGTTTTTTTGGGTGGGTTTGGGGTGGTGATTATAGGGTTGGGTTCAGGGCTAATGGTTATGCAGGTTTACTGGTGCTGGTCCGGCGGCTGTGGAGGCCCTCTCGCGTGGTGATCGTGTTCCGCCGCCACGGATTCAGGAGGCTATGCTGGAGATTTGTGATGCTGTTGCGGCGCAAGGTTCACGGGTGTGGATTGACGCTGAGCAGCAGATTTTCCAGCCTGCGATTGATGCGTGGGCGGTGGATTTGATGAGGAAGTATAACCGGGTGGATCGTGCGGATGCGCCTGTTGTTTTGAATACCTACCAGGCGTACTTGAAGTCGTCTACGGCTAGGCTGAATGAACATCTCCAGCTCGCGCAGAAGGAAGGATGGGCTATGGGTGTCAAGCTTGTCAGGGGAGCGTATATAGCTCATGACCACCGGGATCGGATTCACGATACTAAGGCCGATACAGACAGGAACTATGATCATATCGTCGAGAGTCTGATTACGAGACAGTATCCGCTGGGCGGGGAGCCCGGACAGCCATTCCCGAAAGTGCGTCTTTTTGTGGCGTCGCATAACGGGGTGAGTGTGCGGAAGGCGTGTGCGCTGTATCGCCAGCGGGCGTTGAGTGGACTGCCTTTGATCCCGGTGGAGGTTGGTCAGTTGCAGGGAATGGCGGACGAAGTGAGTCTAGGGATGGTAGGGGGATCGACAGATGGGGCAGCTCCGGGAGTGTTCAAGTGTTTGGCGTGGGGGTCGACGGAGGAGTGTCTGCATTTCTTGTTGCGGAGGGCGGTTGAGAATCAGTCGGCCATGGAACGGACGAGAGATACGGCGCGGGCGCTGAGACGAGAGGCGTGGAGGAGATTGGGCGGGGAGCTGTGATGTAGCGACATTCCTCATCTTCAGTCTAACATGAATATGATTTGATGATCGTCGATCAAGATTCGAAAGATAACCAGTTGTATACTTTCGGTTCGGACACCCGACGTCGGAGGGCATTCCGAAGTCTGGATCTTTTAGTATGGAGCGTCTTCCTCTTTGAAGGAACTAGTTATACTTCGTGCTGTTATCCCAGCAATCGGACTTTACCTTAACAATATGCTTCTGCCTTATCAACTAGATCGCCAGACGCTAGCTAAAGGATCGGCCCTCGCCTACTTCGTAGGATCTCCATGGCCTCTGCATAATCGGCATCCTCATCCTCCAGCACAGCTTCCCTCTCACACCCCTCCAATATATCTAGTACATAGTCCTGACAGTCCCACTCGAGTGTCTCGTTATCCACAGGCGTGGCGTCGACGACGTCCTTCACGGTCGGGATATCGGGGCTGCCTATTTGGCATACAAATATCGACTCGATGAAGCCGATGTTATCGGAAGGAATCCCGGCAGACACCACTTTCTGGAAGCAGGGATGCTCGCCATCGACCTCAAAGATGAGGTCCTCGGTGTCGGAGTGGAGGTGGAGGGCCCAGTGTTGAAAGTTGCCGTAACGGGGGTGGTAGATGGCCACGGCGAGGTAGGGAGCTTTCATGACAGTGAGGTTGATATGTTGGATAAATGGCGTACTGTATCCCTAGAAATAGTTTGAGTTTATTTGATTCAAGGGATGGTGTGCCATTGTCTGTTGTTGTGGGGATTATCTATTATCTCCTGTTAGTAAGGAAGATGGCGAGGGGAGGGATAATATGCCTGAGGCAACAAGGCACACAGGCACCACAGTTGTGTGGTTTGCACTGCCTGAGCCTCTTCTTCCTCTTCCCCTTTCCCTTCCCATCTCACTTCACTTCTATTCCCTCATCACTTCCCCATCAGCATCATCTTCCGTCATTCAATTACTTCCCCGCCATTGCCGTGTCTGTTCCTTGGTTCTCTCCCTTTTGCCTTTCTTTGTTCCCCCGGCCGACCACGTCGCTACCCAATCATCATGATCATGGCCCACCGTAGGGGCTTGTCCGTGGCACTGGGCCCAACGCGGGAGCCCCGGACTTCCGGCCTCGCACCATTCCAGGGCCTTCCGTACCCCACAAAATGAGCTGGTCGAGTAGGAATGATGGCCTGCCCTGAGGACCGTGCCATGTTACCAGCAAAGTGACGAACGTTCTTCGGTTCGCTTCCATCATCACCCGCGGGGTAATTCCATCATCGCTGACCCCAAAAGTCTCAAGAATTTTCTCAAGGGGCAGTGCATTTAATCTCCTGGTGTTCGCCTGTCTCTCGTTCATTTCACCGATCGTCCTTGGCATTCCCTGTCTCGGACACGAGGTGGACCGACTACTGCAGGATAAAACTCCGATCTCATCTCGCGTCGCACTCAAATCTTATTTATATCTCCTGTCCTTTTCTCCTTCCCCTCGACTTTTCTGAGCGGAGAAAACAACCGTATAGCTTCACTGGGCTTCCGGCCTTTGCAAGATGCAAGTCAAGGTATGTTTCAGAGTCCTAGCCCATGAACTCGTGGCTGATGCATTGTGGTAGTTCCTGGCAACGCTGTTGCCGCTTTTGCTGCATCTTCCCGCGGCTGTGGACGGTCTGCAAGGAAAGAATGCGCGTATTTCAGCATCCCTGAAGAGACACGCTGGGCGCGATGTGCCCCAATCAGCCCTTAACTCCACCAATGTTTACCAGACCAAATTCTCGGGCGTGACCTGGGATGAGGATCATTGGCTGCTCACCACCACCACGCCTGACCAGGGCCACTACCAGTCGCGTGGGTCGGTTGCCAACGGTTACCTGGGAATTAACGTCGCCAATATTGGTCCCTTTTTCGAGCTTGATGACCCTGTCAATGGCGATGTAATCAATGGCTGGCCCCTCTACTCCCGGCGCCAGAGTTTCGCAACTATCTCCGGTTTCTGGGATAGACAACCCCACACCAACGGTACCAATTTCCCTTGGCTGTCGCAGTACGGAGATGACAGTGTGATCAGTGGTGTCCCGCATTGGAGTGGCCTGGTTCTTGACCTGGGTGATGACACGTACCTCGACGCTACCGTGGATAACCGCACGATCTCGAACTTTCAGTCTACCTATGACTTCAAGTCGGGTGTGCTGTCCTGGTCGTATACCTGGACACCCCAAGGAAACAAAGGCTCGTATGCGATCACCTACCGACTCTTCGCACACAAGCTGTACGTGAACCGAGCCGTAGTGGACATGGAAATTACCCCTCTGACGAACGGCAATGCTACGGTGGTCAACGTGCTGGATGGCTATGCAGCAGTCCGCACAGACTTCGTCGCATCTGGTCAAGAGGTGGAGGGTGCAATCTTCTCTGCTGTGCGGCCTTGGGGGGTCAACAACGTCACGGCTTACGTCTATGCGACTTTAGATGGCTCTGACGGGGTCGACTTGTCTTCGCGTAGGATCGTTACTGGCAAGCCTTATGTGCACACGAACGATTCCTCGGTTGCACAGGCTGTCGACGTCAAGTTTACTGCGAATGAGACTGTCCGCATCACCAAGTTTGTGGGTGCCGCCACCACGGACTACTTCCTTGCCACCCAGGAGACGGCCAAGGCTGCATGCCTGGCTGGTTTGGCCGATGGCTACGTCAAGTCGCTGCAGTCGCATGTTGGAGAGTGGGCCACAATCATGCACGACAACTCGGTCGATCGCTTCACGGATCCAGCGACCGGTAGGCTGCCAGAAGACAGCCACATTGTCGACTCGGCCATCATTGCTGTCGCGAATACCTACTACCTGCTGCAGAACACCGCCGGAACCAATGCGATCGTGGCTGCTGGTGGCATTCCCGTGAATGTTGACAGTTGTGCTCCCGGCGGACTGACCTCGGACTCGTACGGTGGCCAGATCTTCTGGGATGCCGATCTATGGATGCAGCCCGGTCTCGTGACCTCACATCCTGAGTCGGCTCAGCGGTTCACCAACTACCGTATTGCATTGCACTACCAAGCGCAGGCTAACATCGAAACTGCCTTCACTAGCTCGAAGAACCAGACCTCATTCAGCTCTTCCGCAGCGATTTACCCCTGGACTAGCGGCAGATTCGGCAACTGCACCGCCACCGGACCGTGCTGGGACTACCAGTATCATTTGAATGGCGACATCGGCCTGGCGATAATCAATCAGTGGGTTGCAAGTGGCGACACGGCATGGTTCCAGAACTATTTGCTCCCGATCTATGATGCAGCAGCCACTCTTTACTCGGAAGTGGTGGAGCGGAATGGCTCATCCTGGACATTGACGAACATGACCGATCCGGTAGGTAATATACCTTCTCACAAGATTTCGCTGACCTCCGCAGGATGAGTATGCCAACAGCATCGATGCGGGCGGATACACGATGCCGTTGATTGCCGAAACATTGCAGAACGCCAACAAGTTCCGCAAGCAGTTCGGTCTAGAGCCGAACGAGACATGGGACGAAATCGCAGAGAACGTTCTCATCCTTCGCGAGAACGATGTCACCCTGGAATATACGTCGATGAACGGCACTGCTGTGGTTAAGCAGGCCGACATTGTGCTCAACACGTTTCCGTTGACTTATGAATCGGACAACTACACGGCTACGAACTCGCTGACCGACCTGGACTACGTAAGTTGCGACTTCAGATTATGTGAACTGTCCCGCTAACAATCACAGTATGCAAACAAGCAATCTGTAGATGGACCGGCCATGACGTGGGCCATTTTCTCCATTGTCGCCAGCGACGTCTCCCCGTCCGGCTGCTCTGCCTACACTTACCACCAGTACTCCTATGCTCCATATGCACGTGGTCCGTGGTACCAGCTGTCTGAGCAGATGATCGATGATGCTAGCATCAATGGCGGAACTCACCCGGCGTTCCCGTTCATGACCGGCCACGGTGGTGCCAACCAGGTAGCCATTTATGGTTACCTTGGTCTCCGTCTTCACCCAGATGACACCCTCTACATCGACCCGAATCTCCCACCCCAGATTCCTCATATCACTTACCGGACCTTCTACTGGCATGGCTGGCCGATCTCTGCGTGGTCCAACTACACACACACCACGATCCAGCGGGACTCAACCCTTGCACCGCTGGCAAGCGCAGACCTTCTCTTCTCTAATGTCAGCATCAAGGTCCAAGTAGGCCAGTCCACCGCCTCGGCCGATGAGGCAACTATTTACTACCTTCCCCTCTCCGGAGAACTGACTGTCCCTAACCGCATGATTGGGTCTGTTAACACGACGCCTGGCAACCAAGTCCAGTGCCATCCAGTCTACTCACCGGATGCCTACGAACCGGGTCAGTTCCCTATCTCTGCCGTGGATGGCGCTACTTCCACCAAGTGGCAGCCCTCGACTTCTAACTTGACTTCTTTGACGGTCACCTTGTCTACCACGACAGACGCGGAAGCGGAAGATGTGTCTGGCTTCTACTTCGACTGGGCCCAGGCACCGCCCGAGAACCTGACTGTCATCTTCCACGATTCGCCCATTGGGAACCCTTCCACTGTGTTCGCTGCCGCGGGCTCGAATTCTACCGGATATCGGGTGGTTACATCGATGTCCAACATCGTCCAGTCTAAGCCGTACAACGCCGTCTCTGCGGAGGAGCTGAACGTTGTCTCTATCCCTACCGCCAACACCACCACAATCACACTGGATGCGCCCGTCCAGAAAGCCCGGTACGCCACGCTTCTGATCGCAGGCAACCAGGCGAACGAGACTGCTGGTGCTACGGTGTCCGAGTGGGTCATTCTGGGACCGACGAACAGCACTACTACCTCGGCGGCGCAGGCCAAGCGGAGGATGAGTGCGCGGAGCAAGGCTACTCTGGCTCGATACAGCTAAAGCTTGCTTCATTACGAGACGATCGCTTGCTTATAGGTATCCTTCCATCTAGGGATAAGCAGTACATAAACAGATAATTAATGCTACATAATATGAATTACGATCGATCGATCCTTGCTAGCCACAACCGGCTACACCAAACCAGTCTTCCGACCGGGGCAGTGCACCAGCCACCACTAGATAATGTATGTATGCATATGCGCTAATAGATACAAGAAGACACCGCTGTTAGGAAAGAGACAGCAGATCCATGAATAAACATCATCACCCCCCTCTGCGGCGAGTATATCACCACTCACTCACCCTCAGTAATCACAGGATCAATCAACCACTCACTCACTCCTCATCCAGCGCAAACCGATCCAGGAACCTAAACGTCCTCAACCCTTCCCTAACACTATCCACAAAGTCCGCCTTGACAGTCTGCCCCACTACAACACCCTCGCGGTCACTATCAATCCCCGCATTCCGCAACGCGCTCTCCCCACTCCCGACCGCCCCCACCGTCTTCCCGAACCGAAACGCATCCACTAGCACCTGCAACGGCCTGCCAGCCGGATACAGCGTACTGGCGGTGGAATTGCGCTGCGGCGCCGTGATCGACCCGGACGCGAACAATCCCTCCGCACCGGGCGCCACAACCACTGCGTCGAATTGAATGGCGTCCGAGGCTGAATACGTCTGATCGACTCCATCTGTCAATCGCTCCGCGACAACCACTACGTCGACTTCATCGTCTGTCAGCTCCGTCGCGAGGTCCTGTGCAGCGGTGATGGAAGTGGGGGTCTGCACGGAGGCGAGGAATCCGACTTTCAGGTTGGAGAGTTTCTTCAGCTTCGTGCCGAAAGTGCCTACGTCGGTGGTCTTGTTGTCATGGTAGTATGTTGGGTCTGGGGACGGAGCGGGGACGTCGATGGCCTGGGCGACGCGTCGGGCGAGGTCGTTGGAGATGCGGTTCAGTTGGAGGATGACGTTCTGGCGGACGACAGTGGATTTGACGTTGCTGGTTTCGAAGCGGATCGCGTCGATCAGGAATTGTTGTTCGGCGGGCACGAGCGAGTTGTAGAAGAGGCGCGGCTGGGACCAGACGTCTTGGAAGGTCGGGGAGGTGCTGCGTAGGAGGTGTCCGGAGGTGGTGCGCCCGGGGGAGGTGAAGAAGCCGTTGCCGGTTGTTTGGTTGGCTTGTTTGGGGGAGCCGGAGTTGAGAGTGTTGGGGCTGTAGGCGTTCGGGTTGAGGGGGATGTACATTTGGCCTAGGGGGTGGGTTGTTAGTTGGTGGTGATGGTTGGAGAATGGGGAGGGGGGTATGTACCTGCGCCATCGCGGTTGTTGTTGTGGATTGGGACGCGAGGCTGGTTGATGGGCAGCTGTTCGAAGTTGGGGCCGCCGTGGCGGTTCAGCTGGGTGTCGAGGTAGGAGAAGAGACGGCCCTGCAGCAGAGGGTCTTCGGTGAAATCGACTCCGCGGACGATGTGGCCGGGTTGGAACTGGTGCGGTTAGAATGTTCGTAGCGTAGGGGGTATCTCAGGTGGGAGATAAGGAAGCAAGGAGCGACATACCATGACTTGCTCGGTTTCCGCAAAGTAGTTGAGCGGGTTGCGGTTGAGGGTCATTTTACCCAGCTTCGTGATGGGCACGTACTCTTCCGGCACGATCTTTGTGGGGTCAAACAAGTCGAACCCGAAGCGCAGCTGGTCTTCTTCGTTCATGATTTGCACGCCAAGCTGTGCAAGTTAGTCTAGAGCTCGTTTCAAGAGAATGTGTCGCACATACCTCCCACTCCGGGTACCGTCCATACTCAATCGACGTCCACAGATCCTGACGCATAAAGTCCGAGTTCTTACCCGAGACTTGTTGCGCCTCTTCCCAGACCATACTGGCCTTGCCCTGCAGCGACTTCCAATGGAACTTGACCAGCTTCGATGCGCCACTGTCCGTCACGAGCCGGTATGTGTGCACGCCAAAGCCGTCCACATGCCGGAAGGAGCGCGGGATACCGTGGCCCGCCATGGCCCAAAAGAGAGTATGCAGAGCGCTGGGCTGCTGGCTGAAGAAATCCCAGGCCGAGTCGTGGGCGGTAGCAGCTTGCGGGATCTCACTGTCACCCCTGGGTTTAACGGCGTGGATCAGATCGGGGAATTGGATGGCATCCTGAATGAAGAATACGGGAATGTTGTTTCCCACGAGATCTGACAGATTAGAGTTTGGCTCAAAATCCAGAGGGGATATTGCTTACCAAAATTGCCCTCATCGGTGTAGAAGCGAGTCGCAAAACCGTGCACATCGCGCGCCAGATCGGTACTACCGCGACTACCAGCGACAGTGGAGAAACGCACGAACATGGGAGTTTCCTTGCCCTTTTCGGAGAGGAAGGAGGCGGCCGTGAGGTTGGAGAAATCGCCGTAGGAGACAAAGACACCGTGGGCGCCAGCGCCACGGGCATGCACGGCGCGTTCGGGAACCTACATTCTTAGTGGATGCAATCGCGTAGTAGACAAACAAAAAAGTGGACTTACTCGTTCATGATCGAAGCGCTGGATCTTCTGGCGGAAAATGAAGTCCTCGAGCAAGGTGGGACCGCGCTCACCAGCGCTCAAACTGTTCTGGTCCTCAATGGGGCCGCCCACATCGGAAGTGAGGTAGGTGTTGTTGTCATTGAGGTAATACTGAGAGAGGAATTCCTCAGTAGATTCGGAGGCATCTGAGGAGTCGCGACGAGAGAGATCGCCGGTCATGTAAGGGCAGGCGGCATTGGCGAGGCCAATGAGGCCGACGAGACCGATGGAACGCATGGTCGCGCGGGCTGGTAAGGTGATGAGAGAATTGGACTACGTCCAGGGGAGGGTGAGGCAATTGGAGCAGTGAGAGGAGAAGGGAAGGGAGGGGAAGAGAGGGAAAATGGAGGGAGTTATATATAGAGACAGACATTGGCATTGGCATTGGCAGCAGCTACTAACTAACTAATTAGCTAGTAGTCGGTACTAAGATAATAGTACGAATGTAGGAGCATGTTTTCGAAAGATACCAGCCGTGTACCTTACTTGGGAGGATATCTTTCGGTAAGGAATCCTGTGCAGACACACGGCCAATAGCGCGCTGCTCATTGGCCGGGGGGTCCATGCCCCGGCCGAGGTTTAGGCTTGGCGGGGGGGAAGCGGACGACGCTGACTGGCGGGAAGCTTGGAAATTCTTGGTAATCGGGAGGGTCTGGATGGAAAGGGACATCTTGGCAGGTGGTGGATGACGTTAAATTCCACTTGACTCGTGCCATAATCAGAAGTAACGAAGAGATAGTTGTGGTATTATTGTGCGAGATCCCAAAAGGGTAATGTCGGGATTGTCAATGAGTTAGTCTTCTCCACTTTTGTAACAATAACAATAACAATAACAATACAACTGGTCTTCCCCTTGCAGCTGAGAAACTTCAATTCAGCTGTAGCCCAAGTACGTATTGTACTACTTCAGGCATCAGGCACAAGGTTCATGCACGAGGGATATAATTCCACCATGCACATTGGCCAGGACATGTTCCTGTTCCATCTGCAGGACTATTAATAACCACACTACTAACTTAGTAGTTACCCCCGACGGTTCCTTACAGCAGTAGTACCACTAAATGATCAGACCATCCAGCCAAGGCCACCCCCGCAGCCGGGGATTCTTGGTCCTGCAACGTGCTTGATTTCCATCACACCGACGCGTCGAGCATCACAAAGAAACACAAAGAAATTCTATTTCTGTACAATACTACCTAGTCTACACATTCCCATCTATCTTAGTACCGGACCTTGGTATAGATCTAAAAATACTTCGGCCAAACCGGATCCTCCCACTTCTGTCCCCCATTTATCAACTGACTATCCACTCCATCCACCCCAGAGGAAACATACAGGATCTTGGCCTGGGCTGCCTCATTCCAATACCGATACGTCACACCCTTGGGCACAAACACCACATCTCCCATCTCCACCCTCGCCGCCGGATACTCCCCGATCTGCACCTGCACGTTACCCTCCAGCACTTCCAACGCCGCCGGGCCGGCCGTCCACGTCGGCGCCGTCGCGTTACTCGGCTGCCGACTCATGATGATCGTCGACAGGGTATAGTTGGTATCCTGGGCCTGCGTGGCCGTCACCAACGGCTGCACGATCTGGTACGCCCCGTACTGCGAGTTGAGGTACTTGGGGCCGTAGTTGTTGGCAATGAAGTACGGCGTGCCGGCGGCTCCCAGGGTGTTGGACTCAGTGTGCCAGCCGGAGTCGGAGGGGGCGGTGCCATTCTCGAAATCCCGACGGGGAGTGAAGTCGAGTTGGGCGTAGACGTCGTACTGTTGCAGACCCGAGATGGTGCTGCTGTCGGGACCCGTGGCGGAGGATGAGGAGGAGTTGCTGGACCCAGGTACGTAGGGGGTGTCGGTGCCGGAGGTGTAGTTGGTGCCGAGGGCGTAGAACAGGTCCCTATTACAGTCATTTGGTTATTATACTGATATATGTAGCTAGGGGGCCATAGAGGGATAAGCTTACTCGAATCCACCAGGGATAATCACCCCAACCATCTCAGTGTCCGGGTCGAGAATCTGGAACGTGTGTGTGGTGTTCCGAGGTACAGAGCCATAGTCTCCCTGAGTGAGGAGACGGGCTTCCTGCTCGCCATCGCCCTTTTGGGCCCACAGCTGGAAGCGACCCTTGAAGGCGTAGAAGTTCTCATAGTGTGTGCGGTGGATGTGAGGGAGGACACCGAGGGAGCCGCTCGAGGGCGCATTGGTGCTCATCAGGGTGAAGGCATAGTCGGAGGAGGGGCCGGTGACGGTAAATCGATACAGCTGGGAGTCGATGGTCACGGCATGGGAGTTCTCATAGTGAGGGAGGATATAGGGGCGGGGGGACGAGGGGGCCTCGGAAACGTAGAGGTCCTCGACGGATAGGGCTGAGGAGAGGGCCAAAAGAGAGGAGAGAACGAGAGAACGCATGATGGGTGATGATTCAGATTCCGATCAGATCTCTGCTAATTCTTTCCACAGAAATGCTCCTCATGCTGCTCCAAATCTACAGATCTTATACCCTTCGCATGGACAATGAAGTCCGAGAACTCATCCCGGAAAACCCGAGATTCTGCAACATGGCCCATCTGGTACGCGAAATGAGCTGCAATCCTCATGGCAGGTCTCTATTTGTGGAAACTGCAGATAATCAGGAACCAGACAAATCTATAGGGCAGAAGTATCCCGGTGCCTGTACGGAGTACATATCCGGTCATCAGTCCCGCGGATGACGAAACGCCACGAGTCGGAAAATCCGAGAGCAGGATAACGATCAACAGGTCCACTGCCAGGAACTATCCAGGCCAAGGGACGCCGTCCTTGGCGAAACAGGAAGTCGTCATGTAGTTACTAGTTAGTCTTCTTAGTTTACTTTTGATTCTTCACCCCGCCAACTGCAGATTATCTGCAGCCACCTATACCTACCTTAAACCCTCTTTCTACCTCAAAATCATCAGTTACTGATACTCTAAATGACCATTTCACTACACACCTCACACAGAACCCCTCCCCAAGAACACCGAGGAACAGAGGAAGCCCCGATGTCGATCACCGTCGATCACCAAGGGCCCGGAAGCTCCGATAAACGGCGGGTCGTCAACTCGGCACTTGTAGATAGATACTCGCGAAATTAAAATCAGCCACCAGGAAATGCCGCATAGATAGATAGATTGATAACCCAATGCCGACTGAGTAAGTATATAGTACTTCGTATACAATAATAGTTAAGTGGCAGTATACTATACCCATTCCAGTAAATCTAGACATCGCTTGTGAATCCTGCGACGGGACTGATCCAGGAACGTCGACGGTGAAGCATGCAGAGTGTTGGGTAGACGATTGACTAAGCGGAAAGGATCCGGGAATGAAGAATCAACTACTCCGTAGGTAACTAGTCCCGTTAGTTAGTTTCCGTAGGAGGGGTCAGTTGCAGCAGGCTTGGGTCATGGGTCATTTATAAGGATCTGCCAGGTCCAAGACTTGGTGTCGCAGTAGCTGGGTATTAGTCTGCTTGGTAGTGTTGAAGAAGGGAGGAAGACGCCTAGATGACACTGACGTGAAACGGCCGATAGTTTCATCCGCTTTTCTAAGGTGATAGACGGACGGACGGACTACTTCGGTCGGTGGTAGATAGACCGAGATTACATTCTTAGTGAAATTCATTCCAACGTGAGGCATGGCATAGCTTTAATACATTGTGATCAGGTAGAGAGAGGAGGAAGAAAAATAAATAAATAAATAAAAAGTGAATGAGTAGAAAGAAATGGTGTGGAAGATGCGGGAAGTAGTAAAAGGAGAGAAAAAAGATTGTCCCTGGGCGGGGTCGAACCGCCGATCTCAGTGATTCCTGTATGATGAAACCATAAGCACTATGCCTTAACCACTTGGCCACAGGGACAACTGTTGGATGTGGGGAATTGCTTACTATGGCTTATACCCTACTTTAGATTATCTGGGGTAACTGTCGTCATTGAGTCTGGGGTGGTAGTTAGGATCTTTGGTACGGGTTGGGGTATAAAGTTTTAAGTTTTATTTGGTACTACATTGTACTTTATGATTGCATATCTAATGGTTTGGTGTTGTATAGCTATGTCAGTTGAGAATATTGGTGTGGTAGGATAGTGCGGTGGTTACTACTACTAGTAAGTAGTTTGTCTCCTTTGACTCTTCCGACCGAGAATATATCGCAGAGCAACGAAGCTGGATCATCTACTAATCCAGCATTTATCCATTAGCTACAGTACATTTATCTCTTCCCAATATCAGCATCCAACCATCCCTAACTATCTCATTCAACTCCAAGCTGTCGTTCCCACTACCAGTAACCCCCCGTATGACCGTCTTTCTGTCTTCCGCAGTAGCACTAATTCATAACACTTCCATCACTCCCATGAGACCCTCTCATCCGGCGGTAGACAGAAGACACATTCTGTACATTAGCCCCCCCACAACTAACCAGAATCCTATTCTTCTGGACAAAGTCCATAGTCTTTAGCATCTTCTCTTCCCTCCGCTCACATTCCTTCTCTGATATCTCGCCCTCCAAGCACCGCAGATATATCTTCAGCAAAACGAAATGTTTATCCTTGGGGAGATTGTAGGTATTGTAATGTTGGTTGATAGTTCGATGAATAGTAATATCCCACGGATCTCTCCTAGAAACATAACCACCGTTAGTATCATGTCCCTAAACACGACAAAAGTGAAGAAGAAGAAGAAGAAGAAGAAGAAGAAGAGGAGGAGGAACTTACGTATCCAAAGCCATACTCTCCGCCACCACCGCATCCCAAACCATGCCCACGGGCTTGGCCAAATCCATAACAATCTGTCTAACCGGAACATCCGGATCACACGAAAAGACAAACGTTTCCTCATCGACCAACAAAAACCCCTTCGGACTATCCAACACAGTCATTTCGCAATCGCCCAGCACCTTCCTATCGAGCTTCGTGTACGCCGGATCCTGCAGCAGGATCTCAATTTCTGTCGGTGTCCACGCCATTTCTAGCAGAACTCGTCGCAACATGAGCAGGAAGGCATGTTGGTAGGCACTTCGCTCTCGATCTACCTTGTCCACGTCGGGACTGGACAAGCTGTTGCATCCGAAGGCGATGATCTTGGTGACGGGGCCTTTAATGTGAGATAAGTAGTCCCGGAGGGTAGCCAGCATGTTCTTGTAGATGGTGCTGTCGGTCCAGGTGTGGAAGATGGCGTTGAAGTTTTCGCCCGCGGCTGCTATTTCGTTCTCGGTGGGGTCGTCATCTTCGTCGTCTTCCTCGTCGTCTAGACGACGAAATTTGTGCCCGAGGGCGAGGTTCGAGTATATGAGAGAGGGATGGCGCGTTTCGGGATCCGGGGTGATGTAGTCTGTTGGGGCGGAGAAGAACTCGAGGAAATGCTTAATGCTAGACACCACAGTATGGTAGATCAGTATTTACAATCAGTAGATGAGGTAGAAAGACGTACCCAACCATAGCGACACCCTGTTTATTGCGCTCAATCCTTTCCGTCATCACCTCGAACCCCACGTCCGTGCCATCCAGAGCTGGGATGTACACCACCTCTCCTGGCTTACACTTCTCCACCCTCGCTTGTGCCTCCTGGATGGCTTCTTTGGTCCACCTGGGGGTGCCCTCAGGATGGAGCTCCTTGTACCTCTGGGCCCTGATGTCTGGATTTAGATCAGGATTATTCCCTCTAGGTCGTAGGGAAGGTTGTAGGCCGATCTCCGAGGCAGGACGGCTTTGGGTAGTTTCTGTGGGTGTCACGAGGTCCATGGGGTCGCTTGATGTTGTAGACGACTCGCCATCCGTAGCCTCATCAATGTCCATGTCCATGTCCATGTCCATGGGCTCGCTGGGATCCATGGTTTCACGTGTTTTCTTTATTGTTGTCTAAGACTGAAGTGACTGAGGGTATCACGAGGGTGGAAGCTAGAAGCTAGATTTGGCGTAGATAAGTGAATACAAAGGCTGCCGATTCAATCTCTGACATAGTTTTGGTGACTAGCGACAGACACGAAAAAGCTAAGAACTGCATGCTGGTATAATTTATATCTGCTTGTAAGCTAACGTGGAGAATATGAGGCAGGGGAAAGCCTCGTGGACAATTGATCATATTGCGGCTCTTCCCATTGCATTCACTGGCAGCTAGGCTGCAAATGTGAAACCACGAAGTTAACCATGGAAAGTAGAGTTCCCAGAAAGGGCTCGAGAAGGGCAAAAAGAAAAACTATATCATATGTAGATGGAAAGTACCGCATGATAGACAATGCAGCTTAGACCTTCAAAGGGATTAGTGAGAAGTATCATGCTTTGATGCTTAACAAAGCAGTCATGATCGATATTCATGACTCGCGTTAGCTTTGTATTGGAAGTTGTTGGTTGGCACTAATGACATGATTATATTTTATTTTATTACATTCAAGGTTTCACAAGTTTTTTCCCCAGGAAATGCTGAGGTCGATATAATTGATGCCCATGGGGTGTATCACGGAAACTTTTGGTTGCAGAGAGTACCCACAGAACATGTGTCTCGGGATGACCATGAATACTGTTATACACAGAATTAACCATCCAAGGTTACTGCCTAATGAGTGGTACAAAATCAACAACGTAGTTATTCAACGCTTCTGTCCACAAACCACCGTGTGTCCAGCATATTAAACGCGATGTGATGGAGAAGCAAGCGGTATCTTCATTCTATCTTCAAAGCTATTCGATGGCGATGTACACAAGCTCATTAAGTAATAAGATCTTACAAATTTAGTTGAAACTTGCAGCTCCGTGATCGTGGTTTCTCCAGCCCATACTCCACTCATCCGCCTCTTCAGTGTCAGGTCCTGGAGATGTTGATCCTCCCACGTTTCAATCTGCCATTGCTCTTCCCAACCGCTTGAGGTCATCCGTTGCATCACCAGGCTGGATGCACAGCTCTAGAAAGGCGAGTTTATCAGACTCTTCATCCACTCTATCCAGTGCTTGCCTCAGATCCCCTATTGTCTTGATTTTCATGGCAAACATGGATGGACTGCCTTCTAGCTCCGCATCTTCCTTGCTGGCATAAGGGTTGTGAGACGCAGCGTGAGGCTTGGAGGAGAAAGAACTGGCCAGTTTGACATAGTCCCAGTTGGAAATGTAGTTGTATGGCCCATCATGCATAGCGGTCTGCTTTGTGGTCAGCATGGTCTATGATTTGTTCTCACATAACTTACCTCGATCCTGTACCCAAGATTGTTGAATAGGAATATGACCGCATTCGCTCTATGACGAATCATGCTGCTGACTTCTTGTGCTGTCATCTGAAAACCCCCATCGCCAATAAGGATGATTGATCGACCCTGTGTCCGAGCAAGTTGGGAACCGAATCCAGCAGGTAACGCCCAACCAATAGAGCAATATGGAAATTGTAGCAGGCAATTCGCTTCAGGGGGGAGAAGTATATGATTAGCGATAAGCCATGACTCGCCCGCATCGCAGAGCAGAGTGTCATGCCCTTTTATAAGCCCCTGAATACCGCAAATAGCGCTTTCGATGGTCACGGGTGCTTCTGATGCCTCTGATTCACTGGGAGGCAAACAACCAAGAAGTGGCTTGGATCGTGGAATGGACTCGGTCTTAGGTTTCATTCCAGACATGATGAGCTGCGCTATCAGTTCACCAATGCCCACAGGCCTGATGTGCTTTCCATCGGGTAGCTCGACCCAATCCTTGTCCACGCTAATCATGCGATAGTTTCCTTGCTTATTGCTACTCATGAAAACGTGGAGATCGGACCAATTTCCACCAATGACTAGCCAAAGGTCTGAGCTCATGACGATGTGCTCACCTGCTGGGTTTGTCATTCCAGCCCAAAATTGACCGCAATACTGCGGATGAGATTCTCCAATGCAACGGCCATCGGGCTGACAAAGAACCGCACAACCAAGCTTGTCCGCTAGAAGCTCAATTTGGCGACGGGGGAGAGATAATCCTGCTAGACTTCCAAGCAAGAGAACAGGCCTTTGAGACAAGTTCCAGATATCTGTAATTGTTTCTACAGCCTCTTTCAGTACGCGCGGTTGGCTCTTCAAGGTCACCTTCCTGCTCAGTGGTGACGGCTGAGTGCATGCAGCGGAAGCAAGATCGTTGGGTACCTCAATGTAGACCGGCAGGCTGGAGGCCAGGCATTTGCCTATCGTGTCATCCAGTACATCAGGAGCAGTCTCAGCGGATTCTAAACGGACAGATGCAGCTGTGACTCCTTGAAATGCATTGAAGGCCTGATCCTTGTTTTTAGCGGTAGGGGAGTGATGCAAAAATTTGTCGCTATCCACAAGATTTGTGGCAGGACAACCGGAGAGTATAATCAGTCTGATATTTTGCGAGCAAGCTCCCGATACAGCATTAAGTGCGGATAGGCTGCCTACAATATAGGGAACGACGAGAACTGCAATCCGGGCCGGTGATATGCGGGCGTATCCATCTGCGGCGTAACCAGCGTTCAGCTCATTGCAGCATGTTACCATACGGAGATTGGGATTCTTCAGCAAGTTGTCCAAGAGGAAGAAGTTAGTATCCCCTAGTAGGTATTAGCAAGCGATGCAAACGTCTGGGTTCGGTAAGCGAACCTGGTACTGCGAAATACTCGCGGATGCCCAACTCCTCCAAGCGGTAGGCCAAAAATGTGCCAATGTTATAATTCGTCTGATAGAAGGTAGGCTGAGAACCCGATGAATTTGCGGTCATCTCGGGTTTGGAAATCGCTTCAGGATCAGGAATCTTGACGACTGCATCGCCGAGCAATTGACCTCCGTGATGTAACGCCGCTTCCGGGGACGTTCCTTCAGGTATCTCAGTCTGCATAGATTTGAGAACTTGAGGAAGCTGGTCAAGTGCAAAAACATGGCATGGTTGCTGGAATTTTTCCTTAGTGAAAACGAAAATAGCCTCCTCTATCTGTTCTCGCGTTCCCCCATAAGGCGTAGCTTTGACCTGTGCCATTCTGGACATCATCTTGGATACGTCAATGTCGATCGGGGTCCCTGGAGGCAACCCCACAACAACAACTGTTCCTCTGGATTGCACGTACTGGGATTGGTAAGAATGTGTTATATCAGATACCGCTTAGGAAAGACTAACCTGAACTGCTCCTTTGAGGAGTGCTTCTGATCCTTCTATCAAAATTGCAGCATCCGTTCCGTTGCCAGTTAACCCCTGAGCTTCAGCCACAATATCGGTCGAGCAATTGTAGTCTATATAATACTCGACGCCAAGCTTCTCCTTATATAGAAGATTACCATCATCTCCTGTAGATACAGCCAGAACTCGACAACCGCGGGCCTTCGCGTATTGACATGTCAAAGTTGTTAGACCGCCTGGTGGTCCAGCAACAGCTTGCATCGCGTTAACCATGGCCGTTATCTTAGGCATGCACAGACTTACCTACAAGACTACCCGGCTGTGCGCCACTCTCCTGTACCGCCCTGAAGCATGTAGTTCCCGCGCAAAGAAGCTGAACAGAACGTTAGCACTTTTAGCGTGCTTAGGACAAGACTTGAGCTTACCGGGGCCACAACATCAAGAGGGAATTGCTTAGGCAGTCGGACGACATGGCATGCTTGACTGATACAGTATTCCTGAAAGGTACCATCAACTGAATATCCAGTAATCCGAGCGTGCGGGCACGAGACGAAGTCTGATTGCTTATCCGCATCGCAGACGCCACAGGTCCTATTGATCCACTGATTTACATTAGAAGTGTACTTATCGAGAAAAAATGGTTGAATACCTGTATACCAACATGATCACCAATCTTGATGTCCTCAACCTCGTTACCGATAGCTACAACAACGCCTGCACCTTCATGACCATCTTATACCCAAAGTCAGTATATTGTAGGGGGCTTCGACAGCTGTGGGCCTGCACACCGACGCAATGCCTTTTCCTAGTAACAGAATTCCCTAGAACAGTCAGCACCTGACATTGTATCTTCGACCGGATAGGGCTCACCTGTCCACTGATGAAGGGCGGAGTGGCAGAGTCCGGAGAATTTCAGGTTGACCAGTACCTCGTCCGGACCTGGGGACGCAATGGGCTTGTCTCTGCGTTTTGGACCTGATACGTCAGCAGGCGCACGCAAGAGATGCGGTGGTATGTAGGAAGAGCAAGGTCTCACTAGAGGTAATGCGCGGTCGCTCGAACAGCTGAGGGGGTGGCATTGGTAGTGTCTGGACTGGGGTCATTATTGTTTCGACGTTGACTTATGCTGTCGAGTACTAGGGAAAGTAAAAGCAGCAACAATGCTACCGCGAAGAAGGATGACGACCTGTGGCAACAGTATACCATTCAATTCATCAACCTGTCCTGCTAGCGAGTTCGTCCGCCACCCTTGACCTTGGGTATGCTTTTAAAGAATCCATGAGGGAAGTTAAGGCTGCGAACAATCATTGGCATCATCCCGCCGTAAAATCTATATGTCCCCTGATGAGATGAATGAATACCGGGATGCCAGAAGGATATACTTTCCAGAAACCTGGCACCCCGAGGAAATGGGGAAAGAGCCCGCCGGTGGGTCGAGGAGACCTCAGGTGATTATGCTTACATCACCCAAAGGCCAACAAGGGGATTGGGAGTTGGAAGTCATGGGACCTCGCACTGCGTTCAACAGTAGCCAGCATTGAATGCAAACTGCACGTACCATGAGTGTGAGTGGAGGGGCTATGCCAGGCTTCGTTACAAAAATTGAGACTGGGAGCGACCACATGCAAATTTAACCAGGCGGACTGTGATGCATAGCACCGAAGTATATTTGCAATCCGAATAAAGTAGGGCCAGCTGGGATGTAACTAGCCATTGACTTTCAAAAGGATCATGAAGACAGGATAGATCATGCGCTCAACAATATCTCTGCACAGTATCTCCTTTTGTTTCACATGGACGTCGTGATCGTGACCAAGGCCATTGTGTAGCAAATACTCTGCGAGGAAAGCAGATGGAGTGTGGACTAAGATATTCCAGCGTAAAGTATACAGAATAGTTGCCTACGAAAACTACTAAAGGGATTGGCATATTTGCTGTTGCTCATGTGAAGGTATTCCATGTACTTATGTGCTGTTCATAGACGATATCCGCTATCCATAGCGAGAATCGGGAGACTCACGGGTCCTTCGGAGAACTGAGAGTATTCCCCTGTAAGGCCTATTTTAGGAGGCTGCTGACCGCTTTTTTACTGCGCTGGTACCCGAAAAGGTGAGTGGGGATTGGATCGGGAGACAGAGTCGCGCTCTGCTATGAGAACTGTCCATCGCTACATACGTGCAGCTCGTGTCCGGAAGCTTCGGCTGCTACCGGCCTAGAAAATGAGCATGTCTTTTGTATGGATCATCTGGAGTGGAGAGGAACGTTCAGTGCAAACCCTGCAGTTAATGTTGAGTGCCATATGAGGAGTCAGGTTGAGGCCAGAGCCAACTCAGCATGCGATACTGGGTGTTCCCTGTAGGTGGGTGAGTCCCACATGGATAATAGCAAAGCAAGAAGGATTCGCTTTTAGATGTTGTGGTTACCATGACTAATTGTCAACAATCGTTGGCAGCTGTTTGAAGTATGACTGGTTCGTAGCCAACTTTCGCCATCTGCGAGCCAGGAAAATTGACTGGTCGCAACGTGCAATCCATGAATTGCTGCCAGACCGTGTGTCATCAACAAAGTATGTGCTCTAGCGGCAACAGCTCAGGTATGAAATGACACATCCTGAATGAAGCTGGATGAAGCCTCCGGTAGAGCAGCCGGTAATTACGTAATTCGCCGAAAGGGTTGAGCTCAAGCCTTATAAGGCGGCTCCAAACGAGCCACTCAGCGATCCAGGTCACCGAGCGACAAGAAGCCATGTAGTTGCAACAAGGTAGAATTAAGAGCAGCCACGAGCCACCGCGGAGTCATGTGGCCCGATGTGGTACGACGGCTGATTTCTGGGGTGTTCGGGAGCGCCCTACGGCGACGACTGCCGGCTACCGAAAAAGGGGAAGTCCCCAGAACGGGCCAACCAGGAACCAGGGATTATTATCGTAATACCCACTTTCGGAGATAAGGGCTGTCGCAATTTTTTTTCTGCAGCGTCCCCAGGCCCGCAAAAGCAGATGCCCAATATGCAGGGCTCGGTAGGCTGTCTGGGGTGAGGACCCTTTCGTATAGACCATTTCCTCCTATTTATACCTCCAACCTGTAACCCGTACTGTGTCCCAGTCAGATTTTAATCGTGTTGGAGTGTATAGGGTGCTTGTGTGAACGTTTATAATCACCGAGGGCAATCCGCAAACTACCAATTTGGGAATGGCTGATATTGAGACACCAGTCCGCCATAGCCTGGATCAGGGGGCCCACGCAACCATAGAGAAGATGGCTTCCCAGGTAATAACAACCGAGGAACAAGATGACGCTTTCGACGAGAAGTATCCGGAGGGAGGCCTCCAAGCCTGGCTTGTGGTCCTTGGGTCATGGTGTGCAATGGTTCCGTCAATGGGGTTATTGAACACCATATCAGTCCTGCATGCGTGGACATCCACCCACCAGCTCTCGGAATATTCTGAATCCAGTGTTGGATGGATTTTTGGCGTCTTCAGCTTCTTCCTGTATTTTGCGGGCGCCCAGGTCGGTATGTTTCTCATCCCATTATCCACACATCAAGCAAGCGGCTGATCGACGATGCCGACAGGTCCGATATTCGACAGCCGTGGACCGCTGCCGGTTGTAGTTCCGGGGTCGATTGGCTTGGTTGTCGCGGTATTCTGCTTTAGTGAGAGCACAGGTTAGCATTCATCCATGACCATTTGTAGGGTGCCACTGACGCAAAACAGAATATTACCAAATCATGCTTTCTTTCAGTGTACTAGGCGGCCTCTCATCTTGCTGCCTCTTCACCCCTGCTATCTCCGCCATCGGGCACTGGTTCAATGTTCGTCGTGGCATTGCCACCGGGATCGCTTGTACAGCTGGCGGACTCGGGGGCGTCTTTTTCCCCTTGATCATATTGTATGTCGCTCCGAAGCTCGGGTTCGCGTGGGCTATGCGCATCATCGGGATTATTTGTTTCGTGCTATGTGGCTTTGCGTGTCTTCTTTTAAAGACACGGCTCAAGCCTGACACAAAACGTGGCATGGCGATCGATCTTCGCGCCCTCCGAGAACCCAACTATGCCCTCACCACGCTTGCAGTATGGATGGTCGAATTTGCGGTATTCGTCCCCTACACCTATCTCTGCTCGTACGGGTTGTATGCTGGTATCGGAGAGTCGCTCTCTTACAAACTGTGTATCTTCCTCAACGTGGGAGCCATCCCGGGACGCGCATTTCCGGGACTCCTCGCGGACAGGCTCGGTCGGTTCAACGTGATGGCATTCACTGCATTGGTTTGTGCTATTATGACGCTCGCGTTGTGGTATAATGCTGGCACGAACGATGCTGCCATTATCGCGTACTCGGTTATGTTCGGGTTCTGGAGTGGTGCGGCTATTAGCCTGACGCCTGTTTGTATCGCACAGGTGTGTCGAACGGAGGATATAGGCAAGCGAAACGGAACGACGTTCACTCTAGTGAGCTTTGGGACACTGACTGCAATCCCTATTGCGGGAGCGATACAAGAAAAGGATGGAGGTGCTTTCTGGGGACTGATTCTTTTTGGTGGGATCCTGTATCTTGCGGCGTGTGTTGCATTCGTGGTTGCGAGGGGAGTTGCTGGCGGTTGGAAGCTGAGAACAAAGTTTTAGACATACATATCCTAGATAAGATAACAATATAATATAGACATGCTCGCAGGAAGTGTCCACTGTTGCAAACTAAGTTACTGACGGACTGTTTGTAGGTGGGGAACACATGAGGCTGGTGGACGAATTTGGGAAAGCTCCCTCGCAGCACCTCATTTCTGTGGAAGACTGATCCGCTGCTGCTGATATTCCTGATACCCTCCATTCTATAACCGTCATTGTCAAATATGATTAGAGTCTATAGTGTGGTGTTGAGCAGAAGTAACCAGGGATTGGACTAGGGGAATAGCTGGGCAGATACTTCCGTTGAACACTTTGTTGCCGCAGGCACAGCGCCTTCCATGCCTCCTCTCCGTGGCTTCCGAGCTAAACCTCAATTTTTGTTAGCCTGGAAGCATGATGAATGCCAAACACTCTAAGTTCGAGCATCAAAAGTCTCTACTCTCCTGGGCTATAGTCCTGGCACCGCTAGGAGGTCCGAAGGCGAAAGTAGATTGTCTGAGGCTGGAATTGATCACATAACTGGGTGCTTCGAGCCCTGGTAGGTACGGGGGTCTCGAAACGGAGGCAGTGCAGAAAGATTTTTCAGGGAAGCGCCCTTGCCGGACACATAGCCACTTACTGTGACTTTCTGCGTCAGGAACACTAGTTTGATTTAAGAGACAAGGATCATCGGCGGCCTCTGTCCCGTGTCCAAGATGAAGGCAACCCATGACTTTGGCAAGAGTAGAGGGACCAGAAGCTCGTATCACGCTTTCTTTCTAGACAAGAACTTTCTCGACTCGGGTATGGATGATTAACTTGTGCACAGGATGTGAGTCCGTACACGATAACCTCAGGGGCGATATGCTCGTTTCCAGGCCTTGACTAATGCGAGAACAGGATGCAACCCATTTGCCTTGCTTATTTGGTCATCTGAGCAGAGGCAAGACGAAGCCACAGTGGGTACACTGCCTCCAGATGATTCCCTTCCGAATACGTCCTCGAAGCATGATATGGGAGGCTGGCCGCAGTCTGGTCTGGAAATAGCGCATACCCTTCTAATTGGCATAGCTTGGGCGCACCATCTGAGACAGAGCCAGGTAGAAACCATCCAGTAGGCAGTATTAATGATACTCCGCGGGTCGTGTGGAGTGTCACGAACCGTATGACTCGATTATCCTTACTACAATGAAGGTATTGCTGTTTGTATCCAGGATTTTCGGTGCCACCGATTGGTGGATAGGAGAAGACCGGGAGCATTCACCAGTGACATGCCCTTTGTGCCTAGAGGAGAAAAAGAAACGAAAGCGCACCGTGCTCTCCGTCCTCATAAGCTGGATAGGCCTCATTATGCCGGTGGGGGCAAGTTCACCACGGAAGCCTGGCCTGCTATTCTGGTGACTGCGAAGTTGGCGTCGAGCTGGATTGTGATACGTGCGCAAGGTGCCCCATGGTGGGTAAGCAGTACAAATCGAAACCTGTAGCGTCGACTGTGTGAGTACCCTGCTATCCGGATTAGGAGTTGGATCTCGCCAATCTCAAGGAGGACGAAAACTCTTACCTGCACTAGTCAGAGACGGCGAGAAAATGTTGCTCACTAAGAGACCAGACACACCGGGGCGCTTCGGAGCGTTTCAGGCCGTCTGCGAGCGTAGGAAAGGGAGGCAGAGCAGAGTGAGGACCTTGAGTGACCGGGAGGACACGTGAGTGCCACCAAGGTGCTCATGCTCTCAAGGTGCTCATTCACTCCATTTTATAAGTATCCTCACTTTCAACACCCACACAAAGATTTCTCTCGATCTTTTCCTTCCTTTCGGTCATGAATGCTGATCGTCTCTCACCTGGCAGATGTGTCCAAGTCTCCAAGATGACGGGGATGAAGGAGGTTGATCATCATACACCAACCCGTGATTAGAACCCACTCCAGGCGACGGCTGCTGACATTTAGCGTGTTTCCTGGCCTGGCCTATGGTGGGGAAACGAGGTCAGGCAACGCTACCTCACTAACCAAGGTTTAGCCATGCTACAAGAGTTATTGCTGGCTGTTATGTAACTCGCCGTTCAGCTGCCTCACCCCACAGCCGACTCGAGCCAGATGAGGGGCTGCACCGTCATGTTTGGTGCAGCGTGGGATGGTCATGACGCGCGGATAGCGCAGAGAAATGGCACGACGGATTAAACTGGTGGCTCTGGAAGGACATAAATAGGCCGTCGTGTCTCTGGTTGCTCGATCTTTTCTCATCAACCACAACTCAAATTCTCAAGTCCTCAAGCAAGCAAAGCCTTCAAATCTCAAACCTCTTTAGTACATCTTTTACCGGTTTCATACCAATCTCTTCCAAAATGTCTCCCTGCTCCTGCAACTGCTGCTCTGGAAACTGCTCCAGCTGCTCCTGCGCCTCTTGCAGCGTGAGTAATCCGTATTTGAGCCACCTAGCTTTGTAAGTCCAGAATGTACTGACTTGATGGTGATTAGCATTAAATGCTGTCGATACTCACTCCTCGGCTATGATACCACAACCGCACCACGGCCATCTCTACCGATACCTCCGATTTCAGGCTGTATCTCGGGCTTGAAGACAACATTATAAGGAAGATTAGGATGGTTGATATCAATATTTGGGCGCGCAAGTGGGAGTGATCTGAATTTTCTGATGATTTGGGTTATGATTTAGTTGTCTATTCTATCATGTCACCTACATTCTAGCTTCAGGTGTGCCAAGTCCAATAGAAATGGCTTTATGGAGGAGATACAGTTGCTCCGCAAGATCTAGACTATTCGTAGATAAAGTTCTTTTAAACGGAACGACATAAAGCACCTGCAGACCCGACGCAGACGCACGTGTTGAATGCATGTAGTGAAACGTTGGACGGGACTCCACAGGGTTGATGCCAGTCACGTTCACTATCTCGACCTCCACCAGCAAAGGGTTCAAGGTAATCACGGGAATAGCCGTAGGGGACTGTGAGCTTCTAGCTCGCTTGCTGTGAGAGACACCATCCACATGTTGGCGGCGAGTTCCGTAAAGCTTGCTTTCCCTGTTAGGAAGCATACAGCGTGACTCAATTGGCAGTATTACTGTACTTTGGGCTTTAGAGAACTGGAATAGGGTCTAATATATGTGGACCTTTGCAGCATGCATCTGCCGGCGGAGCGCTCGGCTAAGCTAGATTATGACTGCATCATCGCAGTGCGTATATGGGGCCAGGATGCAAGGGGTATGTTGACAGATTCATGGACTTCAAACTCTACATACATTCTTTATGACGGTGTGCCTTTGATAGCATCTGAATGTGTTGCTTCTGTATTTATTCATGTCGTTGATCCTGCTACCTGTGAGTCTAATAGCGGGCAATGGTGGGAAGTAGAGTATTACGACCAGTTCATCGCATCTTACCGGGCTGGTGTACCAACGAGTATCGGGCTAACCAAGAAGGCAAACTTCGACATTAGCGTATGAGATGGGGTATATTAGCGAGGTCTAATTCACGAGGAGCGAATAGAACTAGGAGGAGGGTATGTAGGAGACAGACATCCACCGGCCAATGTTTCGCTTGGATAAAGCAGCGCCAACTTCGGATTTGTTTCCTGATCAGTTCGATCAGCTGTGGCGTTTCTGGGTTTGGATTAAGCGCGCAGAGTGGTACCCCATGAAGAAGGGAATGACCAAATGTTCATGAGCGCGTTTATGATTCATCTAAGACAACGATGGATAGAAGGCATTCGATTGGACTGAGATGGTGGACTGGTGTGAGTACCTGCTTGGTCGCCGAGAAGTGAGCAAATAACTCACAGCACCAGTCGGGGAACATCCGATGAATATCACGGCTGAATCTGGGTTTGGGCAGCAGGGGCACACCAACTAACCACGAGCAGGGGGCGGACAATGGATCGGGCCAACCGGTGGCATGCGCGACAAGGAATCCGGTGCTAACTAAATACTAATGTACCTTAGTGGAGGCCAAATTCATGCTAAATGCAGGCCAGACCCGGTGGAGGTGGGCTGGGCTTAATCTCATCCGCCGACCATCTTCTCGCTTCCTCCCCACTCGTATCCACGGCGTCTGTCTGACAGCCCATCACCATCACCCTCACCATCATTACCAACGTTCTTCGTCCGCCAACTTTCCACCAAGGTCCTAATTGTTACAAATCCCACTCATGATGTTGTTCGCAGCTTGGGATCAAATGGTGGTGTGATGGTGGTAATTTGCTGATGGCCATACTTTGTTCTCTCCCGTAACCTGACGGGAGATACTTCTGCTCTTGGAGCGACTGTCCTGCATGAAGATGCTGCAGAACGTGGGATTTTACGAATGGAATTGACACAGGCATTGGCTGACACTCGCAAAAGGAATAACCCGATAAGTTAGATGAATCAACGAGTCAGAGGCAGGCTACCTTGTTAGTGTCGGAGACTGGGCCTGTCCACGCTCTCAAGGTCCTCACAAGGTCCTCACCTGAAATCTCTGCCACGCACCTCCATTATATAAGACCGTGACGCCACGAGGTGCCAAACAGAGGAAATGATCAGAGCCGTGCAATTTGCTTTCTCTTATCCTTTTTGATCTGAGTGACATTTATCCTCAATTTCTCCAAAATGTCGTTCAATCCTAATGATGTTGACCTTGATACGGCCGACCCTACAGAGATTATCTGCTATCTCAACAAATCGGAAAATGACTACAATGGCCAGCTGGGTGCCCGCATTTCGGCTATTTTCGTTATCTTTGCCGTCTCAACTGCAGTGACCTTCTTCCCCGTTGTCGCCAAGCGTGTCCCCAGGCTGCATGTTCCACTATATGTCTACCTCTTCGCTCGTTACTTCGGTGCCGGTGTTATCATTGCAACGGCTTTCATCCATCTTCTGGACCCCGCATACTCCGAAATCGGCCCGCAATCATGCGTTGGAATGACCGGTAACTGGGCCGATTACTCCTGGTGTCCTGCGATTGTCCTGACCTCGCTCATGTGCATCTTCCTCCTTGACTTCGGTGCCGAGCGTTATGTCGAAATAAAGTATGGCGTCTGCAGAGAGGACCCTGAGCCAATCATGACCAGTGCAGTGGACAACTCGACCGTGGACAAGGCGTCGCCCGGGAACAGTAGGAAGGGCGAGGCTGATGTGGAGGAGTTGTCCACCAGTGACACCCTGATTGACAGGTCCTTCAAGCAGCAGATTGCCGCATTCCTGATCCTCGAGTTTGGTGTCATCTTCCACTCCGTCATCATTGGTCTGAACCTGGGAGTCACTGGCGACGAATTCGCGACGCTCTATCCCGTCCTTGTCTTCCACCAGTCCTTCGAAGGTCTGGGTATTGGCTCTCGTATGTCCGCCATTCCTTTCCGCAAGGGCAGCTGGCTGCCGTGGATCCTATGCAGCTTGTACGGATTGACTACACCCATCTCGATCGCTATTGGTCTCGGTGTCAGAACTACATACAACTCTGGCTCGTACACCGCCAACGTGGTGTCCGGTGTTCTGGACGCGATCTCTGCCGGTATCCTAATCTACACTGGTCTGGTCGAGCTTTTGGCTAGAGACTTCCTCTTCGACCCTCATCGCTCCCAAGACAACAAGCGTCTGGCATTTATGGTTATTACCATGCTCTGGGGTGCTGGTATCATGGCTCTTCTCGGAAAGTGGGCTTAGGCCTCGGGGATGCTGTTGTGAAGACGTGCTGTGTCTGATATCCGTTGCTCATGCAACTCCTCTTCTTGCTCATATCGCATCCATTTACTGTTCGAAATACCCTTTGCCATTCTATTCTGAAGATCTATTTGTCATGTGCACATATGTATGGACGATAATATAATTAGCGGAACAAAATTGCTCAAGACTGTGATATATGATTTATGTTCTCTTCTTTGCCACCCATGGGTCTGCGAATGTATGTACTCTTCCACAGAAACTAAACTGAGGTTTCTCTTTGATAGTCGACCTTCCTTGTTCATCACATTAGCAATTCTCGCTCCTAATATCCTATCACGAAAGCCTTAACCAAAACAACCAGCAAACGTCTCCTTTCTCCCGATCAATGCTGAATTAAGGTCTGACCGTTTGTGTTGGGGAGTAAGTAGAGAGGTCCTTTGGAGGAGCACGTGTCGTCTTAGCTATTCGCTGAGCCAGCTTTCGTCGCTTGTCGGTCCACCGTCAGTACTAAAACAAGAGGAAGACTTTAGCGAACGCATCTCATCCCCCGACCGACATGTCTTTACGCATATACCCTTTTTATAAATGCTATGGACCCGAACAGTGCCTGGTCTTACTGCAGGTGACTAAATCATAGTTCCTGTTTGCAACAAACATTTCAAGGGACTACTACCGACAAGACAGTTCCGCTATCGATAAAGCAGGTTGAGTTGTTTTTTTTTTCAGCCACAATAAAACCTTCTTTGTCCTGGCTTCCATTATTCTCTTCAAATCTACATCAACTAACGGTATCTTCCAAACAGGACCCTTGCCATCATCTATTTATCGCACTCACCCTCCCTCAAAACCCCACAACAACACTCACCAACCCACCACTCCCAGCTACTCAACTACAACCTAACTAGAAGGCGCCGTATCCTTAACAGTCGGATAATAATACCCACTCTCATCCAAGCTCGACGTATCCCAATACACCTGATACACATCGGAGACATTGGTCGCCTTGAGACGGAACACATCACTCAACTCGCCGGACGATGACTCCCACATGAGATAAGACCCATAGAAGAGAAAGCCATCAGTGGCGGCATCCGAAGGCGTATCGATTCCGTTGCCGGTGAAGCCCACGGGGAGGATCTCGTCGGCCGTGGGACGGATATATAACAGGGTGTCGGAGTCGAGGGTAACGCCGTCGGTGGTGGCGGTGGTGATGAGTTCGGTGTCGGTGATGACGACTACAGCTATGGTTAGTGTGTGCTCTGTGTATATGGCTTGAAAGGAATGCTGACAGGTGACGTCGGTGGTGACGGATCCATAGGGCCAGAGAGATGAGTCGCCGGCGTAGGCGAGACCTGATGCTAATGTCAGCTGGATTCTGGAGATGGCGCCAAGAAGTCTATATACCATCGGAATAGAAGAACTTAAGTCCTGAAGCGGCGACACCCCAGGCGTACAGACTGAAAGAGCCACTGGGGTTGCGCTTCTCCAGGCTGGAGTCGATCTTGGCAGACGGGGCGGCAAGAGCACCAGCGGCCAGGGCCAAGGCGGAGAGGATAGACGACTTCATGGTGAGTGATGATTTTGATACAGAATAAATCAATGAGGAAGCTAGGTGCAACCCTGACGAGAGAACAACCGGCTTTTATACCGCCAGTCTTCAGCCATGGACCTATCTTCAGGACTGCATCGGCCCCACCGCGCAACATGATTGCCTAAGCTTAAGTTCCTCAGGGATTTGGGGTCCAAGAATTATCCAATGACTGACTCGAAACTGCTGTTCTGCTGCATCTAGTCTCGTATAGACTATAAGCATACGTATGCAGACCAACTGCATACGGGATAGTGGGGACTAGCGCTGGAGCTCCCGGGCTAGTCTGAAGAGCCACTCGGGCAATGGACTCATTTATATACAGAGTACGCTTGGTGCCATTTCATGGCCCGAAGATGTCATGCGGTCAATTGTCTGACATATAAGTAGTTGAGATATATCTACTCTGTGGCTGTCCAATCGGTAATTATGTGAGCTAAGATCGGCTGGAGTGGGCGGAAATGTACTATTGTGGATGTTGAGGCACGAAACAAGGACCAAGAACTTCACCCCACTACAGAGCTCTTCAATCCTGCGATGAGCCAGAAAGTGGAGAATCTAACAATTAGGCTCACTTACAAATTCTTATATAATCCATGCAACGAGATTATCTTGAACGTGAGATCTGATGCAGCTCAACATGATCAAGTTCCGCCTTATGCGAATATGCCATCTAAGTCTTATCCTCTCCAAGCAATCCACAGGATACAATTAACACAATAGTATAATAAGAAATCTATTCATCAAGCATCACATCTATATCTTCTATAAGCTCCAACCTACTCAGGAACCCCCCTCAAACTTATCACCGTATCCCTCACACTCTCCCTCAACGAGCGATACTGCAACCCCAGATCCCTCACCGAAGCGCCATTATCAAAGCCATACTTCGGCCCCCCCTCAGGATAACTGCCATCCCTCAACGCCTCCTCCCCCTCCGGCAAACCCCCTTTAACCTCAGGAAACTCCTCCCGAATCACCTCCACAATCTCCCTATTACAAAACCCCCCCGCCGTCAAAAAATACCTCTTCCCATTCGTCTCTTCCCCCTTTTCCAATGCCACCGCATGCGCCATCGCCGCATCCCGCACATCAACCCAAAACGCACTCCCCGTAGGAGGACATCTCTCCCGAAACCTCCCCGCCACGAAATCCCTAATCCTCTGATTCGAGGTATTCACCTCCTTCAAACTCCCCAAGGACCCCTTCACCACAGGACCAAAAATCAACGACGGATTCATCACCGTCAATCCAAACCCCGGCTTCTCCCTCTCCATGAACGCCCAGGCTTCTCGCTCCGCTAGTGCTTTACTCGTTCGATACCCTGCTTGTCCTGTTGCGTTTGCAGGATTGATCGCTTCTTCCCAGGTAACTCTATTCCAGTCACTCTCTGAGTATTTAGACCCAGCGGGTTTATTCGGGTTCCACATCGCCGCGAAAGACGACGTAATTACCACCTTTTTCACCGTAGGTGCGTATTTCTGTACTGAGCTGAGGATACCGATGGTGCCATTAACAGCAGGATCGAGCATGTCCGTCTTGATATTGTCGATGCTGTAGTGGAATGGGCTGGCGGTGTGGATTACCCCCGTTAGTGGGGGAGAGTTGTTGATGACGGCGGAGTCGAAGGCGGAGAGTTGGGATATGTCCGGGACGATTTTGATGAAGAATTGGGTGGAGGGGATATGTGGGCGTTGGGAGCGTAGCAGGGTGGCTTTTTCGACGCTGCGGACGGTTGTGGTTATGGTGTGGCCCCGCGAGAGGAGGATGTCGATGAGCGTGTTGGCGAGGAAGCCGGTGCCGCCGGTGATGAGGATGTGGGACATTGTAGCTTTGGTAATTGGTTTTGGTGATTGGTTTTGGTGATTGGTTTTGGTGATTGGTTTTGGTGATTGGTTTTGGTGATTGGTTTTGGTGATTGGTTTTGGTGATTGGTTTTGGTGATTATGGGTAGTAGTGTATTTTGGGGAGAGTGTAAAAGGGAGAGATGGGGTAGATATTTATATAAGATATAAGCTACATGGATAACTAGCAGATGGTGATTACTCCGTAGTTAATAGTATTATCACCGCGTACGTCCGATCTCCTCAATTAGCAGGTGGGGATTAAGCTAAGCTCCGGGAACAGTCTTACTAATTGACTGCCCCAAGGATCGGCCAAGATATGCATGGGATTCAGATGTACGGGATTGGCTCCTTCGCGTATTCTGTCATGGCGCTAGATGAGGCTGTCGGGAACTGGAACGGATTTAGGAGTTTATATCGGGAGGATAACTAGATAGTCACGGGCGGTAACTAGATATGTGGGGCTGATCGGGGAGTTTTTCGGATATTATTCGAGGTAACTATTGATCAATGATATGTCATAAAGCTGATATGTGATGTATGACATCATGGAATGGACTGGTCTAGATTGATCGGTGTCCATGCTTATACTCTACATTGTAATCCAAGTAAACCTGTTGCTTGCTTGACTGAGGTGTTGATGGTTGTTCTCTAAGGGGCGATTACATGCTGAGATAATTATATATCTCACTGAATAGGATGTCAGCTGCTTAGAGAATTATTCCCATGTATTGGTTTATGCTTTGTCTCTGATGATGCAGCTTTATAGATATTGCTGTACTTTGTACTCAAGGTACATGAATATTATTCTTCCATCAATCGCATCCCTGGCTCGGAAGACGGCCCGACCCGAGTATTCAGCATTATACATATTTCTATGGATGCAGGGTCTAGTACAGCAGTGAAAACTAGCAGAGACGAGAGCAACTAGTCATATAAGGCATAAACATACAAGATAATAAACACATACACACATCTACTGTCTAACAGCCCTCACAACCCTCACCTCAAACCTCGTCTTATGATCCCTCTTCAACACCCTCCCCATGCACCCACACCAATCCACCATCCTCCGATACACCTCCTCACTCTCAAACCTGCTCCCCCTTCCCATCTCCACAAACCGATTCTCCATCCACTGCCAAACAAACGCCCTCTTAGCCACCCACTCAACTCCCCACCACCTCTGCACTCCCCCCCTTTTCCACTTCGGCTGCTCCCCCACCACAATATAAACCATTCCCAAGATCGAACACAAGTCCAGAATCTCTTCCATGAGCTCCTTATCCTTCAACCAGATAACTTCCTCACTTAGAACCACCGTTGGCAACGAAAATACCACCCGCGTCGCTTTCCCATTCATATCGGGCTGCTCGAGACGGTCGCTTGCCCCGAGGATCAAGTCGACGATGTTGTCGGGGATGAGGTAGAGATAGTCGCGGTTTATGTCGAAGGGGCGGGAGAAGGGACATATTTCCTTCCTACTACTAACATCCTCACTCTGATTTCCTGTAATGCGATCCCTAGGTGGAATCGATACCCTCTGCCCCCATTTCCGCGCAATAGCTCGAGCTTCGCTATTCACATGCAACAAAGGAGTATAGATCTGCACATGGTCCAGAAGACTCATATCGAATATTATCTCGTAGTTGGCATGGGGGTGGTTGGTTCGGCCTATTATCCCGGTGTTGGGAATGGGTTGGGCGACCCAGCAGTTTTTCCTGTGGGGGAGTAAGGCGGAGGGAGGGTGTGTGGGTGGTGGGAGGGCATATTGCCAGATGTGGTGTCGGAGTTCGGTGGGGAGGAGGGTGAAGAGAGGGAATGTTTTTCCTGCTGCTGCTGCTTCTTCTTCTCTTTGATGGGGGTGGTATGGGGTGGGATTCTTCAACATGTTTTGTAGATTGGGTTGTTGTTGCATGTGTGGTGGTGTTGATCCATTCTTGGATAGTGTGACGAGGCGATCTGGATGATAAGTAGGCGGAGGTAGGTTGTCAAGGCTGACTGACGGGCTACCTTACCTTAATCAATGGGGGCTGCGCCACGGCCCCTTGCATGTGACTTTTACCCGGTCGCAAGACTGCACTCGGATAGAGTCCGCCATGAGAATTGGTAAGTAGAATGTGAACTTTAGTCGATATGATAGCTTTGTTGGACCCATTGATGATTGATGCTATGTTGACGAGGTAATTCGCATAGTTCGTGGCTTTTTGGGAGGGAGAATGTATGCGACCGGTGTGTTCAGAACCCGACCGACAAATATTGTCACTGAGACCTTTCTATTTTCTTTGTCTGGAGACTAACCACTTCAAAAATAGGAAAAGCCATGCCATGAACACATGGTCACAAGTGTGGAGCTAAACACCGAGCTCAAAAGTGATTGAAGGGTATGGCATTTAATGACCTAAGACAGGGACACGGAGGGCCAAAGATTCAACGAGAATGACCTAGGACAGGAACAACAAGCGCTAAAGATTCAAGAGCCCGCTCCGATAATGCAAATCATGACAACGTAAGTGAACGGCAACAATAGCATCAACGTGACTTGCACGCATCACATCTCAGATGTGTATGGAATCTATGCCGTGAACAAAGGAAAAGCAGTACCGGCTAAGAGAATATCAGTCGTGGGGAGGAGATGTAGGAGAAAAAGAAAAAAGAGAGAGCAGTATGGCTATACTGTGGGATCAACATGAACGCCCAAGCATAGGTCAATGAATGATGTCGAATAGTGTGGGTATAAATCAGGTTGGCATAGAACAGGAGGTAAAGGGAACTTGTAGTCGGTCTTTGCTACTATACCACCAGTTAGCCATGCGTTCCAAACCTTAGGTCAGGGAGAAATACCTTCAAAGTTCGTTCTTGCTTCGCGCAGTGCACTCATGGCACTGAATAAATGCCGTTCGGCCTCTTCTATGTGTGAGTTGATGACTGTTACGTCATAGGCATTTCGATAGTTCGCGAGGACATGGATTCTCGCTTTGGCCGAGCTGCATTGAATTGGACGCATTAGCATGATCGCAAGTAAGATCCAGTGCAACTGTAGCAATCTAAACAGAGGTATACCTTAGAGCAGCTTCCCCCCATTCGATAGCCAACTGTATCGACTTGACATGCTGATCAGGCGTCGCATCCATGGTCAACAGCGGCTCGTTCATATAGATCGCCTTTCTCTGAATAAAGATCTTGTCGAGGTACTTATAATGCTCATAAGCATCGGTGAGTTCCCCCGACCAAGGATTTTGTTTGCGATAGGTGATCGGGTCTATCGTGTCGAACCATTGCCGGAGCAAGGCAATCGTCTGATGATTATCGCGGATCTCATATTTCATATGTCGTAGAGTCCACGGACATGACCAAGGGACATAAGAATAGCGTCTGGAGTGTCGGCCCAAAGCTGCCCCCGCACACAGTTTCGACCTCCCAGTCGACCGTTTGGCGATGTAATTCATGTGATCTGGCGGTGAGGGGAGATATGGCTTGATCGCGGGGTAGTGATCTCTTAGATAGGATCCGGACTATGAAGGTTGTGGATGGGTATAGGGTGTTCTGGTAGGTAGTTGCGATCCGGCGCAGCTAGCATTAGATGGATGAATGAGGAGAAGAATGTGGACAGAGGAGGTACCTCGCACTGAATTATAAAGGGAGCTCGCAGCTGGTTTGCTCCTGGCGTCTACAGGGGTTACCCCGCATCTTGGGTGGTGCTTATGTCACCGCGGTATGCGCCGCGGCAGGTCAGGCGACTGGCGAATGATTCACCGTTCCGTCATTGTTCGAATAATTAATGCTAGCAGTCATTCAAGAGACCTTAGTAAAGAGATGTCTAGAAGTATTCAGATGGTAGAAGAATTCAAGATTGTTATTCCACAGCAGAGGTGAAGGTATCTGAAGTATGGAGTAACCGACGATGAATGACGGGTCTCGTGCCTCCCGTGGGTATTGTTCCCGCCCGCTGATCGACAATCCGTCACAACAAGGCGGCAGTTGCACCGATGCGAGTAGAACAGCCTGACTGTCCATATGTGGCGGTATTTAACGTATTAGGCAAACTTTGGAGTATACACTTCTTATTGCTAAGTGCTATTCTAGAAGCTAACATCCATCTGTTGCGTCACCTCATCAAAGATCCCCTTGCTCATGGCCGCTAATTACCCACATACTGTCGGTCGGCATTTAGATCCTGTCTTTTTAATTAGTTGTCCTAGCCAAGTAGCTCACACAGACGCTAGTATGTATTATGGTAAAACAATAAGCTAGGTAGTTAAATGGTTGGTTGACCCCGAAGTATAGAAAGAGTACATCAACACACGGAGCGGAATCATAACCGTGCGCTTACTAGTAGTATAGTCCAGTATCTACTTTCTGCTGACACGCCGCAGATTCTGCTCTATTCCTGATCCCCTATTTAACCTGGAAAGTCATGAGTGAAGTACTCTATAAAAGAAGAAAAACAGCCTCAGATCAGCTCAGAAAAATTCTCGCTGGTCTCTCGCATCTTCGTTCTCATCCCACATGCTGTTCCATTGCCTGGCCAATACTTCCTTTGCACCGGTGTGCTCGATCCGTGCCGCATCCCACATAACGTAGCCCCACTTGGGGATCTCATCGCCCATGTACTCTCCGAACATATTGCTGTATGTCCCTTTCCACAAAAGAGTCCATGCCAGTGGCGGGTACTCTCCGTCCAGATTGTTGACAAAATCACCCCGGAAAGGCAATGGATCTCTCCGCTTCTCTCTCTTGTCTCGCTCAGAGGATGCAGCATGGCGGCGCTCGTGCTGTGCCAAATAGCTGAGTGCGCCGAGGCCATCTGCTTCTAAAAATACCGAGGTGTGAAGTTTCAAGCTCTTCTCCATTATGTCGACTAGATGCGAGTGGTCCTGAGTCTTGAAGAAAACCTGCTGGAGATGATCGAGGCCTTGTGTAATAAGCCCAATGAGATATGCCTCTTCGTAGCCTATCATGGATTGCCGGCGGTTAGCTAACATTTAATATCGAGCCACAAAATCACGGAGCGGCAAAATCACACTTCCCGGGGCTTACTGACTCTTGATATCGAACGCTCCCCGCGGAGTGGGCGGTCGATCCTGGTCATCGAATTTCGGATTGGTCTCATGGAAATCCCAGGTGACTGACTCTAGGACTTCTAGACCTTTGGTTTGTAGGAAGACGTTGACGCAGTTTATCTCCTCCAGCTCCCAGGGCTCATACAGACCCTCTAGCATCATCAGAACTTCATAACCATCGAACCTAAGCCATGGGATAAACAAATCAAGTTTATCCAAGTGCTTATGTGGGCCTTTACCCAATAAGTTGGAGAATAACTGGAAGTGGTACAGGGCGCGAATTATTCTGTGTTCTTCAGTACTACTCAGAGGCTCATTGATCTTAGTCTGTATTACCTCAGGCTCGTTGGCCAAATTGCTCAGTGCCCACTCGGAATAATGCCGTGCGAAGGGCTTCAAGACGAAGCGGTAAAAGGCCACCATGTTGACGGTGTCATCTAATGTGAGAACTTCCGGTTCAGTTGCGTGACAGGGCGAGGAGCGCTTTTTCTCGAAAGACTGAAGATATTTCGGAATGGTGTCCATGCTGCGCGCCTGTATGAAGCTCAGTGAGCTGGTCTCGTGGACAGCACAGGCATCGATGAACATGCTGCCTAGAGTGACTTTCAAGCGTGCGAGGAGAAGGCGTTTGCGATCGAGAAGATACTGTTCATGATAGACGGGAGATGCTCTAATCAGCGCTTCAAGCCCTTCAAAGTCCAGTAAATTAAGGATTTGCACTCTTAGCTCTGCCGGGAGGGTCTCAAGTTGTATATGCGAGTGCGAATGGCAGGGCTCATCTGTCGGTAGGCTTTCAGGTGGGTCTGAGAAGCTTGACCCATCCGTAGTTGGGCTTTCGGGTAAGTCCGAACAATTCGAGTCATCCGTCAGTATGCTCTCAGAAGAGTCCGAGAGCTTCGAGTCATCTGTGAGTAGTCTTTCAGACGAGTCTGAAAGATTCGTGCCATCCGTCTTTGAGCTGTCGTGGTTGACTTGGTCGATGGCTGGGCTTTCGGGAATGATTTCGTCGATAACAGCTGAATCCAGTACAGAAGTCATGGTGGAAACAGTCAGCAAAGGCTAAAGAGGGGTGAAAATAAAAATCAAAGGCGTGTCTTAGACGCTCAAGTCTTTTTGAGGTAGAAATCTGAGAGTGAAGGGAAGCTAGAGTCATTGACAGACAGCCTGCTCTTAAGGTGCTGAGTTCGATGACATAAGCGCCACCGATGACTGTGTGTTGTCTCGAGTTCCTGTTTCGGTAACACCAGCTACAAAGGCCCTTCCGGCCATTCACAATGAGACGCTAAGAAATCTGGGAATTGAGCTAGCTCTTCTGAAGGGGCTATAGAGCTAGTAAGGAAGAAAATCAGAAGGTAGTCGTAACCCTTTAACCCTTTCTCTACCTTGAGTATTCATTAGATTAGAAGATACCAGCTCTTATAGGTGAATAACCGTTCTATCGTGCTACAAATCTTTCTCCAAGTCCAATTCAAGTTGTGGCCATGAGGATTCCCACAAAGTTGAGAGTAGGAATTATCGGTGGGCATGCTTGGTTCACCCTTTCAACCGCCAGCTAATGGCGCTTCCTGGACTAACAGTCATTTCCCTCAGCGCTATGAACTAAACCGATATAACATTTACCAAGGATTTCGAGTGTGGAATCAACGTAAAGCGTTGGCTTCTGAACGGCAGCCCTCATAAATCCAACCCAATGGTCTGGAACCACCGGTATCCTATTCAATTCAACTTAATTACAATTCATATTGTTATACCTGATTGAGCCCGCTGTGTAGATGCTAGCTATACAGGTGCTTCACCGTTTGAAGCAAGAATATGATCTTGAACGCCTCAATTTGCAGTGAATACCTGAAGCCATAAACAACGCGCGCCGCAGCGTAGGAAAAGTTGTCACTGCAGCTAACTGACTAAATATAGAAAGCAAAGCGAAATCATACAACCATATAAAAATATACACGAGTGTTGTAACTGACTATTTATTTAACCTCAGGTATATCCTATCTGTTCTTTATCCATGTCCTTACTTCCAATAGACTTATTTCGTTTGATATACATGTCCTTCCCGGCTGACTCAAACGGGGCGTATGAAGTCCATCTACCCAGCGTCTTCGGCGCCTACCCCGATGGCCCTTAGGCCTACGTGTTCCTGGCTTTGGGTGAGGATCTTCAGAGTCAGGGTCGTGGTCGACCCTGCTGAACTTTTTGTGAATATGATCACGCCTTTGTAATAGGAAACAAAGGTACGTTCCCTTGATTCACTTGTATGCGGAGGTCTTCTTCACTTGCTTTTGTATTCATATACCGTTTCACATCTACCAGCTCTGTAGACCGCTCCAATGTTACTATAGCACATTAGCAGTAATGTCACTTACCTTCTTCATTGAACTCATCCCACTTGCTCGTACCTAACAGCTGTAGTCTGGTTATTGATCCTGCAAATTGTTTCCACGTTTCTGCAGATTATTGTCTTCTATTCCTCCTTCCTCGTGGGCGATATTTCACCTATATCTGCCAAATTAACATCGCCTATCCATCATGCACTCAGATCCCTCTCTTACAGCGAAAGCTGCCTCCAACGCCGAGGACGAAGTCCTCCGGCCTCTTAACGAGCTACACAGAATTATAAGAGGGATGTATCATGAGATACAAGGCCACCAAGTGACGATCTTATCCCTAGAGGAATGGGTTCGGACAATTGATCCGAACACTTACGTGCAGCTCAAGCCCTGGCCTCAGACTCTCATCAACGCTTATGATGAGTATAAGTTCTTTGTTAATCTAATAAATACGAAGAAGATGGGGTACAAGGAATTCAAAGACACCAGCGATAAAGAAGAACTTGCAGGCACCAGCGACTGCCGGTTCAAACGTTTACAACTCGCCCTGGAATGGGGCCAAGTCGCCCTCAGGTACGGTTAACAGTCTGCCATTTCCTTCCCTCTCTCCTATCTCACCCTTTATATTCACCATATCTACTGATTTCGACTCCAATGAACCGTCTTCGCCTTCTGATTTGAGGATGGGTATGGCTAACCAACCAAAATTTTTCTTCAACCAGTGCAACTGAGGCACGGCTTCACGTGCTAGTCACCTACAAGAATGCGTTTCGTGATAAAAGAAGTATCGATGGCCACATCGACCAGGCCAATCATAACCTGAACAGTGCTCGGGACGCCGTGAGAGAGGCAGGAATCAACTATCGAAGTAAGTATTGAGATGGAGTTACATCAGAGGGATTGCGGAAGACATTTGTTCCAGTGGCTAATCAAACGATTTGAGTAGGATACTGGGCAAATGTGGCCCAAGAGCCACCTTGTGAAAAGGGGATTCCCTACGAGGACGAAGAAGAAGAGGAAAATAAAGCGACAAATCCTTGATCAAAGGTTGAGCGTTTTGTACATGTGGACGTTATGCTCTGCCCTTGTTGTTCTTGTTTTTGGTTTCGAGTTCTCCAAGTGTCATCATTGGATGGATAGCAACAGACACTACTCATCTTCAGCACAGTCATTCTTCTTTTCAAGCTTTGATTCTATTCAGAAATTTCACGTCAATCGCTCTCTCCTTCGCTTGCCCCGTTCCGCTCGCTAAGCATCGTAGGCTTGCGGACAATGTTACGACCTGGTTACGATCCTTAGTAAAACACCCAAGCCACACCGCACATATAGGTACAAATTCACGTTCATCCGATTATGTTCTTGATAGCTTAGACATATAACTCCTAAGCAGCAAATAAGCCCTTCCATAGCCTTCCAGACATTCCGTACCATATATGGCTACCATCACTTCTCTTTGCACTTGATCTTGAATGCAGCATTCTGCGTACACTAGTGCCACTTTACCCCATTCTAAGCAGAGTTTGAGGCTCTTCATCCTTGTTTCGCAGGTCTCCCCAAGCCTCTCATGATTCGCATAGCGGACATACCCGAGGAACGCCTTATGTGCTGGCATGACCAATTGGACATGAAGATATCGTAGACGTTTTAGCCGTGATCTGTGGATGCATGTCAACCTATCTAGAATTTTGGCTTTTGTGTATTTCAGGAAGCTAACCTTCGGTCTTATAAACGACACATAGGCTTTGTACCTATCATATGCTTCAATGAGGTCTTGAGGCCCTGGAACGAGCTTTTCAAATGTGCTCGAATCAACTGTTGGGAGCCCATACAGCAAGCGAGGCAATAGTTTTCTGGTGATACTGTACGTCCTGGTACTTTGCCCGGATGATGCGGTGCAACTCATTCAGAGGTTTGCTTGTATTTCTCGTATGCTTCGATGAGGTCCTGGGACCAAGGAACCAGCGTTTTATATGTGCTCGGATCAATTGTCGAAGCCTATACTTCAAGCGAGGCAATAGTTTGCTGGTGATACTGGACATTATGATACATCTTCCTAATTATTCTGTGTAGCTCGTTCAAAGGCCTTAGCACTTCGATCTCCGAATCAGGCTGTCCTTATGACAACAGGCAATCATTAGAATGTGGTGTCATTTCAACGATCAACGAAGCCGTGGGGCCAAGGATCCAGCTTCTCATAAGTACCTGGATTGATTCCCTGGACCCATGCATTATGGGAAGTAACGATGTGTCCATGCCGTTGCACCCCATGGTACATCATGCGGTTTAGAGGTGTTGATGAGGTTCTGAGACCAAGGGATGAGAAAGTATCCCTATTATTCCAAATTCCGTGGGAAAATATGGAGGATCATCCCATGGAGCTCGCTCAATGGCCTCGCGGCTTGTAATTCTTCTTTATCGGATTGATGCTTGTAGGATTTGTATCTGACCCAAGCCAGCTCTATCGCCTAGCATACTGTATGTCTGTGAGACAGCTTTTGGCGGATGAATCGCATCTGTATACACGCAGACTGAGAAAGAGGAGTCATAATGTCATGCAGACATCGAGAAATCAAAGTGAGAGCAGCTGATATTCCCCTTCGAACTCCTAAACTGTGGAGCCAAACATGATGCGAATGACTTGAGCGATGCAGAGCCGTCGTACAAGGCAACCAGGATGTTTCTGCAGAAGTATATCGAATCTGGTATTGATAGAGGCCCACGCAGGCGCTTTTAGGAGCAATGACTCATTGTATGGAACCTAACAAATTCCCGTCTCTGCTGGGGAACCCTCTTTTTGGGTCGGCTGTTGACATGACCACGGGGACGCTGCTGGCTTTGAGACTTTCCGAAGAGTCCGGTTCGGCTTTCGCTTCTTTCACTCAGCTGAGAAGGTGGGCTGTCCGCCAGTATAAGGGGTCTTAGGAGTGTGTAGGTAGGGGTAAATGTCCTTGAGCCCAAGAGTATATTAGCACGGCACTGCGACGGATCCTTTCTTTTCGCGGAATCGTTGCAGAACTTGACGAGGATGAGATGTCCGATGAAGATGAAAAATCTGAACTGCAGTCCTTGAAATTGATATATTTGTCTCTCAGACAGAGAGGTTCGGTGCGCTATGAGCAGGATGTTGCGTTCATCTTGTTTCGTTCTTTTTCTGGTTGGAGAGCACAGCCAGTGTTGTTGAATGCAACTTTCTGAGCGATATAATTGCCGCATGTTAGCTAGATGAGCTTTTTGACAGGATACTCAGAGACTGGGGTTCCGTTAAAGCTCCAGGCACATCGATCGCCTCTGGTCCCTTCTGTTGTTGGTCCTCCGTGCCGCCACAAGCTCGCCAAGTATATTCCGGCGCGACGTAGTTGGTGCCGGCACCAGCTGAGCATTGGGTTTGCTACTGGGGGCGTCTTCTGACCTGGGCCCGTAGATAGGATCAGAGGCCAATTCATTCTCCCAGTGATCCTGTTCGTCTTCTTGGGAGTTGTGATGCCAACAGTACATCGACGATATTATCTCTTCTCCTATTTCCTCGTGCGATAAACCTGTTCTATACGCGAGAATGCAGACAGTGTCTGATAACAATTCAGCCTCCACGGCCGACTCCCCTTTGACTTTTGCCTTCTAATGCCATCCTGATGTGAGTTGTTGGGTTCAGGAGCCTTGAGCGCCCTCAGGTTTGCACGATCTGGTTTCCAGAGCCTACCCGTTTGCGTAACGGTGCAAGCTGATTCGTTCCTTGCTGGAACGTCGTTATTCGCTGAGCGAGCAGGCACGCCTGCGTTGTAGGCTATTCTCGGCTGCGTCTGCCACCGCATGCAGGTCTGACATCTCGATAATCTGTGGGTTTGTCACCTTTTATATCTGGAGGGTGAGAGCGCGAACGATCATCATCTCGCTGCCTGGCAAAGGTTCCTCCTTTTCGGGCATGATGAAGTCTCCTCCCAACAACAGGCCCCAAACGGAACTATTCTTCGCCGCTGAGGTACTGCGCAAAAGCCGTTGTATGAAATCGACAAGTGTGAACACCGAAATGACCACATAAACCTTTTTTCTGAATCAGCATCTTGAGGTGACTGACTGCATCTTATCGACCGACGCACCCAGAGGACAAGTAGTCAAGGGGTTTCATTTCTTCCTCGCCTTCTGATACTCCTTCTTATAATCGAGAGTACGTGAAGACGATGGATGAGTGGTACTCTCGACGCTGGCACACTCCAATGTGTGTTGGAGGTTACTCTCGCGCGTCTAATAGTTAGATCCATCCAACGCCAATACCCAGAAGTAGACAACCGGACAGCAGCTTTTGACTGTACCGAATATAAGTGGACCATGAGAAGGATGGTTAATTGCATCCCAGAATCGTATGAGCTGCACAGTCGTGAAGCAATCGCTAATGGTGGGTGTTCCAAACGCGATGGGCGAAGCCCGTTCGATGATTTTTAAGAATTCTCGACATGTTTTTGACGGCCTGCCTGCAATCAGTTCACTGGGACGACACCCAATTCATAAAGAATAGCCTCGTAGTAACTGGCAGCACAGCCCCAACGGGCCTCACTCAGGGATCGGTGGTACAGCGAGTTGCTCCACTGAGCTTGCTTTCCAGCTCACCGGAATTTTGATAGAGCACAGCCAAACCCTGTCTTTATAAGATGGCCGGAATATTTTCGTAGTGATGTGGAACATATTTGAGGAAGGTGTGGCACAGAGAGGACGCTGATGTTATGACATGCAAGGAGACGAATGTTGTCACATCCAGGGAAACGTTATATGAAGATTTTCCATTTTTTTCTCCGCCTCATTCATCATCGTAAAAAAGTCCTTGCTGGGAGTATCTCCTGGAACTTCTCTTTTTATAACACCTTGGATCGGGCCCTTGTTTCTCTATCCATCACGACAATTTGATATTCAGACTCAAGCCTTTAGAAAACCTTGGAAAGCATCAATGAAGAGTCCCGCCCAGCCCAAAGCAGAAGAGCTGGACTAACTCAATATATAGTTGCGAAAAGCATTGGAGTGGTGTGGGCGATGTCGAATCTGAATAAGGACGATTCGGACATTCGATCGTCTTCGTTGCGTAAACCAAAGTAAAAGATTTGTTGGTCTGGAGAAAGATTGTGAGCTCCAACCGGATAGTAACGCGAGAATATAGAATGTGAGCAGTAGGTCTCATACTTCGGACCACCTCAACGTCCCTTTGCACCAGATATCGACTTTTATAAAGACACAAAAAGCGATAAATTGGCTCGTTGAATGGCATTGCACCAACAACCGGAAGTGACTTTCTAAAGTATATTCGTTTCGAACACCACCCATGGACTCGTCGTGGAATCGAGCGTGGCCTTCATAACCAGCCATTGAGGTGCTCGCATGTCGACAAACTCTTAGAACCCCTCGAGCGAAAGATCGACATTTCTAGATGTCTTGGTCGCCATCCCAAGGTAGGCCAATCACCGAGCCAGGTTTATTTCCTTTCGCGTACTTTCTTGACGAAGTTATTGTAAATCCAGCGTAGGTTTTATTGCTGGAATATAGAGTGTGGACGAGTGTGTGTCTTTCTCTTCACTTCAGGGCAGACTGTGCAATGCCGAGTAGGGGATCCCCTTCTCACTCACAAGAAGAGGCGGCGCAAGAGCAGCTTGAATTGAGACCCAGAGTTAGGTAGTATAAAGTGCATCTTCTCTTCACTCCTTAGAAGGTCGTGCACGGAAGATACTCTGAAAGTGGTCTTCCAGCTTGTTATATATATCAGCTGGATAGTTGCAGATATCATGATCCGGATCCTCAGGCTCTTGAAAGAGTCTAGCTTCATCTACTCGTCGAAGTGTCGGCAGATGAGGAAGAAGTCCAACGACAAGCCAAGTGGGATAGCAGCAGCACATGTTTTATAGCGACCTTGAAAAGGTAGAAGAAGATCGCGAGTTAGCCAATCCAGCGAACATATCTGGATTTAGCTCCTCGAATACCGTTATCGGGAGAGACAATGTGATGACGATGGAGGACGCAAAGTAGCAAGGAGTAGCCAGGAAGATCTTCTACTGAGAAAAGTCGTGGACTCGTTCAAATGGAACACATGTCCGCATTCCAACTCTGTACTGGCGTAGAAGACTGATCTTCATAATTATATACGTCATCATGTAGAGTGTGATGTACGAAGTACCGCGTTGAAGGAAGCGTTATGAAGTTCATATATGGCGACCGCAACGCAGTGAGGGGTCTGAGTGCATTGCCAGTTCGACAGAAAGGCGACGTTGTGTCGATATGTATCTGCTTGGTAGATTGTGAAAGTGTCTGGCGGAGCCAGCTGGATAAAAGCGAATTTGCTATAGCGACATTGAAATATTCTATTATGCTGGTCACAACGCGGGATGATAAGCTTGTTGGATAGCTGAGAAGGCCACAGTGACGGAAATATTCAGTCAGGAGAGTAATAGTATCGTCACAGTAGTGGGCTTATTCGTGAAGTTCGGCTGTAATTGTTCTTTTGCAGGCTAGACTGCTTTGCGGCAGGTATCATGTCGAAGAGAAGCGAGCAGGATGATATGCTCTACTGACTCCATTCCTATATCGAGTTTGAAGAAGCTGTGTCACTGTTGCACGTCTTGTGAGTAACGCCGATGAGAGCAGTGGGGTGTCCTTTGAAGAGACAGATTAATCATGAAATGATGAGATGCATTTGTATGAGTGTAGAGCGCTTGAAGTTGAGCAGATATTAGATGGGGAGAGAGGTTAAGGGATAGTATAGAAGGATTTGTTGTTCAATGGAGAAGGTGAGTGAGAAAGCTCGACTTTGAGCTCATCATTTTCCTTCTTCAACTTTCCCGTCTGATCTTTGAACTCGTGCAGACGCTTCATGGCCTCTATCTGTATGTCGATACGCTCCTGGCGCGCTTTGTAACACTCTTTCCAGGCAGCTATACGCCCCTCCTCCGCTTCGCGAGTTTCTTGCTGCAACTGGCGAACAAGATTTGTAATTCCTTGCATGTCTTCAGGAACTTCTTCAGTCTGTTCACCAGAGCGTTGCCATTCTGGCTCGCACAGCACAATGGTATTTGCCACGCAGGCCGGCCCAGCTGTGGGCAGATAAAATGACATTGTACTGGTTTCCGACCAGGTGGAGATCGTTCTCGAGGCCATCTGTTTTGACATTACCCAGCTTGGAGCGGTCAAGAAAGTTGAAGAAGTATATGAGCGAGAGCAGGAGAAGCAATCTGTAAATGAGCATGTCTCCAGGAGAGGTGGTGCTCCGAGGGAGACGAACGAAGATTATATATGTATGTGGCTGCGGTCAGGTGAAGCAGTCAGCAGGAGTGAAATGAGGACAGTGACCGAGGAGTGGTGATTGTGGAAGTTGATTGAATTAGAGGGCAAGTGAAGCTGTAGTCTCTATTACAGGGATTGAGGTCCTTCACGCTGGCTAGTAGTGATCGAACGACACCAAGTATCATAGATTAAGAATCACGAACGTCGACACATTCCCACTAGGCTGCTCGAAATACCATCCCTGGTCATCCCTGGTTGCAGACTTATCTCTCCAGTAGAAGGAAGATAGCGATTGCGTTTTATTTGATGCTCCAGGTAAAGCTGGCTGCGAGAACGAGAGCTTCCCACCAATTGATCTTATCATCGGACTCAAGTGTCTTGTCGGCTTCTTGCTCGAGTTACAGCATATCGCACCCCTGCGAGTCGATGGCCATAGAGTAGCCATATCCCATGTCGCTGTCTGTCCTTCGCATGAAAGACTGAAATCTATCTGTGTGACTCCCTTTAACAGTAGCTCGGTTCACGTTATAGAGAGGATCAGTGGAGATCTTGCAATACTTTTGCCACGATCGGACAACGCTCAGAGAATAACTAGAGCAGTGTACAATATGATGCCCAGAGTAGTCATAATGTTTCATTCAACCTTCTGCTGTTTGAGTTCGTTCAGAAGCAGCCTCCAGTAGAGGTCGCTCAATTTTCGATAATCAAGCTTCCACTGGTAGAGACCTTGCCACAGACACTCTGACGATATGCCAGTAAGATCCTTCCAGTCTGTTGACAAAGGGTAACATCGGACTGTGGAACAGGAGAGTGTTCAGGCTGGTATCTAGCCAGATGAACCGCCGAGATTCGTTAGAAGTATACTTAGTAGGCAAGAGCTGACGTGGGCGACCGGAGTATATATATAGAGTGGCCGTCCCCTAATGAATAGTTGGAGAGAGGACTCCCCGTTCACCGAATCAATACTAGAAAATTCAGTGCGAGTTGCGGGACGATGAGACAGTTCTCCAAAAGACACTTTTTTCGAGAACTAGAGAATCCATCAGATTCAACCTGATCAGTGGTATGGTTGAATTTGGGGTTGACCACAGCTCAGTAAGATTCAACACGTGAGTGAGCCAATATTGAGGTCTCGAAGATGAGTTCTCAATGTTTCGCTTGATAGTCATCGGCTCCGACTGAGAAAGAAGACTCTCAAAGTGTACGTATAATATATCTGTCATAGGGATGGATTTAAGGAGCAGCAGAACTTCCAGATATTGATAGTCGAAGTCATCCACAAAGTCCGGCTATCTTGCGAGATACCACAGATGGAGCCAAGCCTTCCTGATTAGAACTAGTAGGTCTGGGAGATCGTGGTTCCAGAGTAATTAGCCTCGACCATTTTTGTGGCGCCCACACCAGGAGCAATGCACGGTGGATAACTGAGGAATTGGTTGCCCACCATGGTGACCTGATATCAGGCTGGATCTGAGGGAGATAAGAATATGTGTTCGCACTGGCTGTGACGCCCACAGCCGGCACCAATCCTGCTTGGTGATGGAATAGAGCCTCAGCGTTGATAAGTGACTCTTCATAATCACTCTGGCCGAAAGCAGGTGCGAATATTATATGTATATTGTGAAGAGACATGATAGCTGTCCACCATTTCTTCATCCACCATTTCCTGGTGTAACATACAAACAGCCAAAGTCACGCGTAAGTCAGCAAGACTGAAAGTTGACCTAGGTAGATCTAGATGTTTCTCTGACCAGGGCAGTGGAAGGACAGGAGATCCTTCATGGTTTCGGGATCCTGACCCTCCACCCCTAGTAAAAGCCTAGTCATGCAGAGTCTGAAAAGCTTAGCCGGTTCGCATCCGATACACCGAAAGAACGCTCATAGGCTTTGATCCATGCCGTTCGTCCTAGCCAGACCGAGGAGTGTCTGGATAAGCATATCGTCGTTAATGTCCTCTCTGGTCTATCTTCCCAGCTTGATGGAGGGGATGATGTAGTAGAAATAACCCATCATCCCAACAACTATGTTGGCAGTAAATCGATGACCTCGATCCACAGTGGTAGACAGTTTCCCTGTCATTTCGCTTCTTGGCTGCTCTGTGAGTCTGCAGGTGCAGCCCTGATATTGCACTTCTGTTCATTCAAGGAGCAGTTGTACTTTCTGACAAGTTGGGCTTGTCCTGAAGTAGGCGGCTAGGACCCAGTAGGTTCGTTAGCCGCTGCGCATCATTTATGAAGAGCATTAATGTAGCCTCACCAAATAGGGTACTCGCTGGTCTTCCCGAACCGTGCACTTTGCCCACGATTTCTGGCAATGGAAAGGAAGTCTTCATTTGCTGATTCACAGGGAACTGCCTGCTCAACCTTTCCTCCGAAGCCCACAAATGCTGGAAGCGCGTCTGCCTTTTCTTGGCAGTTAGTATATAATGCTGCAAGCGCAATAGAGCCATAGCAGATCTACTTGATTGTTTCAGTGTGTTGTAACAGAGAATAAAGAGCTTGAGAGATGAACCCCTGTTCCAGCTCACAGGCCAGGAGGAACCGAACCCAATGAGGCTTGTGTTCGGTACTGTGAAGAAGAAAGTGAGATGCAGCGTGAACGACATATGAGTTCGGAGCCACAATTTGCTATCTTTGTTCGTGATGGCTGGCAACAGGCAATATCGTATTGTTCAAGGATCACGCAATAGCTCCTCCATAGGACGAAAGCACATCCAAAGAGAGTCAGTGTGCAACAGCCGAGGTCACTGAACTCATCAATATCCACGTCATTGGAACCCGAGTGCTACAGTGTGCCTTTCAGAAAGATGTGGCCACGGAAGCATAATTCCGGTTGGACGCTAACGTTATAACATCCAGTGAAGCGGTGATGATAGTACTCATCGCCAATGCTCCTTTCGGTAGACACCACAAGACAAACAGCGTCATAGGGGTAAGACGATTGAGCAAATAAGAAGAAACCACCACCAAATGATCTTGTCTTCGTATAGACAAGTATAATAGTGGCCACGCCACAATCCCGACTGCCTGAGAATTTCTCATGCAAGGCCACTTCGAGCAGACGAGATTCTGTGTACTCAAATAGGGTAGATTTGCATAGTGCGCAGTGAGATCTTGGAAGCCGGGTCATATGCATGTATCGCCAGAGACAGAGTACCGTAAGAATATAGGGATGCAATTATGGTATGCTGTGCTGACCAAGTCCGTATAGGGCGCTTCTCATAGGCTGGAGTGGCTATTGTAGAAGGCTTCAATGATTGTAGTTTTGGGTATATGGTGTGGGATGTCTTTCGCGTAGAGGTATAGAAGGTTCCGTGCTCGAGGATTTGGACCAGGCCAAGGAATGAATGGTGGAGAAATGTCGAGATGAACGGGCTGAACAAGCAACAGCTTGCTAGACGCAGTGAACTGTTTGTATAACAACTGGTAGTTTCTGAGTTCGAATGCAATGATCTCCGTCATTATCTCTGAACCACGAGATAAATATTGATCAGCTCTGACGGAAATGTGGAATATCCTAACCTCCTCAAGTGTATGCTTCCCTTTCCTGGGAGTAAGCGCAGCACAAGAGACTCCTTGAGTAAGGAAGGTCATAGATGAGGTGTGTGACTCCTGCCATGGCTCGGATAGTGTTTGCAGTAAAGCTCGCTCTGTTTCTTTTTCACAGGATGGAAGAGATCAGCTGGAGCAGAGTTTATATAGTGGGCATAATTCGAATATCCTGGAACACAGACAAGTGTTTTGAGTAATTCCTTCCTTGAATGACATGGCGAAGAACCCATCGTGGTTCTATTTTCATGAACACCGACCCAGAGTGGGACGACGAGTCGGTGATTTGTTAAGCTCGCTGGCAGTTGGAAGAACCGTGAGATACTTTGAGATACCATGAGTCATCCGTGAGCTCTGGCTCGTGGGTATCCATTGTTGAGCCAGAAGTTTGGTTCGGACTGCACTATCATGAGACGAGTCGTGAATCACACAAGGGGAGCATCTTAGAGAGCCGAAGAACATTTCCGGATGCGAGGACTTGCCCGAGGCAATTGCTGTATTTATTTTATAGAAGGTCTGTGCGTCCTGCTGATTAGGCATCTTAGCCTGGGTGGAATCGCTCGGCCTTATGAAGGATCTGTGTAGTCGTCAAGGACAAAGCGTATTGGGCGAGAGTCACGGTCTACCACGAAGACCAGTAGATACCTCAGGGTGTGCGGTCTAGTAAGCCAATCTGAAGAGTCGCAATTGCCTTATAGCTCATCTTCATCCGCGGGTATCTGTATGGAAGGCACACGATTGTATACCGGTCTGCAGACGCATAGATATTCGCAGCATCCTGTGACGTGTCGAAGTACCAACGGATCCCTGAAGTAGTATAGACTTTGTCCACAGGACACACAGAGCCAGGTCACTCTTTGTATCCCACATCCAAGTCGGCATGTGGGACAGCAATCGATTGGTCGGAGTAAAGGAGACCCAAAGAGGCACAGGACGGTGGCAGAGAGGCGACGATTCATCTGAGGATTGACAAGGCGAGAGGAAGCAGAGTCAGCTCGTCTTTCTCTGCACTGCCGGGGCCCTCGATGACCAGCAATATAGGGATTAACATTGGTGGTCATGTCAAGTATATGCTTGCTTCGCATGGAGGAACGCGTTGACTGGGTCAACCAGTAGGAAGCCCACAGTGTGGTGATTATATTGCATTCTTTGTTGAGAGTAGGCAACGTCATTCCCTTTGGGAAAGAAGGCACATCAACGTCAGGTGTGATATAATGGCCCTTGAGATGTCAGATTCCAATTCAACAGTTCAACAAGACAAAAGGCTCACAGAATGTCTCTGGCGATGAAGGAAGCGAGGTGAGCGTCACCAGGTATAGACTTGCAACGCTTGGTTCCCCACGGTTGCCGACCTCAAGAAGGGCCGACAACAGCATGGGGAGGTTGTTCATGATTTTATTATATAGTAATAGCCCGTTTTGCTCTGAGAGAAGAAGAGATGAGCCACTGAGAAGAGAAGGGGACGGCCTTTATAGGCTTCTGGACTGGCCTGGGATATTGCACTTACTGGGAATTCGTAGGCATCTTCCGTAGGAGAGGATGTCGGAGAAAGCCGGTCGTAGATGCTGCCATAGTGATCTGACTGTCTCTCCAAGGATGTGTAGAGAGTAGGATGTGATGAGGAAGAGTTTTGATTTTGGCCAGAGAACTTGCGGGTTTATATATTCGAAGAACTGATCTAAAAATTGGATTCACCTACTTCCTTCGCCATGAGAGTATTTCAGTTTAGATGCTCATTGATTGATGCTACGTGAAGTATCCTAAGTAACTAAGTGGTGATCCACATGATATTATCTTCACGGACAGCTTACGCGTCCTAGAGAGTCTGTATGGCTACTACGTACCTCGAGCTCCTGCTCATTGAACGATTATTCACTACGCTCCTACATCCACCACTGAACGCTCGAGACTATTTGTCATATACCGTGTTAGCACTCTAATAACATTCGTTATGGACTATATTTAGTCTTTAATGACATTTGGAATCCATGCGCCACTCTCGTCACTTACCTGAACGTATTCACGCTGTTTATGTTATCACGATCACACCAAATGAGTATATCGGATATGAAAATTTGTCATTACTCCACACCTGACTCGACTAAAAATCACAGCATCAAGCCAATACCCCCATAGGATCCCATCTGGGCAAGACCTTTGGACTCTGATCCAAGATTGCACGCACTTCACTCGAAACGAAGTCCGAGTCCACCACAGCCTGGAGTGTATATTCATCCATCCAGCGATCTGTCATCACAAACCAGCCCTTATCTCCCGCAGCCTCGCCCCATGAATTCTCGACGCGCCAGCGCACTGGCTTCCCATCTTCAATATGAACACCGGTGATGACCATAGCATGGGTCATAGCGGACTCTCCGCTCACCAATCTCTGGGCCTTGCTCATTCCCAGCGAGATGTTGAATCCCAGTGTGAGGTCCATGATGTCGAGATCCATGATTCCCAGCGTGCTATTGCTGAATTTGCCTACGTCACACCCAAAGAAGACGGGGTGACCGGCTTTGAGCATGGCGATGACTGCTTTCTTGAGGATCTGTGATACTAATGCCTTAGTGAAAGGTAAGCATTGAGCATGATGTGTTTACGTACCTTCATCTCCACATTGACATATGTTAATGGTCGTCCTTCCAACACATTTCCCAGCCTCTCCACCGTCAACAACCGGTTATATTCATTCCGCGGATCATTAACCAAGCTGAACAGACGCGCAGGAGCGACGCTGCCCTTCCTCACTGCTCCCAAGCTCGTCGCTTGACGGCCAAACTCGCGCGGTGTAAGTCTTACCTCTCTGGACTTCCCCTCCGCATCATAAAACTGCCATACAAACCTCTCATCAGGACTAGGAGGCGGTCCCAACAGAAGGGTAACCATCGAGTGGATCTCTTTCAGAAACCGCTCCTTAGCATCCGCCAACCCGGCCGCATCACCACTCCGCACCAGGCGTCTCAACACAAGGGCCTGCTCACGCAACTTCGCGGTGAGCAGCCAATTCATCCTGGAACTGTTCTGCGCATGATAGGCATCCGGATACAGGTCGTGCGGTACGAGACCATACTTCTCAATCAGGTTGACGACCATGTCCCATTGGCCGCCATCACTGACGGGGTCTTCGAGGAGCTTCTGGACCAGACGACCGGATAGGTCCTCGTCAGCCGTGGTGATGATTTGCTCGAAAAACCAGTTCGCCTTCTCCAGCTTGTCCCAGTAGAAGAGGTACGCCTGGCTCAGCTCAAAGTCTTTCAGGTTGTACGTCTTCATCAACGGCACGCGGTAGACGTTAGTCGAGGCAAAGATCCAGCATCGGCCGGAGGATCGCTGGTTCGTGATCGGGGATCCTTCGATGGGGACTTTGATGTTGAAGAGGTGGAGGTCGGACTGGATAGCTGGTCGGTTGGCTAGGACTTCGGTGTAGGGCTGGCTGGCCAGGCTGGATATGGCGAGCCGGTTCTGTCAATCTCCAAAAATAGGGTTAGTTTGGTTATGAATGCGAGAGCAGGAAAGGGTATATACTTGCCTTGGCGTTGCCCAGTAAAGTCTCGTTCCAGTCTTGCACATGCTGGAGGGAGAGAGAAGAAGCGCGCTCGCGTACATGGTAGGGCGGTGCTGGGATTGTCAGCGTAAGTCCTACGGGAGAATGAAGCGGGTGCTATCGTACGAAGCTGGGCTGACTCCTTCGTGTAGAGCGGCAGAGAGCAAGTATCGGCATCTTCAACCCACTCTTTGGGTGAGCGCTTTTCCTCACTATGGCTATTGGGCTCTGGCTTAGAATAACTGGTACCCATCGTGATAAGATGATTTCCAGTGGAATAAGAACAGAGATGAAGGTAGATGAGTGCCTATGGGGAAATGAGGGAAGATAACTGATAAGAAAGCAAGCAGGCGGAAGCGGTCATTCATAAGCATCAAGGACCCGGGGAGCCAGCGAGCGGGGAAACATACAGCTCAGGATAACATATCGGCGTTTTATTGGCCTGTTGGACGATGGATTATCGGCTAATTGCTGATAATTGGCTGCTCTGGCGGCTAAGCAAGGCTTGACGCTCGGACGGGGCAACCGAAGGATGATCCCATTCCCGGCGTGGATTCCGACATTAGCCCTACTGATCTTGGAGGCATCAACTACATCACATAACGATCGGTATACAATTCTTCTGCAAACCAACTTTCCATTATCCAGTACCTGCCTCTTCTGAAGGAAAGTAGATTCTGATAACAGAACGTAGCAAAGGCATTAGTGCGGATGTGACCGACAGTTCCGTATATATTGGGAATGGTTGCAAGCCTGGATAATGGGAATTTATAGGAAACCGTTCATCTCTGCTGTATCTCCCTTGATTTCCCTCTTATTTTGTTGTTACTGGGATCGAGTTCAATAGATATCAATCCACGAACATGATGAAGGCCACAAACCCGATATCTCCTATACATACTTAAACCGTCATAACTCTACAAACCCACCCCCTTAAACTGATCAAACATCAAGACACCTAGCAATTATATAGCTGAAAGCAAGGTCCACGCCGCAGGTCCATATATCAGATCATCAACTCCATCGAGTTGTATAGAATGACACCTGGAAAGCCAGATGGGACCAAACTCTCGAGGTCTGGATCGGCCATTGTGGTGGTGTCGCTATAATCACGAAGTAGCGATACATGCCTCATTCGGTGTAAACGCTTCTCCAGGCATAGCAGTTTAGGTTTGGTTTCTATATCCTCGAGCATGTGGGCTCGATAATCATGGCATATCAGCTTTGCTGTACGACCATGGATTGGGGACTTAAAGGGAAGGTGTTTCATAAAGTCATCTCTTTCTGTCACCAAGCTCGCTATGTCGTCAAAGGTACGAACTAGATCCCTGTATTCGGGTGCACGACTGTAGATTGTGTCGTTGATGGTCACGAAGCCCTCTGACGCGATAAAGGCGCTGGCATAGTTGATGAACCCCCAATCAGCTATCTCATCCATCTCAGGTGTGTCTGGGATGACAGAAAAGCTCCCAACGCCGGTGAGACGACAGAATGGCAGTAAGATTTCATTGAAGTCGGCTCCATAGCCAAAACTGCGCAAGGTCGAGGTAACTTCCCCGTTCCTCAGCCAGTCGACACAGTGTTTCTTGCGTAGGTGAATGGACATCGTCATGGAAGGCTTCTGGCTATGTTCGTAACAATCGGATTGCTCGTAGATGTCGAACTCGCTCTTGTAGCGACTGTCCAGCTCACTCCAGTAGCCAGAGTCCTCGTCTTCCGAGTCACTGTCTTCTCTTGCGTCGTCTGGGGCGTTTATTATTCGGACTAGCCTCGATGCCTTTGCCCAAAGTATGGCAAATTGAGCGGGGTCGTCGGGATCAGGCGCATATAAGTGAACGACAAGCCTAACCCTGTGATATGGTAGTCTTGCTAGTTTCATCCACCTGGAATAATCTCGTTCTTCGATCACCCAGTTGGCGTGGAGGAGCCTACAACGAATATCTATCCACGGATCTTCGAAAAGTGGAGAAAGGTGGATGTCGAATGTGTCGTAAAGACGGTCGGCTATGTCGTGGTAGAGCGCGCGGCTGGTTCGGAGAATCGCAAGAGAGCCCTGCCTAATAAGGTCTTCCCAGATGAGCAAACGTATCTCGTAGGGTAACACTATAAAGAGACCGAATGGTGAAGAAGCCATGGCGAGCTATGGTTTGTCGATATTCTCGAATTACAGAAGTGGTTGTTCTAACTGCATACGAAAGGGGAGTCATTAAGCAGTGGAAGTAGGGGGAGCAGGCTTGAATCATGGAGGACCCGCAAAAGTACTGTTCATGGTGACATCAAAGTGTCGCCTGAGAGCCTAACATCGAACCTTCCGAAGAAAATATGACGATATCGAGCATGCTAGCAAGAATCGCACATTGTCTATCTAGCATTCTAGCAGTATATAGTAACTTCAGTATCCAGCCTTGCATAATCGAATCCGTTGCTCTATAACTATTCTCGACTATTTTCTTCGCTAGAATCCTCTGAATAGTACAGAGCCAGTAGAATCAGCCTTGAAACCAGAATTTGCTATCATCGCCACCTATTCAAGATATGGCGCTCATTTCATCATACTGTTCATCTTCTTCCACACACCTACAAACACGACTCTGCATTAGCCCGAACAGGATACCAAAAGCAAATCTGGGAAAGTGGACGTCGCATACTCTCAAAAGACACAAAGCCAGTCTTGTCTTCATCATAGAAGTTGAACATGGCCTCCAGCTGCATGTCATTCAGCTGACTGCCGCTGCTGCTACCCTTCACGGCGGCCTTGAACTCGGGGAGAGCGAGCTTTCCTAATATAGATGAATACGGCATTAGTACCAGGAAGACACCCATGAGCATACTAGATGTGGTATTTACCTTCGCCGGATTTATCCTGAATCCCTTGTTAGTATCTACTTAACCAACTGATTTTAATCATGACTTACCGCCTGCTGGAAGAGAGCCTTCAGCTCCTCGTAAAAACCCTGTGTTCCCTTGGACTCCTACAAAACCTGGATCAGCCACCCGACGGGGAGTAACTCTGTATAAGGACGGAAATACCAACCGAAGCAGACATTTTGTATAGGCTGATAGTCAAAATTAGTGCTAAATATACTAAAATGAATGTTCTAAGCAAGGCCGGATTGATGTCGTGGAATTTTTCATCTCCACTTTTCCTGCTCGGATGCGCGATCGTCACTCGCTGTAGGGGCGACCCACTTGCTTATTTGGTTCATACCCATGGATTAAGTTGACGACCAATATTCCCTTCACGCTGACACCGACGTTGTTAGGGTGTCTTCACTGTCTATTCGGGACTCATCTTGATGGAAGCTATGCTCAGTGTCTCTATATGTCATAGAGGCAAATTGCTGGATTCAATACTTTACTCCAGCGGAGCACGAAAGCTGATTGCTTCCCCAGTTTGGGTGGACGAGGATACAAGACACCTTATATTTCCATCATCTAGTGCTTCCTTGGAAGTAGGAGTTATTGCAGTTATTAGTGGTTTAATAAGAGAACTATACATTCGATCAACCGTGTTTTGAGCGGATCGTGGCCGAGACTGTTGTGACAACGAGTATATTCTAAAGACCCTTAGACCACGTCGAGCCGCGAACCCTAATAAGCTGACTGTATTAAACTCCGTTATTAGCTTAGTCAATTCAGCTATTAGCAAGCCCTACCTAAATCACGTTGAAGTATTGCCAGACCACGTGGAGCTGCAATCCGAGCTTATCAGCACGGATTCCAAATTAAACACACGACCGGGAGTAACGTGATCTGAGCGATATATTCACATGCCCACTAATTAAAAAGGGAGACACATGGTGGGACCATACAATCTAGTCCAGGATAACATTGATCTTGGCACGAACATCCCCGACGGACCTGCGTCGGAAGCCCGGTGACAAGACAAGATAAGCTGCCGAACTGCAACGATGCACGGGATATCACACAAACAACACTGCGGGGTTTCATTAAATGAATGTCTCACATTTCTAATCGCCTATCTATATTGCACCACTTACTCTCCTCCGAATGTGGTGGAAGACTTTCCATTACGGTAGGTTCAGGAACACGTCCAACAATTTGGGGTAATTGGGCGTTCCGAGACCGGTGACGGGATCCCATCTACAATAATTATCATCAGGTATCAGCATATATCCTAAACATGAACCATGGAAGAGAAAGTGAAAGAAAGGAAGGAAAGGAAACCTACCCAGGAGCAGTATAGAACCCCTCCGTTCCACAACCCGGGTTCGACCCATTCGTAATATCATTCAACGCCCACGCATTCCGATACAGAACCGGGTTCAAGAAGCCTAGTGGACCCTTTCCTGCCGCGATGCGCTTCTCGATGATGCGGTTAATTACGGAGGAGAAAATCGGAGTACCTTTGTTTTCAAATTATCATTAGTAATTGGAATACGACTGAGTTTGGTGGATGGGGGTAGGGTAGTATCGCACTAGCACTAGTTCCTCCCTCGAGGATGAAATCTCCCGCGTTGTACTCAGCGATGTTGTCGCCGTTCGCTGCCACGTCCGGGTATCCGCGTCCGAGTCGGTTGTAGATGCCGCCGTTTTTGCCGAAGCTGGCGTTACCTTCGTAGTAGGGGTAGGGTGGGTTGTGGTTCTTGAAGTATCTGGATTGGGGGCTTTGTTAGAGTTGGGCCTATAGGTAGGCGGGAGGAACGTACTCTGCTACTGCTTCGGCTTGGTAGTCTGGAATGGTGTAGATGTTGCTGAAGCCACCGCCGGAGGAGTATGCGATTGAATAGGGGTCGCCGGCCGGGTCGACGACGGCGCTTTCTCCGTCTGCGATGGTCTTTCCGGGGTAGAGCTTCGTGGCACCGACGTTGGTCACATAGGGGCAACTGGAGGAGTTAAGCCTGCTTGTTGACAGTATCGGAGAAACGAGACATACGAATTGGGGAAAGCAGGGCTGAAGATGGTTCCATTGCCAAGACAACCGTTATCCGAGTCGTCGCCTGGTGGACCTGCGACGCCGTCATCACCAGAGGCGAAGAGGATGGAAGTTCCTTGGAGGCCGAGTTTCAGAAACCTACTTATGTTAATTTGGAGCTGCAATCATAGAGGAGAGGTGGTATACTCATTGCATTGCCGCTGCTGGTAATAAGCCGGTAGGTCGGCCTCCTGGCCACCATAAGAGACGGAGATGACATTTGTGGGCTGGTAAACGCCGCACATCAACTGTCCCTTGTACCCATCGGTGGAATTGTCTGGATACGTGGGATCAAGGGTCGGGCTGTCACCACATTCTCCATAGGCACAGTAGGTACAGTAGGACTAAATCATTAGCTCAACCCTGAATCAATCATGCTAGTCACTTACCCCATCAATGGCATCAAGGAATGTGTTGAGGAACCCATCAGTCTCAGTCTGACCACTGGCATAGTTATAGTCATCCGTCTGATACAGTGTGATGGTCTGAGGATAGACAATCGGATACGCGAGTTGAAAGTCCAGATCGGACTCCGCACCAGCATAAAGAACGTCTACGGGCGCTGACGCTCCGTCGATGAATGCAGGCTTAGGGTGTGTTCCCTTCGGAATATATGGAGTGAAGTTGCGGAAAAAGAGGTCCAGATCTTCCTGGGCGTAGTAGTCCCCTTCTTCGAAGATCCCAAGTGAGTTGGTTGCACTGACGTTGCCGCTTGCGTGAGGGATCTTGTACAGAGCAGCGACACAAGCTGGCGTGATGACCTCGTCGCAAGTGGTGAGGGACGTGGCGTTGACTGATGTCTGCTTCAGGGGCCTGTTCTTGGGGGTGTGTTTGGCAGACGGTCCCTTGGAGGTCAATGGCAGAAGAACACCGGGTTTGACGAAGTCGATGTGTTGTTGGATCTTCTGAGGGACGCGGTACCTGATCGGTTGTTATCATTCTGAACGATTCCTATGAAAAAAAAAATGGTAGACATACTCTTCCGCCGCAAGGGTCTTCAAGCCAGAAATCTTGTCTGTGTAGTGGTAATACTTGGTATGAAGGAGACTTTCCGCCTCTTTGGTGGTTGCATCAAACACAATCCAGCCTTGGTTCTTGGTATGAACCAGTCGAGATTTGTCCACACCGGATTCAATTAGCCAGTTGCGCACAGCGTCTACCGTCTCATTAGATGGCGCAAAGGTAGTTTGCACCTCTTCTGGAGTCCAAAATTTGCCGTAGTTAGGAGAAACAGAGTCAGACCTGACTAGTTAGTCGGAACGATACAGGGGAATAGGAAACAACATACACGCTCATGAGATACTCATAGGCGCGATCCAGATTGCTCTGCTTCAGCCCGATGCGCACCAAGACATGCTCAGTGCCATTGACTCGACTGATCTTCTCCCACCGAGATGGGGTACCAGAGCGCTTCTCATGAATAACATGATCGGAAGTTGGCAAGGCCAGTGCAGAGACCGCGAGGGTCACACTGCAGAGTGTTGAGAGGAACCTCATTCTGACCCTTCAGCCTGCCTGTACTCTTCCTCAGTGCAAGAGTGTCGGTGACCAACACATACTGTCACCTTCCTATTTATAAAAGATAGACTCCGACGCATCTCCGTATACACTCCGACGGGATTGCATCCTTTCGGTATCCACTTCATATGAGGGCACGGGCACTAGCAACACCTAGTTTCCGTCAGGGCCCTTATCAAACCATGATCAATATATGGTTATGTAACTAATTGTATCTTATCCATGATTGCGACCAATGAGGGTCACAGATTAGTGAAATGATCATCAATGTCTTGCTTTTAAATGTGAATGACACCATGTGAGTGCGGAAACACCTGAGGGATGGTTAATTAAGCGGAGAGGGGTAAGGATGCATGAGAGCTATCACACACTATGTTCCCTACTCAGTAATCCCCGATAATTGTGTTCACTTTATGTTCGCTATCAATTTGATGAGGTTTAATCGCCATTAGCTTCTAAATAGCTCGTGCTCTGGTGCGGAAGAAACAGCTGAGGATGCTCTCTGTTGGAAGACATGTTGAGAAAGGAACCACTGGTTGGCTATAAACACGTATAGCCTGCGTCTGTTGAGAATATGGATTCTTATCTACCCGTCTGCGCTATAAATGCTTGTTGGGCAGTCGGTAGCCAAGTAGGCACCAGAGCCGTTCGTTGATCATTGCCGGAATTCATGCAGAATCGAGTCATCTTCCCCTTCCGCTCTAAGCCGAATTTGACGCCGCTTTTCCCTTCCTGGGCCGCCTGGGGCGTGGAGTGAACATAAAAGTGCGTGGTGCGAGTGCTTGATCGTCTTGGACCGAGTTCTATCCCAAAGAATAGATATACCAAGACAGAAAAGAATTATATTAGGGGAAAGCGATTATCATGTGACCAACAAATATAAAATGGATCTTCTGCTGGACATCTCTAGGGACCGTCACATCCGGAATGTTATTTTTGCAATTATATGATTTTGGAGCTCACGTCGGCAGCTCGTAACTTGTTAAGATCGGATACAAATATAACGCAACTAGCATAGTAGGATGCATATCCGTCAGTTCCTTTCAACAGTTTGTCGGAAGGACACAATAACCCGCCTAGAGCGGTGTTAGCTGAGATGCTACATGGTAATAGAACTGACGAATTCACATCATTCAAGACATAGCCTTCGATACATTGACATCCTATAACACATTGAAGTGTACAGGGTCTATCCGGGTTAATACTGCATGATGGGGGACATGTTGATCCACAATTTACCCATTCTTGATTCGCGGGCTGTAGTTGTGTTAGTTTGTAAACACGAGTCTGAGGATATAAGACACCTACACAGGTTGGAGCAGCCAGGACGTGGGCTCCTAGAAGGCCGAAGGTAAAAAGAAATAAGACAGTCTTCATCATGGTGGTTTTCAAAACTGTGGATGTTTCGCAAGGATGGACGCACTTCAAGTTGAAGGATTGTGATGGCAAGAAATGGTGAGAAGACGTAGTATTTATGTTTTTGGATAGCATAGTAGCAAACATAACATACATTTACCGAATAAGTTCTTGCTTGTCGATCGCGCTGACTACATTCCACGCTGTGTAACAATGGCTGAGGGGTGAGGGGGTGAACTGAGATAGCCATGGTTCAATGTGTGTGAAGGTCGTGTGATGGGAATAATTAGTTTGATAGGATCTAATCATCAGTGAATGACTGTCGATCATGTAGCATATGAAAGGGACCAAAAAGGTATTTTCTGTGACAGACAGAGCGCTGACCTATGGGCTTTCGAAGTAGGTTAATGCCACTGCTGTATCACTAGTTCCTGCAGGAATATTAACCACAGAAGCCCTGGAGCCATGAGTATACGTGGAACAGAATGTTGTGAAGTCATTAGGAATCTGCTTCCCCCCAGCAGGCTGGCCTTTCCAGGATCAATATGCTGTATACTGTTCTAGGCCAGTGGCCCGCGTTTTGTACGACATTCCTCGCCTGGTTATTCGCTAGCTATGCACCTGAATAGGCACACCCTGTCACGTTCTTATAGATATATCTGTGTATATCCAATATGTCAAGACAAAGAGCAGGGCAAAATTGGATTGTATGATCTATCGAGATCAAGATGATGGTAGTTGGTGGTGGTTGTTGTCAGAGACCATGTAGGCAGTGGTGGCGAAAGGTCAGGTGATGTCTGGTTAGAGTGAATGTCTCAACATAACAGCTGTTCAAAATTGAAAAGTAGTATAGATTCAGGCCACTCAATTAGATTATCTTCCAACAATCCTATGAAAAAAACGCAATGGTTGCCCTGGCATAATACCAAGCATAGCAGATAGGCTTTTTCCCCACCGTTAGGTGTAACCAGATCGGTTGAGCGGTGAGAGATTGACTAAATGATAGGGTAATTCAACTCAATAGTGTATGGACTAGGGTAAACTAATTCACTAGAAAGAAGCAATATAGACTCGCAGTCGCATCGATAGACTCGCCTCTCCTGTACTCCTTATGTCATTGTGCAAGGCAACGTTTGTTGACCCCGCAAGCCTCGGAACATCGAAATAAGCATTGCCGAAGTTATGAAGTCATTAGTGTACGTTTGTCCAGGTCCTTGATTGTATGCTATGTTCCCAGCGGCTTCGTCTTGGACAACATTCTTCACTGGATCGGCGGACCGTGTATCAAATATGCGGACCCTTATCCCAAAAAAAGTCACCCAATCAGATCGCTAGGAAAAGCAATACTACGATACTTTCAAGAACAAGATCTATTACGTGTAGTCAAATTTCATAAGGTGAATAATGCGAAGGATATTCATAATCACACCAGTACTTTTGAGGCCCATGACTTTCCATGCTACCTTCCACATAATCCAGTCTACCCCAGCTACAACAACGGCAACAGCCAGTTGGCTCTCGTCATATTGTGAATAGATCTTGATATTTCAGTAAATAAAAATTACTGATAATAGAAGCCCCCACACACCACCTACTCCTCCCTACCAGCCACCTTCCCCAGCTCCTCCACCACAATCCCAGCAACATTCAATACGGACGTCGTCGAATCCATCAACGTCAGAAACGGGACATCAACATCCATTGAGTTGAAGATATACTGTCTCAGCTCCCCCGACAACATACTATCCATGCCATACTCAGCGGCAACTTCAAATTCAGCTTCGGCAGCGGCAGTAGAATAACATTTCGACATCTTCTTCGCCACGGCTTGAATCACCGTCTCGCGTAACTGTTCCTCGTCACCTGAAGCCAGTACAGCCTGAATGACTGAAGCAGGAGTGTTCACCCCTCCCTCGGACTGGGATGCCTGGCGCTGTAAGGCGTTGATCAGCACCGAGAAGCGGGAGTCGTCTAGACTGTGCCAGAAGCCAGTGAACCCTTGTTTGCGATGGTCTTGGAGTCCGGTGTTTTGGATGACCGCTAGAATATAACATTGTTCGAGATGGTCCCGGGGGACGGTCTGCTGCTGGTCTATCTCGGAGGTTAGGGCGAATTCAACGACCTGCAGGACTTCGTTTTCAGGGAGTGGACGGGTGCCCTTGCGGAGGAGGAGTTTACCAATTTCGCTGTGTATAGATTAGACATTAGAGGCAGTAGTAGCCATGGGAATCACCTCAACCGAGGGAAACACGGACGAAGGACAGCAGGACGAAGTATCCGTAAAGTACTCCGTATGCCATAATAATTAGATCTATTTTTATCAATCAGCTATGGGCAATCATGCATTCAAGAGGGTCCCTTCTAGGGACGCTTGTACTACAGACTCTATGAGCGGTGCATTTCATCGAATCTTAAAGACACGAAACCGTAAAGCAGTGGATCCTATTACTTGAGAGGTTACTCTGAGTTTACACCGAATGGGGGTCTTGGGTGACTGAGACTTTCCTGACATTTGCTATCAATAACTATCCCCGCATGTCATAACTGCAAGACAAAGGTTTTCGGTTCCTCCTCCTCAATTTGCCAATAGCTCCTCCGTGAGGACTGTCACGATACCCTGCAGATACTGATGGATGTTCTCTGGCTCGTGGCACGCGTCATTGAAGCTGTACACTAGCTGCAGTTTGTCCCGGAAGGTGGAGATGAACAACATATCTGTGCCCATCACAATGTCAACCCCGAGCATGAAATCACGAATGATCACTTTTTTGGCACCATAGGACCGCTGCATGTATTTCTCAATGATGCCTAGGCTGCTGGGGACTGCGTCTCTAGGGAGGGGCCCCTTCTGATATTCCGGGGTTTGGGTGACAGCAAACAGAAGATCGGTTATATGCGGCACCAGGGGCAACTTAGTGGGATCATTGGCGAACGTCATTCGGTAGAGCTGGTTAAGAGCCTGTGCTGTATCACCAAAGGATGCTGGGGACTCCAGGTGCACGGGATACAAGGTGTAACCAAGCGAGGCAGTGTACTGCGCCTCATGTTTCGGAAGGTAGGGGCGGAGATTGAACTGGGCAGTATTGACATAATGACACGAAGGATGGTCAGGATCGGCGTGCTTCTTGATCGTCTGGATGTAGGCTGCATGGACTGCGGAGGTGACAGTGATGCCTTTCGCTTTGCATGCCTGGATGATGGCCTCTGTGGTTCGCGTGGGGACATCCAGCCTCGCGTGCTGCGACCGGCCGGCGGGACAAGTTCCGAGCTTCGAAACACGCCCTATGCCAGGAGCATGGTCCATGTAAGGCTTCCAGAGTGTCATTATCTTTTCTGATTCCTCCGGAGTTGGTTTCTCAGCCACCCCGAGGATTTCACGCAGGGTAGGCGCCAGCCGGGAGGGTTCATCGCCGAATGTGATCTTCTCCGCAGGGGGAGATACCAGGATGTTGAGCAAACGGTCCAACAACCGGATAGCCCCGATACCATCGATTGTATCGTGAGGGGCACGTAGGACCAACTGAGACGAGGCTGGTAGGTAGTACAGCGTAGCCTGTGCAATCGGTGTGAGAGTGGCGTACAGCTCCTCCGCGTTAGCGGCTGCAGAGAGGACCAGGGTCGAGGCAATCCAACCCTGCAAGGCTGTGTCATCGGGTACCTCATAGACCTTGGTCGTGCCATTGTGGGTTGTGGCTATCTGGGGCTGCTCATACCGCAGCTGAGTCCAGGCCTTCTTCAACAATGCCTCCACCTCGGTCGTGGGGATGTCCAACTGAAGTTCGAGCTTGATGAAAATGGTGTAATGACGCCTGCCTTCGTAGGCAGCGGCAGAAAGAAATGCGGTAAAGGCGAAGTAATTTTCAAAGCCATCGCCGGGGCGCTCCCAGCGGTGGGATGACACTTGTGACCAGGCCATACTTGCGGTAGTATGTCGATGAGGAAGATGAGGAAGTAGCCTTTGGACAATGGGATTGAAGGGTGTAGGGGGTTTATTTACTCCCTCTGACCACCTTTTTAAAGGCCACCCCTCCTCAGAAGTGAAGCAAAGGCTTTTAGGTGAAAGGGGGCGATGGGGGCACTGTGTCATGCAAAAAAACCAAGGGTTGGAGGAGGTGATCGCCGTGAAGCTTGACAACGACCCTTCTGGGTCCTAATGATTCTTTGTGTGTAAGTGCTGACCTGGTGCGTTAGGGCTTTTCGTTCCGGTCCCCTGCATCGTTGGTCCGACCAACGCCTACACGATAGGTTATTGACTGTTCCAACAAGAAACGCCTTCCTTTGTCCTCAGTTTCCACTAGTTTACATTGACTCTCTTTCACTGCTCTCCATGGCGTAGACATCCCGAGGGGTATTCCCTGCGGTGAAGGGTTCACATTCACCAAAAGCCAATCCTGGCAGCCCTCTACGTCACTCCCCCAGAATGGGATGTCTTTCAGGTCACTTTCGTAGGGAAGAGTGAGGTGGACAGCAGCAGCTCTATAGGCCTCATACCGCAAGTCAGCGATGGTAGAAAGCAGCTAATGCGCCTGTGATATTCAAGGTCTCAGCGGTACGAAAAGTTGGGAGCCTCTGCGCCTAATATTCGCTCTACATCTTCCTATCCTACTTATCATCACAACCCCTGTAGAAAGACATACCCCCTTCACTCCCCACCCTTCTCCCCCTCCCCAGGAAACCTCGGCGAACCCCCCAAACTACACAAAACCGGCTCCCCATCCGCCGTCAACCCATCCAACACCGCCAACTCCTGCACTCCAAACCACCTCGGTAAAACCCACACTCTAAACGGAATCAACCCAATAATCAAAATCGGGAACCCAATCGCCGCAATAGTCTGCGAGATCGCCACGCACGCGGCAACCCCGACAACCTGACACAGCACATAAAGCACAATCTTCCGCCTCGGAACGGAGAGTAATTTCTCATCCCGCGGGATGAATCGATCCTCACGGAGCAGGAAGATCATCTTGTGCAGGATACCGTTCGACTTAATGGATCCCCAGCCGACGATGAAGAAGACGCCGGCGAATACTGCGGAGGGCATGGTGTGGAGGACTATTAGGAGGGGTCCGGTCATGGTGCCGATTATGGCGAGGCCCATTAGGAAGTGTGAGATGCGTTGCTCTACTACCGCTGTGCGAGTGGTTATTGGGTGGCGTAGTTCGGTGGTGCCTTCGGTGCCTTCGGGGTCGGAGGGGTTGGTGGTGGGGATGATGTGGAGGGTTGTTTCGGTGATGGTTAGGGAGGTGGTGTGGACGGGGGCCTAAATTCATTTAGAGGTTGGTATGAGTTTGTGTGCTTGTAAAGGGGGTGGGTTGTACCTGTGGGACGAGGCCGTTGGGCATTGGGATGCCGGTGATGCCGGCGATGAAGGTGGTGCAGCCTAGAAGGAAAAAGTCCCAGTGGAATCCGGCTGGCTTTCTCAGAGGGTATTGTCGGCCTTGAGCACCGAGGCTGCTGACGTTCTGTTTGATGTTAGTATATTAAGTAGGGGAATGTAATATTAATGCTAATTGGGGAATTACTGACATGGTCATAATAGAAGAGCAGCATAACCAAGAATCCAAAAGGTAGGGCTGCAAAGACCCATTTCGTTTCCAACTCCCAGAAGTGAATCAGCCAGCCACGCGGCTGTGTAGGGTAAAATGCCCGGGTGATGGGCACGAACGAGATACCGGTCTCCTTGAGGTTTCCGGGGATATGTGCGAAGCCTACCCAGAAGACGGTTCCGATATGTGGACACTCAGCAAAGGTTTTCAGGAGTCAAAAGAGGGAAGTCATACCACATAAGCATAATCGGCAAGTAGTCCACGTAGCCATGGTCGACAGATTGTGCTGGAGCCTACGAGCTCGAGGCCGTAAATTGTGAAGAAATACAGTATAGCAATCATGCAGCTCATGAAGCCTGCTGTTGGACCGCAGACAGAGAACTCGTTGACGAGTTCTTCAACACCCTTGACTGCACAACTTAGCACAAGTCCTGCATGGTAGACTGTATCAACTTACTGCAATAAATAATTCCAACATATGCACCAAACGACTCGGAGGAAAAGTCCGTCACATATCGCATATAGTCGCAGAGATTGCACACAGCCACAATCCAATGAAAGATGGCCGCCCAGATAGCCGTCCAGCACATGAAGTTAGCATATATAGCCGGCTCGTAGATGACGACGATATCATATATGGTATAGTTGAACAATGATATCAGTCCGGTGATACCAACAATAGTCAGTGGTTGTGCGCCCAAGATGCTGAAGACCATAGCCGCGAGAGCTGAGGAAAACAGTGCTTCGTTGATACCGTAGAACTCTCCGGTTCGGCGATACATGTCCAATGTGTAGGCGATTGCGGGGAGAATACTGGCATGGTGAGTAAATATAATACTGGAGGGCTTTGCAGGGACCTACTTGATGAAGTATATGCGAATTGTACTGGCGATGGTTCGATAAGTGAGCGCATCTTGGATATCACTCCAGTAGTAGGGTAGTCGACGACGGACATCGTGATACATGCCTCTGCATGGGTTCAGTACACGGAAGCGTCTCCATCCTGTCCGGTTGTCATAAGAATAAGTATGGGGACTCTGCCCACTAAGATACTTAGTGTCGGACATGGTGGTTTGATACGAGTCATGTGTAGGAGACGATGGAAGAGAAGTGATTTTCTTATTTATAGTAATACTGATCAGGGCCTGTAGACCTATCCCTTTCGCTTCTACACTTCCCAACCGACCTAGCCGATTCTGTAAGGTAGAAATGGCAGGTTTTCATATTGGGTGAACAACTCCCTCTGGATCTGTCTCCACCACATACTATTCGCAGCCCTGAAGAAAGCAAGGTCCAGATCTAAATCTACTCTCGACCCTATCTATTCTATATCAACTATTTAGCTCCTGCCTATCTTGCTATAAGAACAACTTGGATGACAGGCTGAGATGCACAAGAAAATTAGTCAGCATTCTGCCCGGGCAGAATCTGCCTTTCTTGGCATCCAAAGGGCAGCCGATAGCCGAGTGAACCCTCTTGATAATAGTATGCTATTATTATTTTCAGCAAGATTGTTGAAGTATAATGGATTGTACAGCATTACCGCTGGTCTTACAATTAGCGAGCATCCTCCAAAACCCAAGTTTCCCAGCACAGCTTACGTCTGCCGTACAGGCTGTCCGCAGGCAGAAGGGTACGAGTGAGGAGGGAAATGACTACCCACAGCTCCATCTTCGAATTGAAGCATCAGTAGTTACTGATCAGACGACGTCCAAGGGAGAAAGTGGCCTAGTATTGGTACGTATATTGATTTCACGTACAATTAAGATGCCGTCTGACATTGAGTAGGGATATATCGATCTTCGAAGTGGGCAGGTAGTGCCATTGCCACCCACTCCGGTTTCTACGCCTGACTCTAGTGTAGGTTCAATAGAGCCTGAAAATACAATGAAGGAAATAACACATTATATAGAGTCATACAGAAGTCACCACGAATAGCCCCGACACTTATGACCCTCATAACCATCCCCACAAGCGGCGCAAGACCACAAGCACACTTCGGCCCGCGAAAGTGGCTACTATTCCACAGAATGCATCAATCAATGATGACCGCGAGAGCTTAGACTCGGAGCCCCCTACCAATCCCCGTGGAAACAGGCCTTCTATACGACAAGTCCACAGCGACACCCGATTCCCACAACGCAAGAACCCACGACAGGAGTACCTAATGCCGGTACTGGAACCGACCTCGGCCGATAAGCTCATAGCAGGAATATGGCGACAATTGCATTCGCCTGTAAAGCTGAGTCGGCTACCTTCGGTATGGCTTTCCACAATGAAAACTATGCAGCAGAGACTAATAGAACAGATCATACAACCGAATACGGATATCCGCACGGGCGTTAGTCTCGAGGTAAGCAATCCGTAGACATCCACAGAATCTTAACTAACAAGGACAGGTATTCCGAGAGATAAACACCCTATGTCTCAAATACTACAACCCAAGCCAATCCTCGCGGGCTCTGGAAATGATCGTCCAAGCATACTGGGTCGAATGCTTCGAGGCGCGTGTTGCCGTCGTTCGGCTCGAGAAACCGCATCTCTCAGCAACAGATGCACGAATGATGGTTCTTAAAGAGGCCTGCGTAGTTCTGAACTGGAAGGAAAAAGACCTTCGTAATCGAATGTACTGCTCTCGCCACTCCCCTTGAAGGGCTGCATTACTAACAGGGGATAGGGCAATCTGGCGCGGCTACAAAGAAATCAAAGACACCGGCGGCTGGGCCTGTCTCGTCTTCGCCAGTACCGGCATCTACCGATTCTGCAAGTATCGCACAGAATTCGGAGAAGGATTGTTCTCCCGTCTTCGACATCTTCGATCCAGCTTCGAGGTCGCGGCTGATACTCTTCACCCCGGGTGGCGGGATCTCCTGCAGGTTATTAGACAGGATACGTCGGGAGCCTATCATGGCCATCCACATGAGTGGGTGACGGTGTCGGAGGGGACTGCTCTTCCTCTGGCTTTGACATACGAGCATCTTGACCTTCCTCGGGGGTTTCAATATCACTTCGTTGACGAGTGTGTGCTAGATACGGCTGTCTTTGGGACACAGGATCCGCGTCGGGTCCCGGAGCTAGATCCTGATGTGTGTCTCGTATGCAAAGCACGGCAGTCAGATGAGATTGAGAAGAATCAATGCTTGTGCTTCCCGGCGTGGTTCGGTGGTGTTCGTCATCCGGTGCCGGTGCAGGTCTTCCGCACGTCGACTGGGAAGAATAATGGTGTTATTGCACGTTGTGTGAGTAATCCCACCTATGCCTATATGCCCGCCATCACATAAACAAACTTCAAGTGACTAACATTGAACAGAACTTCGACCGCGGCACCGTCATAGGCGAATTCACCGGCCTCATCACAAACGGCATAGAAGGCGTTGACGTGATGTTAGGTGGCTCGCGGGGTCGAACCTACCAGATATATCAGGGGAACATGGGCAATTTCACTCGATTCATCAATCACTCGTGTCGCCCAAACAGTCAGTTCCAACGGTTCTACTGGCGGGGCATGGAGCGCATAATCGTGGTATCGCGGGGGATTATGGCAGGAAGCGAAATCACTGTCGATTATTCGGATACTTATTGGCGGCAGTTGAGTAAGAAGTGTCTTTGTGGGGAGTCGTGTTGTCGGTTTGCTGATAGGGGATGATTGTTACTCTCTAATATATAGTCCTGGTTGGTTATATTTGTGCATATACTAATGCAGCCAGAGGAATGGTTTCATTCATTGACTTAGAATCGGATTTCTACCTGATACGGATGTTGATTCGACCAGAATGTTGGCTTGCTCCGCCGCTATCATCCCCCTTGACGCTACTAGGGTGTGCTGCAGTCAGCCTCCAATCAGCCAATACTAAAGCAATCCATATTGCTTATTTTCGTTTCAGGCGTATGCGGGTCATCGCCCATCCTGTTCTGCCACGTCACATCCCCACCAGAGGGTTTGTATATAGCCATCATTCCGGCTAGACCGGGTTCTTCTGAGGTTGCCTTCCCATACTGGTCTACCCTAGGCTATTCGACAGACAATGTCTGATGCCTTTATTCTAGAGGCAGTATGCACAGAAGAGCCTGCCGCAATCGAGGACATGCCCGACATGAGCAGCACAGCTTCTGGTCAGCATCATCGGCCAAACACACTCGCCTCCCAACACCCAGATACCCCGCTTGCCCAAAAATGGAGCGCAGAGGAGTGGTCGGAGATGATATTAGGCCAGCAACCTGTTCAAGCATCGCGCACCAAGTTACAGAACCGAGTAAAAGAGTTTCTCGTACACGCTAATGACCAGGAGAGAGATGAGCTCGAGCAAAGTCGACAGCAGCTGCTCGAGATGGTTCAGGAGGCCAGAGCCGCAAGGAATCAAGCCAATCCGGACTCGAAAGATGCATCGTTGAAAACGAAAATCAAACACGCATGGTCTTCAACGTCCGAGATAGCATATCAATACTCCCAGATGCTCGACCCCATGATCGATCAGGCGCCTGGTTATGTCTCGGTAGCATTTGGGGCGATCAAGATCATCCTCACGGTGCAGATCAATTGAGCTCAAGGAGAAGATGACGCAGTATCTGGACCAGATTTCAACCAGCTTTGAGCTCATCGATCACCTTACTGCATACATCCCGACAAAGCGGTTAGTCGACCATCTCGCGCGGGCTTATCAGAGCTTCACCAAGTTCCTGTCCAAAGCGGTCAAGTACTACACACAGAGCCGTGTAAAAACATACCTAAAAGCCGTCTTGAAACCGTGGGATCGCTTCCAGAAACTAGTCGATGATATCGGACAGACCTTCGTTGTTATCGAGCGCATTGCCCAACTTCACGGCCTGTTAGCGGTACACGCCAACTTGGGAGTTGGCCAGGAGACTTTGGCGCTGATCAAGAATCAACATCGGAAGGTTGACGCCAATAATGTGATGTTGGAGAATGTCCTCTCACAGTTACATGCGATCTCGGTCCAATTCACAAAGGAAAAGGATATTCGTGAGACGGCATCGCTGGTTAGAGAACATGCTGACCAGAAACAAGATGATCCAAGACGCTCAAAGGGCACAACCTCAGTATCTATAAGCGACAGTACAGATTCCCAAACCAATCTTCTTGACCAGCTTGGGGGGCTTTTTGCCCAGCTGAAGACTTACCACGAAGAAACGCTCCGTCACAAACATGCGATCGAGGAGACATCCGAGATGCGCTCTCACCGATCGACGCAGCGCAATTTGTTACGGTCGGAAAAGGTTCTTTCGTGGATTGAGACGGATGTTTCGCAAATCCTATGGGTTGAAGGAAACAATGTTTTACAGCGGTCAGTCTTTAATGCTAGCTTTGCCATACCGTTGCTGGTAATGGGTGAGGGCAGCTACGAGTCCACCCTCGTCCTTCGTCACTTCTGCGGAGATATTGGCATGGCTAGAAAACCGAGTACGCTCGTTCAGGCGCTGCTTTACCAGGTTATTGAGCGAAATCCTGATTTACTCAGGAAGAGGAAGGATATTTTCACGCAGGAGAAGGCGCTAAACACTCAGGCTTTCTGGGGTTTACTCCTAGAGTGCTTGGACGATGTCAAGCCAGATTGCACCTTCATCATCATTGACAGCTTTGACAACCTGGAAGAGGGAGAACCGGATGAGGAAGGAGCAGTCATCACGTACCTCGACAACCTTGTGAAGGATAAGACCAAGTTGGTAAAGGTGCTGCTCACAGCATCTCTTGCTCAACCTCTTCCTGATGAATACCACGCTCTCGTTGACCAGCGTCCGCCACACAGAGGCGCTCATCGGAGACTTTCGACAATCGTGATAGAGGACCAAGCTCCATTGATTTCTCACCAACTCGTTGAGATTCAGGAGAGAAGGTGCAAGGTCGTCAGCTTTCCAGAGACTCCCTTTCTCTATCCTTCCGGGTCGATCATATACGAAAAGGAAGGTGATCATTGGCGAGCGTTCACTGTAGTAGAGCTCAGTGGCATGAATCCAGAGCCATTTGGAAGTTTCGCACCGCTCAAAATACGCGCCTGGTCTGTCGATCACAACGGGAAGTACTTTGCAAGAAAATACCATGACCTGACCATCCATCCATTCAGCGGTAAACGAGCAATCACCAGTCTAAAGTTCGTTCCGGCTGGCTTCTTGCCTAACGAAGGAAGTGTTCGCAAAGAGCTAATCCGGCGAGGCCGTAAGTACTGGGAACTGGGAAGCTCAGTCAACTACAAACAGTTCAACAATCAGGGACACGCTCCCGTCCGAATTGTCGTCGATCAGCAAGTCCGGCCCTTGGAACTGCCCGCTCACGAGTTTGCTGAGCAATTCCGGCCTACTCCCGCCTCCGAATTGAGACCTCAGATCTTAATGACTTGTCCACCAGCGATTGATGTCTATCTTCTCCCGGAATTGCGGTGGACGGTGGTCGAGGTGGATAAAATCCACGAAGTGGTGGCGGATGAGTCTCGGAGCTTCAACAATCTTATGATTGATGATGGGACGAGGCAGATTCTAAGGGGTCTCGTAAAGGGGCAGGAAGCCTCCGACAGCGACTTCACGAATGACATTGGAAGACCACTGGCGACGGGAACAACTGTCTTATTACATGGAGCTCCTGGCTGTGGGAAGACCTTCTCCGTCGAGTGCCTAGCAGAGACTGTCATGCGGCCCTTGCTACGTTTGACCCACGCCAGTCTGGGAGAATCCGTCCATGACCTGGTCAAGAGTCTTGAAGAAGCCTTCCGGCTATCGGACAGATGGGACTGCATCATTCTATTAGACGATGTCAACTCCCTATTTTCACCGCGCAAGGACGACATGTCCCAGAACATCAGGATTACGTTGTTCATGCAGCTCACGGAAACACATAATGGCTTGCTTTTCCTGACGACTAATCAAGTGGGGATGCTCGACGAGGCCTTCTTATCTCGTGTTCAGATCAAGCTATACTACCCTGGATTCGCATGGGCTATGGCACATCGCATGTTGAAAAATTGCTTAAACTCCATCGAGGAACGAGCCCATAAGGACAAATCTCACATTAAGATTGATACGGATGATATCCTCCACTGCATGCAGGGTATCATGGAGTCGGGCCGGGCGACCTATAATGGAAGGGATATTGTAAACCTCTGCCAGACGGCACTTTTACTGGCCAAGCATGAGACCCAGGGGGATCTCTCCTTAGCAGAATTCGATTCGGTCGTGGTGTTGAATGGGGTGCATTTCAAAACGGTCATCAATATGACAATGACATATGAGGAATATGTAAAGCTCACACGGGAGCACTATTCCCGGACGAGGGATCCAGGAGTTCAGCAGGACCGCTCGGCTAGGTCTGATACCTTTGACCCGGGTGATGCACAATCATCATATGAGCGGTATTCATGGGGTTATAATAGGTAGCCTTGCCATAGAATGCAATAACAGAGGATAGGGAACAAGATGGCACACAAAATCTATAGCAGATGATAGAGACAGGTGCTGTCAAATAATCTCCCTTGGGACTTTTAGCACCTCTCAATAATCAAATCCTACTCTTTGTTAAGAGGCAATCCGTCCAGAAGGTTCCCGGCCATCACATATACGATTATCCATCTCAACCTCCCTCCCATCCCTCCTATTTCCCCTCTCCACCCCCAACACGACACCCTCACTCTCCCTCCTCAAATCAATCTTCCTCACAAACAGCGTCCCCACCGACGCCAACCCGGCAAAAGCCACATACATCACCCAGACCATCCTCAGCGCCCCAAAATACGTCTCTCTAACAGCAACCTGCTCACTCCGTTCCAAACCACCAATCCGCTCCACATTCGACGCCGCCAGATCCCCATTAAACTCCCCGGCTAGTTCCTCATCACCACCGAGCCGATCAGCCAGGGCTGCATTAGCAGCGCTCATCTCATTCTGAAACACCACCCCTCCCACAACGACAGCTATGGCAGTGGCAAGCGAACGAACGAATCCCATCGTCGCTGTAACTGCAGCAGTGTCTCTGACAGTCGTAGCTGCCTGGGCAGCTAGGATCGGTGCATCGATGTTCATTCCCACACCGATACCAGCTAGGATCTGGAAGATGATTAGACGAGTGAGGGAGGTTTCGAAGTGGAGGTTAATCAGTAATCCTGTGCCTAGCATGAGGAGGATCTGCGCGATGTACATCACTGGTATGTATCTGCCGGTTTGTTGCATGTAGATCCCTGCGGCGGCGGCGGATAATGCGCTGGATACGATTAACGGGAGGAGGTATAATCCTGATGAGAGGGCGGATGCGGCGAGGACGGACTGGGCGTATAATGGGAGGTAGTAGGCGAGGCCGATGAAGACGTAGTTGTTGCATGCGAAGACGATGTAGGGCGCTGCCTTGGTAGGCGAGGAGAATAAGTGGAAGGGGATGAGGGGGTTCCGGGCGAGTTTGTATTCGTTGACTGCGAAGAGACTCATGGTGAGGATGCCGAAGATGATTAGGCAGATGATCGTCGCGGAGGACCAGGGGTAGACTGCGTCGCCGAGGTCGAGGGCCAGGAGGATCATGACTGCGGAGCTGAGGATGAGGAGGATGCCGGGCCAGTCGATGGCTTGGAGGCCGGTTGTGAGGGGGGTGCGTGGGTTGGGGACGTGTAGGTAGAGGAGGAGGACGGTGAAGGAGAGGGCGCCGATGGGGACTACTATTAATTAGTATATTGTCTGGGGTATAGTGGTGGGTGTTGTACGATTTATCCAAAAACACCACCGCCAGGTGAGTTTCGTTGCAAAGACGCCTCCCAGAACAGGCCCCACTGCACTTCCCACAGCCCAGACTAACGAAGTAACAGCGAGGTATAACCCCCTGTCTCGGAGGGAGAACAAGTCGCTGATGATGACGTTCACCATGATCCCCATGCCGGAACCACCGAGCCCCTGGAATACCCTGCCAGCGAGGAGGACATCCATGGTAGGTGCGAGCGCGCATAGCAGACTACCGGCTAGGAATATGCCCATGGCGATCAGGATGACTAGCTTCCGGCCCCAGATGTCGGCGATGGTGCCCCAGATGGGGGTTGCGGCGGCGTAGGCGAGGGTGTATGCGCCGCCGATCCAGGTGTAGCCTGAGGCGGAGTGGAAGGTGCTGACGATGGAGGGGATGGCGGTGGTGATGATGGTGAGGTCGAGGGCGGAGAGGAGGACGGAGAGGCAGAGGGAAGCTATTGTGCATGTTATGGTTGTTTTGGTTTGATTGGGTGTTGGTGTTGAGAGGGGATTGGTTGGCTGGTCATTGTTGACTGTGGATGGCCGATTAGTTGAGATATCGGGGGCATTGGTGGTGTTGGTGGTTGCGGATACAGGGGCGATTTCGATCTCTTGGGTTTGTGTTGTGGATGCCATGGCATGCAATGATGATCAGGGAGTTAAGCTGTTCTAGATTAAGATGTAAAGAAGTGTGTTAAATAGAAGTAGTGAATCACGTGTTGGTGCAAGGATTAGAATCCTTTGATTATCCTAAAGATTATGGAAGTCTATAGATGCAGGTATAGTGTCAAGCAACCTTAGTGAAAGATTCCACTGGGGAATAATATTTACTCGTTCTTCGTTTGACGGTGAGAAACTAGTCAAGATACAGTTGTCTATTAATTTAAAGCTCATGTGGTTGGATACAGGTAAGTGTGTTTCACAAAGAAAAGAATATATATATTCATAATGTGCGTTGCTCAGTACAACACATCACTAGAGATCTGTACACTCTAGTATACTCTATCTATTTCAAAGAAGTCTATCGGTCGACGTATCACACAAACGATGAACATAAGTACAGCTGATACCTACTCATCCAGCGCAAACCGGTCCACAAAGCGGAAAGTGTACAGCCCCTTCAAGACCTCCTTGGCGATCGTCTCGGTGGAGTCACTCGAGCCAGTGTACACACCAGAGCGGGAGGAATCAATACCCGCGTTCTTGAGAGCAGCACTGCCACTGCCGACGGCAGCCACAGGCTTACCGTACCGGAAAGAATCGACCAAGATCTGGTAGGGTCTGGCAGGGGGGTAGAGAGTAGATGTGGCGGTAGAGTTCATCTGGTTAGCGTGGGCAGGAGAGGCAAAGAGGCTCTGGACACCGTCCGCGATGATAAGAGCATCAAAGTCGATGGCGTCAGACAGGGCGTAGGTAGTGTTGACTCCATCAGCGTACGCCTCGGTGACAATGTTCAGGTCGACGCCGGCGGCGGAGAACTGAGCAGCCATGGCCTGGCCCTGCTTGATGGACTCAGGGTGAGAGTTGGAGGCGAGGAATCCAACCTGCAGACCTTCGATGCTGAGGAGGGGCTTGCCAAAGGTACCGACGTTAGAGGTCTTGTTGGAGGTGTAGTAGGTAGAGTCAGGAGAGGGCTCGTCCAGACCCAGACCACGGGCGACCCGGACGGCGAGGTTGTTGTTGACCTTGTTCAGCTGGGTGACAACGTTCTGGCGAACGTGGGGACTGTTGACCTTGGAATTCTCAAAGACAATGGCGTTGACCACCATCTGCTGCTCGGCGGGGATCAGCGAGTTCCAGAACATGGCGGGCTGGGACCAGTGGTCGTTGAAGGTTGGGCTGGTCTGGCGGACGAGGTGGCCCGAAGCGTAGCGGTAGGGCGCGGTGAAGAAGCCGTGGCCCTGGGTCTGGTTGGCCTGCATGGGGTAGCCGTTGCTCATGGTGTTGGGGGTGTAGGCCCAGTTGTTGGTGGGGATCTGCTGCTGCCCAAAGCCATCCCGGTTGTTGTTGTGGACGGGCTTGCGAGGGCGGTTGACGGGGATCTGCTCGAAGTTGGGGCCGCCGTGACGGGTCAACTGGGTGTCCAGGTAGGAGAAGAGACGGCCTTGCAGCAGAGGGTCATCGGTGAAGTCGATACCAGGCACGACGTGACCGGGTTGGAACTGCGATCGTTAGTATTGATACAAACATATCAAAAGGAGGAGAGCATACACCGGCCTGTTCAACCTCCGCAAAGTAGTTGGTGGGATTGGCGTTGAGCTCCATCATTCCCAGAGGAGTGTAAGGGACCACCTCCTCAGGGACCAGCTTGGTGGGATCCAGCAGGTCGAAGCCAAAGCGGAGCATGTCAGCCTCGTCCATGATCTGGGCTTGAAGCTAGAGGATTGTCAGCGAATGAAACTATGATTGAACTACGGAGGCTGACTGACCTCGTATTTCGGGTAGTGACCGTTGGCGATCGCATTGTACAGATCCTGGCGGTGGTAGTCGCTGTTCTTGCCCGCCGCGGCCTGGGCTTCATCCCACACCAGACTGGCCACACCCTGTTGCGACTTCCAGCGGTAGCGAACCACCTTGGACGTGCCATTGGCCGCGACAAAGCGGAAGCTGTGGACTCCGTAGCCGTTCATGTGGCGGAACGAACGAGGAATACCGTTTCCAGACATCAACCACAGGGCACTGTGCAGGGCAGTGCTCTGCTGGCTGAAGAAGTCCCACGCAGAAGTGTGTGCAGTCGCGGCCTGGGGGATCTCATTGTTGGGCATGGGCTTGATGGCGTGGACGAGATCGGGGAACTGGATGGCGTCCTGGATGAAGAAGGGGGCGAAGTTGATACCGACGATGTCTAGGAAGATATTGTTAGTATTCTCCAGATTATTGCTGTGCTAGTATATATCAAGATTTTATATCAAGATTATTGCTGTCAACATACCGTAGTTACCCTCGTCAGTGTAGAACCGACAAGCATGACCGTGCACATCACGCGCCGTATCCACACTGCCACGGAAACCGACCACCGTCGAGAAGCGACAGAACATCGGGGTCTCCTTGTCATTGGCACTCAGGAAATCGGCCGCCGTGACATTGGACCAGTCGGCGTAGGACTTGAAAGTACCGTATGCACCGGCACCACGGGCGTGGACGACGCGCTCGGGGACCTAACCAATCCCCTTTCGTCAGTGACTTATTCTACTCTGTGACCGACACGATACTTACACGCTCATGGTCAAACCGCTGGAGCTTCTGACGGAAGATAAAGTCCTCCAGCAGGGTCGGTCCACGGGGACCGGCCTTGAGACTGGTCTGATCGGAGATCGGGGTACCAAAGTCGGTGGTCATGTAACTACCGGTGTCATTGACATACAGAGTGTTGTCAATGGGCTGTTCCGTGACCTCAATAGTATCGCCGGCATTGTCCTGCTCCTGGGTGAAACTCATTTCACCCGACAGGTAGGGGCATTGAGCCCCCGCGAGACCAGCAACCGCTGGCAAGAGCCAGAAATGACGCATGGCGGACTAGATGAAAACCAGGGAGAATTCAGAGTGCTGGGATCTTTCGACGAGTGGTCACCAGGGGAGGGGAGTCCCCTGGGTCCTTATATCGGCATCCCCTGGCGAGGCCGATTGACAGACCACGCGTCTTAGTTAAGCTACGAAATCCAGAATTTGAGTCGCAATTACAGCCAAACTGGTGTCGGGACTTGGTAATCCGGACCCTCCTGTTGGGGAGACGAAGGGCTCCACTAGGGTCATGCAATGTTGATCACTCGATGTGATGAGACGAGCTCGATACACATGTCCTCAGGATCACCACCATCAGTATCAAACGGGGGTTCGGTGACAAGAACAGGTACCTTGTGCATGAAGCTAATCCAAAGTACATTCCCACTGAGTTCGCACATGGCCCTTCTATAGGCTACCGATCACTTCACGTCATACCGCTTCGGGAGAATTAGCGCGATGCCCGCTGCAGCCGAATTACGGAAGTGCGCTGAGCGGGTGGCTTGCAGACCTGCCAAGGCCGAAGGTTGGTTCGGAGTTGGTGACTTCTTACTTCAGCAAGCGGTTCTGGACACGCGCTGCTTGGTAAGAGGCCCGGCGATGGACATCATCATCTCCACCGACTTGGTTTCAAAAAGGTTAGGGCTGGTGGCCCGATTGGTGCGGCTGCTTGGTAATCCCCAGAATCTGGATCGTTCCGCCGGTTCCACTGCCCGACCATCTTCCCAGACACTTTATCTACATGTTGCGAACGAGGTTTCTGAGCTCTGGACTCAGCCAGTTATTAATCTGTCTGTATCCCGCGTCGTGAACTTGGTGCGTCATCGATGGGAGAATAATTGCTGATGCAAGATGAAGGGCTGCTCAGGTCACCATCCGCTCACGTGATCGGTCTGGAGCAGCAGATGAATAATGAATGGATGAATCATTAACTAATGGATCTACTAATGAATATACTAATGAATGCTAGTAATTAATGAAGGAACCCAAGTTGTGCAGCAATACAGACGGCTAGAGGCATCTCCTCGCACGGGCCTTCACCACGGCACCAATCTCCCTCGGTTGATTGCAGAGCAGACTCACTTGCTCAATGCTGGCTGGCTCTCTCCCCGCACTTGCCACTCGTTAGTCACTGGCACTGCTGCATCTCTGGCACCACCCAGACCGGCTGCCCATTCTCCAATCGGTCTGGCTGCGATCCCTTGACTCAGCACCCGATGACCAAGCAGCTCCCCGGATTTGCAGATCCTGCGGGGGTGAGTAATCCGGCGAATTTGTGCTGCCGCCGTTTGGGTGCGACGAGGAGCGTGTGACCGGGCCATTTCGGGCCAGCCAAAGAGGGGGTGATGAGGGGAAAGTTGCAGAGAGGAGAAAAGCCTATATAAGGTTGCATCCCAGGGATGGGCAGGTATCGAGCGGGAAAGTCTATCGTGGTATAATCATCATCATCGTGGTTTGAGTATCTCTCATCTATCAGGCATCTGCCATAGATCTCATTTACATCTCCGCATATCCACATCACATCCACATCCACATCCAACCATGGCCGAGGCTAAGTGTCCTTTTAGCCAAAGCAGGTCGAATGCCAACGTGGCTGGGGGCGGCACTCGTAACACCGACTGGTGGCCGGATCAGTTGAACCTGAGCATCCTGCGCCAGCACGCTCCGGCATCCAACCCCTTCGAGCGCGACTTTGACTACACCGCTGCGTTCAACAGCCTCGACTACTATGCCCTCAAAAAAGACCTTCATGCGTTGATGACCGACTCGCAGGACTGGTGGCCGGCAGATTTCGGTCACTATGGCGGCTTGTTCATCCGCATGGCCTGGCACAGTGCCGGTACCTACCGGGTCTTCGATGGCCGTGGCGGTGGTGGTCAGGGTCAACAACGGTTTGCTCCTCTCAACAGCTGGCCGGATAATGCCAGTCTGGACAAGGCTCGTCGCTTGCTGTGGCCCATCAAGCAGAAGTACGGCGCCAAGATTTCCTGGGCGGACCTGATGCTGCTGGCCGGGAACGTGGCCCTGGAGTCGATGGGCTTCAAGACATTTGGATTCTCTGGTGGTCGGGCAGACACATGGGAGGCCGACGAGTCGGTCTACTGGGGTGGAGAGTCGACCTGGATGGGTAACGACGTGCGTTACTCCGATGGCTTCCCAGGCGTCACCAAGCATGGTGCCCTCTCTGGGGATGAACCACCCCATCGCAACATCCACACGCGTGACTTGGAGAAGCCACTCGCTGCGTCGCACATGGGCTTGATCTACGTGAACCCTGAGGGTCCCGATGGCAACCCCGACCCGGTCGCTGCAGCCCGCGATATCCGCACCACCTTCGGTCGCATGGGAATGAACGACGAGGAGACGGTCGCGCTGATCGCTGGTGGCCACAGTTTCGGCAAGACCCATGGTGCTGCACCATCGGATAATGTCGACGTCGAACCCGCTGCTGCTGGTCTGGAGAATCAAGGGTTGGGCTGGTCCAACCGGTACGAGTCCGGCAAAGGACCACACGCCATCACCAGCGGTATCGAAGTGACCTGGACCAAGACTCCCACCAAGTGGAGCCATGCATTCCTCGAATACTTGTTCCGCTTCGACTGGGAACTCACCAAGAGTCCTGGCGGCGCGCACCAGTGGCAGGCCAAGAACACCGAGGCCATCATCCCCGACGCTTACGACCCGTCCAAGAAGCACCTGCCTAAGATGCTGACCACCGATCTGTCGCTCCGCTTCGATCCCACGTACGAGAAGATCGCTCGGCGCTTCCTGGAGCACCCCGACCAGTTCGCCGATGCGTTCTCTCGCGCGTGGTTCAAGCTGCTCCACCGCGACATGGGCCCCCGAACCCGCTACATCGGGCCCGAGGCACCCACTGAGGACCTCATCTGGCAGGACCCCATCCCAGCAGTCAACCACACTCTGGTGGATGCCAACGACATCGCCGCTCTCAAGCGCACCATCCTCGACTCTGGAGTGGACAAGTCCAAGTTCGTGTCCACTGCCTGGGCCTCCGCGTCCACCTTCCGGGGCACCGACAAGCGCGGCGGTGCCAACGGTGCCCGCATTCGCCTGACTCCCCAGCGCCAGTGGGAGGTCAACAACCAGCCCTGGCTGGAGGAGACCCTGTCTGCCCTCGAAAAGATCCAGAAGGAGTTCAACGACCGGGTGGCATCCACCGGAAAGAAGATCTCCCTGGCCGATCTCATCGTCCTGGCGGGTTGCGCCGCCGTCGAAAAGGCCGCCCACGAGGCCGGTCAGTCCATCACTGTGCCATTCACGCCCGGACGAATGGACGCCAGTCAAGAACAGACCGAAGTGGAATCTTTCTCGCACCTTGAACCGGTGGCCGATGGATTCCGCAACTACGGAAAGTCCTCGTCCCGGGTGCGTGCCGAACACTACCTCGTGGACAAGGCCCACCTGTTGACGCTGACTGCGCCCGAGATGACCGTCTTGGTGGGTGGTCTGCGCGTCCTGAACACCAACTACGATGGCTCCAAGCATGGTGTGTTCACCTCGTCTCCGGGTCGCTTGACGAATGACTTCTTCACCAACGTCCTCGACATGAACACGGCCTGGAAGGCCAAGGATGGTGGTCGCGATCTGTACGAGGGTACGGATCGGAAGACGGGTCAGCCCAAGTGGACGGCCACTCGGGCGGACCTGGTGTTTGGATCGCATGCCGAGCTGCGCGCCCTGGCGGAGGTTTATGGAAGCTCGGATGGACAGGAAAAGTTTGTCAAGGACTTTGTTTCGGCTTGGGATAAGGTCATGAATCTCGACCGGTTTGACCTGAAGAGCTCGGGTAATGTTGCGCGTTCCAAGCTGTGATAGTGCTGCATTTGTTCAAATTGATAGCTAGGAAGTAATGAAATAGTTAATGAATGGATTGATTAATCTTGCTACTGTTGTTACCACCTTGATAGTCTTCTCTGGTCGAGTATAGATCCGAAGTAACGGAGTGACTTGTCCTGTGCATGTTGCACATACGGAGGATACTTTGTCACCGGCGGGTTTCCAACCGGGCAGTCACAAGCCATCCCGGGTATATAGTCCATCTGCCGGGTGATATTAGAGACATACTCTGACTTCCTGTCCTAACAGACAATCCTAACTTTAGCAAAAATGATTCTTCAAATCCTTCCCCTCTGGCTCGTCCTCGCGACAGCCTCCCCCATCACCAAAGTAGACGTCGCCATCATCGGCGCAGGCCTATCCGGTCTCTCTGCAGCCAAAGACATCGCCGCGGCCGGTCTCAGCTTCGCCATATTAGAAGCGCGCGATCGTGTCGGAGGCCGCATTCTAAACGTCGAACTCCCAGGGAATATCATCGAGGAAGTCGGTGCCGAGTTCGTCGGTCCAACACAGGACCGAGTCCTAGCGCTTGCTGCTGAGCTCGGATTGACTACTTACCCAACCTATAACACCGGAAACTGCACCGTACTCAGAAATGGCACAGTAACCAATTATCCATGTGACTTGGGCAATGGCGGTCTGCCTCCCCTGAGCATTGATGCTCTAATCGAGGCAATGACTCTGCAGCAGCGACTCAATGCTCTTGCTGCTGAGATCGATGTACAGGCGCCATGGGACCATCCCAATGCTTCAATGTGGGATAGCATGACTCTAGAGACCTACTTCGCTTCGCAGCTGACGTTCGCTGATGCGAAGTTCCTCCTCAATACGGCTGTTACTGGGATCTTGTCTACCGAGACGAATGAGCCGTCGCTGCTTTATATGCTCACTTATATTGCTGCCAGTGGGAATGAGACTACATTGGGGACGCTGGATCGGCTGATTGGTGTTGTTGGAGGTGCACAGGAGAGTCGTATCGTTGGTGGAACACAGTTGATAGCGTTGAGGTTGGCAGAGAGATTGGGGGTGGAGAATATATACCTCAGCAACCCTGTTCACAGGATTCAACAGAGCAATGGAGGGTACATGATCATCTCGAATGAGACTCAAATCATGGCAAAGCGTGTCATCGTCGCAATGTCCCCTCCCATGGCCGCACGCATCTCATACGATCCACCCCTCCCTCCTGGAAGAGACCAACTCACCCAGCGCATGGGCATGGGATCCATCGGCAAGGCTATCGCCATTTATCCTACCCCGTGGTGGCGTGAACTGGGGTTGAATGCGCAAGCACTAGCTGATACTGGTAGTATCCGGATCACCTACGACAATACCCCGGTTGATGCATCCTTTGGAGCCATCATGGGGTTCATTGTCGGAGACGAAATGAGACGGGTAGACAAGATGAACCAGACAGAGATGGAAGCGGCAGTCACTGACAGCTTCGTTAGTATGTTTGGTCCACAGGCTGCTCACCCCGACCGCGTGATTGTTCAACGCTGGGACTGGGAGGAATACTCCCGTGGTGGACCGGTTGCGTATGCCCCTCCGAGTGTGCTCACTGATTATGGTGCGTACCTGAGGGAGTCGGTGGGTGGGATTTACTTTGCTGGCACGGAGGCGTCGTTCTACTGGATGGGGTATATGGATGGAGCTGTTCGGTCCGGGGAAGGCGTGGCGGCGGAGGTGTTGAGATCGTTGCGTTGACTGGTTGTATTACTTTATTTGTCAAGAGTATCAGAACATCATCAAGTATAGGAAGATAGTCGCTTATATAGTCTTACTTACGATGAACAGTGGTTGTCCAGCTCTGATGACTTTATAAGTAGTTTCATGATACAGTCAGATGGTGGTTCTTCCGGCGATATTATAGGCTTTGTCTTAAGCTATATTATAGTCAGTGTCCAATATCTAGTGGCCAACCTCGGGATAATAGTAATGAGGCAGCGAAAAGGCAGAAGTATGAAAAACTATCAACCAGCTGGAAGAGTAGTATATATTTACTACCACGATCCCGTCTGGATTACAAAGTGATCACTGTGCCCAGATATTCCCAAACTCATCCAACAATACTAGTCTATCTAATAGAGATAAATTCTACTCTACATCCCAGCACTTGGTTTAATTTAACGAAACTATCAAGTTTAGCATAATTGCATAGGGAGTATATACCTTTCCGAAACTATCGCTCTCATCCTCTAGCGTCAACATACGGCTGGGGTTGTGGAGACGGGGTGCAAAGCTGGTCTAGATTATGCTTGGGGGGTAGGGTATTGACTCATGCGTGTTCCATATCAAATGGAGGCCATTACTAGTATTGGAATTGGAGCAGATATGCAATAATGAAGTATTTTATGTATTACATCTCGATGGTCTTCTGTTTTCTGAGGGACGAAAGTTTCTTTTGTATATATTCAAAGCATTATTTCCTCTATTGCTCTTCTATGAATCCGAGATACTAATAACAAATGCTTGTCTGCTTCCATGCAAGTCGAGTACTATACCTTTCAAATCTTGGAGATAATCCAGGAGAAAAGCAAAGGCATGTCTTAATACTTTGTACTACGATGCCTCCGTACTACTAACAGTGTGACCGATTCAGTGCAATCAATGTCATCCAAACTATGAACCCTATCTAGTATGATCATATATCGTTACCATGCGAGCTAGCCGTAACCGCGGCCCCTAACAGTATATTTGGGAAACCACTCCGTACAATTGCAGGAACCCGAAAATTCACCCCTATGCTGACTGGACCTCGCAAGGCTCTGCTTCATTCTCATTGCTCGGGCTATCTGTTTGATGGGGGCGCCAGCTGGCCATGTTGACAGCCCCAGCGGCTCCATGTCAAATCATAGCAGAAGAATGCCCGTCAGACCCACCACAAACAAAAGCACAGCCTCCACCATATATCAGCCCGGCAGCTGGGCTGCAAGTTGACCAGTCGTGTCTCTTGAGGGGTTCATTATCTCCCTTTTCCCTCTCCATCCAGACCAATGCGCAGACATGATTCTGCTGATCGACGTATAAAATACTACCCCACCGCCAAGCTACGCGAGTAGAACGCCCTGTCCAAAAACAATGCGCCTGCTGAATGCCAACACCCGCGAGTTGGAGGACTTCATGAGCCATGACATCCCTCCATACGCTATCCTGTCTCATACTTGGGGGAACGATGAGGTCTCTTTTCAAGACATGCAAGCATCAACCGTGACCGAGAAGGAAGGTTATGCCAAAATCCAGCAATCCTGTGAGAGGGCTCTACAGGACGGCCTCAACTATGTGTGGGTCGATACTTGTTGCATTGATAAAACCAGCAGTGCTGAGCTATCGGAAGCCATCAACTCGATGATGACATGGTACGCGCAGTCTGAGATTTGCTACGCCCACTTAGCAGATGTACCCCCAATCACCGATCAAGGACTTGATGAAGCTGCCTTTGCGCGGAGTCGATGGTTCACTCGAGGATGGACTCTCCAGGAGCTTATTGCGCCATCGGAACTGGTATTTCTGGCTCAGGATTGGTCCTTCCTCTTTGAAAGGGAGACTGTTGCTGAGCTTATAAGTGACATCACCGGCATTAGTCACTCCTTCCTAAAAGTGAGGCTATATAGTGACGGTCTTAAATTCGATCTGATGTCAACAAGCATCGCTGAGAGAATGAGCTGGGCATCGAACCGTGAAACGAGTCGAATAGAGGACACAGCATATTCCTTGCTCGGTATATTCCAAGTCAACATGCCCCTCCTATATGGAGAAGGGTCGGATGCCTTTCGGAGGCTACAAGAAGAAATTATCAAATACTCGGATGATCAATCCCTGTTTGCGTGGAGCTTCAGAGTGCCTGAACATGACTTGAGTCATATCAAATCCTGGTCTATATCCCAGTTGCCGCTCCAGGACATAGTGTCCTTCATGAAAGACCCTTCGACCCATTCAGAATTCACCGGAGCAAGGGAAACCTACATTGCAGAGACTGCAAGGATCTTTGCGGAGTCCCCAACAGCGTTTCGAGGTTGTGGCGACATAGTTCCATGCGACGTCAAGAATCCGACTCCTCCTTTCTCAATGACCAATAAGGGCCTAAGGATGGAACTGCCAGTTCTGCAATTGCAAGATGGCTGCTTTGCTCTCCTTCAGTGTCAAACGAAGACAGACCCGACTAGGTTAATAGCCCTGCCGATGCTGAAAATACACGATATATACTGCCGATGCAAGCAAGGCAACTTTGTGGCCGATCATACCGCCTGGTATAGATGGCCGCGGGCTCAGCTGTATCTCTTTCCCGATGAGCAACTCACCCTCGCAATCTTGGACTGGCCACGTTACTCAGTCGTTCTAAGGAGCCTTCCGCCCAATCTCCGGATTTTGAGAATACTTCCTTGGGATCCAAGCCTGCGGCCTGACTCCATGGTCATATTCACCAAGTCACGTCTAGCCTTTGACCCTGGGGTTAGAGACGTTTTTGTACAATTCTTTGATACGGCCGACAGTCGACTATCATTCATATTGGCTGTTCATATAGAGGAGAAGCCCTCCTGGAGTTCCAAAGCCAATTGGGAGGATACTGTCACACCTTATCTATTTCTTCCTCCTTCCGAGAACAGCCCAACAGTGACGGATTTACGGCGCTCGTTACGTCAACAAGGATCAGTTACGGATCCGTCGGTCCCATTCTCCGCCGAAATAACGACACTCACCATGTCTCGAAGCGGCCTTTACATGGTGGACATCATACCCGAACCCCTTGCCAGAAAGGAGAAGCATTTAGAGATACATAACTTGAGATTCTGGACGGGTCTGCTGCATCGAGCCGTGCAGCGTGATACTCTCTTGGAGAGAGTTTATGAAAGTTGGTTTGATTATCTGTGCGACCGAGGCTCTCGGATTCTTCGACTGCTCGCACTCTCGCCATTATTCTTTACCTTCCCCTTTGACTACCTCGCCAAGTCATTTGTTTCAAGGGCCATGCCGCTAGTATCACACATAATCTCCTACAAAGAGTGTTTGACAGCTCCCAGCTATGACGAATGTCTGGAAAATGTTGTCCACAAATTCTGGCAGACAGCCATGGCTTATAAAATCAATGTTACAGCAGTGGTCTCGGCAAGTTATCTCCTACTAAGCAACCCATCTGCCATGCGCAGAATTTGGATCTGGGTTTTGAAGTGTTCAGGTTCGAGGGGCGTGAGGAGTATGCTCTTGCTGTACATGATCTGCAAATGTATACCGTCAAAGACACTTTTGTCTCTTGCTGGTGAAGAGGATGCTTCTGATGAAGTTAAACAGTTTGTCTGTGCTACTATAGATCAGATGAAATTCTTTCTGACTATTATAATGACTGCACGATCACAATATCAACTCCCAGAGGTAACATCAATTCTATACCGAGACTCCTTTTAATGATAACATTATCCCCAGAATCATGATCTCAACTAGAACCAATAATGAGCATATATGTAGGCTTAACCAAATCTATCTGTGCCAGCACTATAGAACAACTTATACCTCAGCCTCCGACACCTTCGACACCTCCCTATACACCTTCAATTCCACCACACTACCCGGCTGCCTATCCAAGAGATCCCTCTCCGTATCATTCGATCCCCGTGCATTCTCCTCACCCATAACCTCCCTTCCATCCCCATCAACAGTATCAGTATCCCCTCTCCTCCTAGTCCCCCTCCCAACCGCACTAACATGAACCCCAACCCCCCCATCCTTCATCCAATTCCAACTCCAACTGCGACTCCTCCCAACACTCCAACCTCCACTACTCCCCCCATTCCCACTACTATTCCTACTACACGCCACACTCCTCACAAAAACATTCACCCCGGGCAAACACGAACACACAACCGCAACATCCACCTCCACCATCGCCAACACCCAACAATACCAGACCTCCCAACTCACATCAAAACTCCCATAAAACATGCGATAAATAAACCACACCCTCACCCCCGCCACCACCGCAGCCAGATACCCCAACCCAAACACCACCCCATTCAACAACACCTTCTGCCGTAGTCTCATCTGCAGTCCCCAGCAAAACACCGCGGGTAATGTCGTGGCGATTATATCCTGCAGGAGACTGATAAACGTCGCGCAGATGAGATGCACGGGTTCGTTGTAACATTTATATTCATGTGTGGTGTTGTATACAGGGTCAACTTCCATCCAGTAGGCGGAAAAAGGCCGACAGGCGACCCAGATGACGATGAAGAATGCCAGAGTGTAGGCTGCGACGCTGGCGATGCTGAGGTAGATTAGGTTCAGAAACCGAGGGGAGATGGTGGTGCGGTGGCCCATGCGCCGGTAGAACAGTAGGACGGAGATCTTGGTGAAGCACGAGGAGAGGATGTAGAACAGTTCTTGGGCGATGGCGAGTTTGCGTGATTGTAGGAGTTGAGGGAGGGTGGTGTCCCATACGTGGTGGTTTTCGCCGTAGAGGTAGGCTCCTATTGATTAATTGGGTGGTTAGTTAGGAGGATGTGGGTGGATTAGGGGGGAAGTACCTAAAGGGAAAGAGATGTTGAGGCCGAGGGCTGGGATCTGGAAGAGGTATGTTAGAGGACTAGGTGGCTTGTGGTAGGGGGTATCTACCAGTGCTAGTGCGATGAAGATATCATCGAGCTTCCCCTGGTGCTGTATCACGCAGCGAGCCCAGAGTCGGAGTATCACTGCGGTGACGGCAATAGATCCGAAGATCACGGGGAGCACAATGGACGCGGGACCATGGGACTCTGGGTTGATGGTGTTGCGCGCAGGCCATGATTCCATGACCGAGAGCGGCGGATGGAGGCCCCCTGGCATGATGAAGTATAACTGACAGGTGATAGTGCAGTCAGACTCTACGGGTAGCAACCAGGGACCGCATCCTTTACATACTTGTAGCCAGCATTATTTAAGCTCTTTGAATGCAATTATAACTCAACAGCCAAACTAGCTAATCCCCAATCCGTTTCCATATATGGCATCAGCAGCAAATGACACGAGCAGAATCGCCGACTCAATATAACCATGACGCCCACGACTCGATGAAACGAATGAGACCTGGAAGCCCAAAAATGGGACAGTCCGCAGTGGGGCGGCAACCCTAAAATGGCCGTCGATCTGGGGCGTTTCATGCTGAAACGCCCGCACGAACACAACCCGGTGGTCCTGGCACCTGTCAACTGGATTAGCCTGTAGCTTGGTGTGAGGGCAGTGGATGTATCAACCATGGCAATTCGGCTTGTGAGTTCAGTCCCGGATTGATTGCACGGGCCGACTCTCCCTTCGATTGCCCAACAGGCACCTCGGGATTCATTCTTATTTTTGCTTCTTATGGGGACTCGTTCGTTACTTCTATTCGTCGAATATGGTCCTGGACGTTGATCAAATCCCAATGTCCAGGTAACTTTAACGCTTTACCGGCTCTGAGTCTTTTGAGCTTTGATCGCACTTAGTTTCGGCCGAAAGGACTTGGCCATGTCTCCACCAGCATGATTGTAACTGCTAGTGTTGACTCAATGTTTGCTTTATCAACTGATTATGATATAGGTCTGACTGTGAATGAGGTCATATCACGGCAGGGAGAAGTTCATATTTTGAGGGGCTTATATTAGCTCCCCACTAGTCCCCTGAGTCCCCTCAGAATGCTATAGGGTTAATTCCCAATTATAGCCTTGACTGAGTCCAGTCCGACCGCGGCAAGGGCGTTAGTTTAAACTGTTAACTGATCAGTAGACATGGGAGTGTCTAGAATTTCGGCGTGTCGTGGTAATATTGCAGGTTGACCAGGCAGTGGAGACAGTGGGACAGTCATAGCCAAGCCCTCTTATACTGAGACATTTCTCAATCAAAAACAAAGCTCCGTCTTGCTGCACCGTTTGTGGTTTCCAGCTGTGAATGACGCGGAATAAAAGGCACGATGACTGCACTAGCCCTGCAGGCGTCGGAAGCATCCCGACCGTGCCATCCGGAACTGCGTGCCATCTGAATGGCATGCATTTATCCTCTGCAGCTCGTTTTCCGCCAATCACAGCTGCGTGGCTGTCAGTAATACCTCTATATTGTGAAGACATTCTTCAGTTCGGATGAAGTATATAGCATGTTGATTCCTTCTAATATTACTCGACTACATGCAGACACAAAGCAAGTTCAACTCTGTCAATGCGATGACTGGCTTCGGAGACTACTCCGTGATGAATCAGTCACGCAGCACCATCTGACCGAATCACCTCATCAATTAATTTATTCGGCTACTCGGTCCTTTCTCCGAAATATGTCCTCGTTCCTGCATCTGCAGAATCAATTCAGCCATAGTGGAGCAGCTCAAGACCGTCTGACCACAATGCCTTGGTCCGTTCCATGTCCGGTATAGCATCTGTCTGTTCACGTCAACTAATGCAGGACCACTGCATGTCACACATGAGACCTTGTTATCCGTGAATTGTGCCTGAAGGACAGTTCTACCGTATGAGCCTGCTAGATATTTAAGCTCTATGTTCTCCCACATCGATCGACATTATCAGTCGCATCAACAGTCACAGTCACCATGCGGCGTACACTCGCAGCCCTGGTAGCGAGCTACCTGATGGACTCTGTCCAGGCTGCCGCTTCTCAGGCGTATACTTGGAAGAATGTTGTCACCGGGGGTATGACTATCTAGAAGATTTTGAATCAACAAGCTAATGTAACCAGGCGGCGGAGGCTTCACGCCCGGCATCGTTTTCAACCCTTCAGCCAAAGGTGTCGCCTATGCTCGCACCGACATTGGCGGCGCCTACCGGTTGAACTCGGACGATACCTGGACCCCGTTGATGGACTGGGCCAACAATTCCAACTGGTACGTAAGCCCCTCTTAGCGGAAGCTCATGCTCACTATCCAGGCACGACTGGGGCATCGATGCGATCGCCACCGATCCCGTGGATACCGACCGAGTGTATGTTGCAGTGGGCATGTACACCAACGACTGGGATCCCAATGATGGCTCGATCCTGCGGTCGACAGATCAGGGTAATACCTGGGAAGAGACCAAGCTTCCCTTCAAAGTTGGAGGAAATATGCCCGGCCGGGGTATTGGCGAAGTAAGTCCCTAGCCACCATCTCTTGCGCATATATTGACCTTACAGCGACTGGCCGTGGATCCGAATGACAACAGCATCTTGTACTTTGGAGCCCGAAGTGGCCATGGCTTGTGGAAGAGCACCGACTACGGCGCGACATGGTCCAATGTGACTGCCTTTAAGTGGACAGGCACTTATTTCCAAGACTCCAGCTCATCCTACACGTCTGATGTGGTGGGAATCGCCTGGGTTACCTTTGATTCGACCTCGGGGTCCAGTGGCTCTCCAACTCCTCGCATCTTTGTCGGTATGTGCGTTCTTAAGTTTGTTGAAAGCACACTAACTGTGATAGGCGTGGTGGACACCGGAGAATCCGTCTTTGTATCTGAAGATGCTGGCGAAACCTGTAAGCTCCCTGACGTTCCCATTAGCTACCCATCTAACCAACTAGGGTCTTGGGTATCTGGAGAGCCCTTGTATGGCTTTCTCCCCCACAAAGGTGTTCTCTCACCATCCGAGCACACCCTCTACATCTCCTACTCCAACGGTGCTGGCCCATACGACGGCACCAATGGCACGGTCCACAAATACAACATCACCAGCGGCGTCTGGACCGACATCAGCCCGACCTCCCTGACAGACACCTACTACGGCTATGGCGGACTGGCCGTCGACCTCCAAGTGCCTGGCACCGTCATGGTCGCAGCTCTCAACTGCTGGTGGCCCGACGAGCTGATCTGGCGTAGTACCGATTCTGGAGCCACCTGGTCACCCATCTGGGCATGGAATGGCTACCCCAACATCGACTACTACTACTCATACGACATCTCCAACGCCCCATGGCTCCAAGACGACACTTCCACCGACGAGTTCCCCGTCCGCGTCGGCTGGATGGTCGAAGCCCTCGCCATCGACCCCTTCGACTCGGACCACTGGCTGTACGGCACCGGCGCGACCATCTACGGCGGCCACGACCTCCAAAACTGGGACAGCACCCACAACGTCACCATCAAATCGCTCGCCGTCGGCATTGAAGAAATGGCCGTCCTCGGCCTCATCACTCCCCCGGGCGGACCTGCCCTCCTCTCTGCGGTCGGCGACGACGGCGGCTTCTACCACACCTCCCTGACCACCGCCCCTTCACAATACTACCACACCCCGACCTACAGCTCCACCAACGGCATCGACTACGCCGGCAACAAGCCCGCCAACATCGTCCGCTCGGGGTCCAGCGACTCCGATCCCACTCTCGCTTTATCTAGCAGCTTCGGCGAATCCTGGTACGCCGACTACGCCGCTTCATCCTCCACCGCCACCGGCCAAGTCGCCCTCTCCGCCGACGCCGACACCATCCTCCTCATGAACAGCGACGGCGCCTATCGCTCCCACAGCCAAGGTACGCTCAGCGCCGTCTCCTCCCTCCCCTCGGGCGCCGTGATCGCCTCCGACAAAGCCAACAACACCTACTTCTACGGCGCCTCCGGCTCCTCCTTCTACCTTTCCTCCGACACTGCCGCGACCTTTACTGTGAGTACCACCCTCGGCAGCAGCACCACCGCCAACGCCATCCGCGCGCACCCGTCTCTCGCCGGCGACGTCTGGGTCAGTACCGACACGGGACTCTTCCATTCCACCAACTTCGGCAAGAGTTTCACACAGATTGGAAGCGGCTGCACGGAGGGATGGAGTTTCGGGTTCGGCAAGCCGTCCGCTGATAGTGACTATCCGGTGCTCTTCGGGTTTTTTACTGTGGATGGTGTCACGGGGCTGTTCAAGACCGAGGATCAAGGAGTCAATTGGCAGATCATCTCCGACGCTGGGCATGGGTTCGGGTCTGCTTCGGCGAATGTGGTTAATGGGGATTTGCAGAACTATGGACGGGTGTTTGTGGGGACGAATGGTAGGGGGATCTTTTATGGTGATCCCAGTGGGAGTCTGCCAAGTGCAACTGCTACTGCGACTGCTTCTACTAGTAGTGTGTCGTCGACTGCTTCGTCGACAGTGAAGAGTTCGACTTCGAAGGTAGGTTCCAGCACGACTGTTTCGAGTACAAAGAGTTCGGCTACAACTATCACTACGAGCAGTAAGTCGACGACGACGACGACATTGATCACGACTACGAAGAGTAGCTCGACTACTTCTGCGACATCTACTGCAACTGGAACGGCCTCGGCGTATGGTCAGTGCGGTGGTAGTGGGTTTACGGGCCCGACGCAGTGTCCGAGTGGGTGGACGTGCACGTATGAGAATGAGTATTATTCGCAGTGTAAGTAGTAGCCTTGTATCTGATGCATGGAGACTAACGGTCACAGGTTTGGAGAGTTAATTGTGGAGAGTTCATCTGTTAATTGACATTGTCGTTGAACCAGTCATGAGTTTCTGTTAATGAGTTTGTGATAACATATCTATCTAGTCCATATGCAACTACTCTTCTGATAGTAGAACAGTTTTCACTCTACATACCAATATAACCCTCTATGCATCTATCTACTCTCTAATCAAACACTCCCTATTCAACTCTTCCCTCTGCACACTCCTAAACCCGCCCAAATGCAACGACAACTGCAACTCACCCAACAAACTCCTCAACACATGTCTCACTCCCTCCTCCCCAGCAATCGCCAACCCATACACATACGGCCTCCCCACCAGCACCATCTTCGCCCCCAACGCCAACGCCTTCACCACATCAGCACCACACCTGACCCCCGAATCAAACAACACCTCAATCTGCTCCCCCACGGCATCCACAATCCCCGGCAACACCGTCAACGAACCCACCCCCCCATCCATCTGCCTCCCGCCATGATTCGAGACCACAATCCCGTGCATGCCATACTCCACGGCCCTCCTCGCATCCCTGACACTCTGCACGCCCTTCAACACAATCGGACCCTCCCAATGCTCCTTGAGAAACCTCAAATCCTCCCAAGAATGCGACCCCCCGGGAAAAACCACCTTCGTCCACTCCCCGGCCGCCAACCCTTCATCCTCCTCAACTTCCTTCCCAAACCTCTCCCGAAACCACTTTCTAAACACCTCATCCGTAAACCCCATCTTCACCCCTACACTATCCCCCCTCAGGAAAGGATTATACCCATTATCCATATCCGTTGGCCTCCAGCCGAGTATATACGTATCCAGCGTGACAACTAACACATCATACCCATTGCGCTTCGCGCGATCTAACAAACTAATCGTGATATCGTTATGTTCGTTCCCCGGCCAATACAGCTGGAACCATCTCTTCCCGTTGGGTCCGTTCGCGGTCGCGACGTCTTCGGTGGAGGTAGCTGTTGCGGTGCTCAATGTATAGGGGATGTCTAGCTTCGCTGCGGCGCGTGCAACGGCTAGTTCGCCGTCGGGGTGGAAGATGGTTTGGACTCCCACGGGGGCGATGGCAATGGGTGAGGAGTATTTCTTTCCGAAGAGGGTGGTTGAGAGGTCTGGGAAGGTGTTGTTGTTGTTCGAGGGAACGAGGCGCGATGGTATCACGGACCACTTCTCGAATGCGGATCGGTTCTTGCGGTCGGTTTCCCCTGTCCCCGCCGAGCCGTGCACGTAGCTGAAGCTGTTGGCCGAGAGGCGCGACCGGGCGAGGTTCTCCCATTCGCTGGGGATGAAGGTGATAGAGGGTTTTTGGTCGCGGAGACCGTGGGTGTAGACTTCGGATTGGTAGGTGGAGGGGGGTGGGGGGGTCATTTTGTTGTTTGTATGTATATTGGTGTGTAATTTGTGTATATTGGCGTATATGAAGGGGTTGTGTGTGAGGGTTAATTTGTAAGAATTGAGGTGGGATAGTAGTTATGGAAGTGTAATTGGGGATATATGTGTGAACGTAGGTATTGATTTCAGGTTTTGGACAGGGCAGACTTGATCTCAGCGATGACGACATAAATGGATCCGTTGGTGGTCGGGTGGGGCGGATCCTCAGGCACCGATCGTGCAGGTTATGCAGTTATGGACTTTTCTAGTATGATTAATACCATGCTCAGCGATGCTATAGAGGGCATTGATCTATTTGTGATGGAATAATCAGTAGGGCTCGGGTGAGCGTTTACTTAGGTCCCGGTGGTTTCGTAAGAAGTATACCCGTCTGCAGTGTTCGTATTGGGAACCACTTGAATTGAACAGCCTATGCACCTGTCTGAGAAATAATGACTGATTTCTGCTTGATCCCCTCGATTAATTTTATTGGGCTCATAAGATAAAAATATGGATGATTTTGTATCTTCATACTTCTGTATCTTCGGGCGTGAGATAGTGGCGTCACAGAGTGTCTGATAGATGTTAGTATTATACCTCAGGGATAAATATTATGCAGTTTGCTTACCAAGTAGTGAGGGAATGATCTTTGCTAGAGTCATTATTACCCTTGCAACTCAAATGTAGTGTCTCCACTGATGTGTTAGAGCATCCTCTCTCACTGTCAAGTTATCCATCACGCATGCCAACGACTGTGCAGTGTGCACATCTGCCAATGCCTTCAGTGGAGCGTCAGCAGCTATCAACACTACATTATCACCCATCAAAGGATCAAATGGTGCCAACAGACCCTTTTGACTCCGACAAATTAACTCCATCAACAGATAGCCAGGCAGCTAAGCAAGTTAGTCCGGATGGTCCGTGGCAGTGGGTCAAGTGGATCATCCGTGACCTGGCTCAAAGTTTTGATGCTCTAGAACGCCACTGTTGATCCACTCGGTTAAGACTTTGTCTAGGCCTTAAGACCAGGTCCCGTTATCGCCATCCCATCCTTCATCCTTCTAGACTTTGGTAAACAAAGCCCTCACCGCCACTCAACTCTATCTTCCTCTCAGCTCAGCTCAAACTAGCTGATATCCACATCGCGCTGCCGTTAGGTGCCTTCCGCCCGAGTCCGTCCACTGCCCCGTCACCACGGTGTAGTAGTAGAGTCTCGACTCTCGAGAGCGTAGTGGAGATTGCCACAGGCAACCAATTGAGCAGTGACTCATTAGCAGTGACTGCCAGTTGTTAATCCTGTGCTTATATTAGTACTCCATATAAAAGCTATTCACAGACCAGACCGATCTATAGAGAAAGAACTTACTATAGATAGCGGGTCCTTGTACGGTCGCTTGGACATGCTTCGGTCAAGTGCGCGCTAGAAGCGACCCTTTCTGCTAGAGCATTCGCTTAGAAGCTAGTAGAACATGTCGATGACGAAGTATCAGGGACACAAGTATATCGGACAATATCAACCGCCCAGTAGCAATAGCTTCCGGCGCAATCATCCGGAAATTGACAGACAGACAGTTCTGCCTAAACGCATACACCATGATGAAGAATGAATGATCACCAAACATGCATGCAATGAATGGACATAAAAGACATGATCATCATCCGTCCGTCAGACATCAGACAAAGGGGGAGTCACTGAGTTTCAGCATCACACTTATGTATAACCCGATCTAGCATATTTGCAGCATGATGAGTACGTCACTACCATCCAATCTCGCTTCACTTGCTATCCTTATTATAAACCTGTCAGCCTGAGAACCAGCCATACAGCTATATGAGTCGCGGTTTAGTGGGGCTGTGGGTGGGCTTGTGATACAGCAGATGGAATTATTGGCAACACGTCCTTGGAAGAGGTAGCCCCTGGCATTGGAATCCGGGTGGTCTGTCGTCATCCCATTCAAGGGGAATCTGAGACATGGGGATGGATGGGATGGGATTTGTTGGTCAAAACAGGCTTATCTAGGCACCGTTATTTTTCTTGGCCCTGGATACCGTTTCATGGGCAAGTCTGCCGAGAATTCCTGGCGATAACAGATGATAGTTAGTTACTATGGATGGAATTCGACACGCTAGCTGATTTCATCAGTAGTTACTAGTTTAATTGAGAGAAATCTCTAGCTTCACTATCACCGCTACTATTGATATACTACGCTGATAGATTTTTTCTTCTGGACCCGCTATATATTCAACGTGGCCAGTCAATGCGAGATTTATACCCACTGTCGAGTGCATGTATACTAGACTTCTTTATCAATAGCTTATAGCAGCAGTGTTAGGTTGTTATCTAGTTAGTAGCGGGGTATGGCTAAAGCTTCATCATACACAGAGTGGATTACCAGACATGTCGTTACTCTTGGCTAAAACGGTTGTTGCTTGTCCTGCATAACTACATGAGGGATCTACCTCTCATTCTGATCTCTCCCCCGTCACCCCCTCTAGGGTAGTGACAGAAAACCACCCTTGCGGGATCCAATGGGTGATCATGGAGATCATGACGAATCCTCTGCATAACTGACCTACCCCTGAGTACGCAATGTGCGGAGATTAACATGGCGGACATCAAAAAGCGGTCGCGTAAAGGGTCCTGCTACCTGGTGGGATTTTAACCGGATGCGGTCAGGGCGGTTAAGGTGTAATCATTCAGGGCCGGTGGATTTGATTTCTCGGCCCGATGGATAGTAGTTTCGGCATTGAAGCTTCTCACTATTTTGTCGATCGACCCAACGGGAACGACGGGTTGGGTCTGGAATTAGGGAAGAAGCAAATAGCAAAAAGTAAGCTAGAAAACAAGCGCACAGTGGAACAGGGACCGGGTTAGCTTCCCGCCGCACGGGTTCCATCCGGATGGTGATCAGTGGCTAGATAGATAGGGGTGTGCACATCCTATGCTCGCTAGGGATTCCAAACACTTTCAACCAGCACGCAATCAGGTTTCGCGGACTGGTTGAGTAATCCATTCCAAAATTTAGAGCTGTTATTTCTTTTTTATCCACTCGCCGATCGATGAACAGCTGGTCACACAAGCTTTCCAAGCAGTAACTATCCATTCAATGTCCCTTCACAAAGCACATGTCACCCGGCGATCAAGGACCACAAGTTATTTGATATCCACTATCACCGTAATCCACTATCGATAGCATCTTCATGATCCACTCTGTGGCGAGCATGTGAACAGTTACTCTCCTCTGCTGGAGTCGTCACCTCGACTGGAAAAGGGAAGAGGAGACGGATGGGAGGAGGGGGGTTATTCAGCAGGGAGGCGAATGAGAAATCACAGACGGTGATCCACCAGAGACAATGTGGTCGCACTCTGCACTGCAGGGTGCGACTCCGTAAGAGAAGCCCGATAAGCCAGTAGCAGCAACTATTAATAAAACTAGCGATAATGCCGATAAACGCAATGGCAGGGTCAACTGAACTATGCTGGACGCGCAATCGATGAAGACATGCTGCAACACCAGAAATTAGGGCACGGAGCCCGACCGAAAAAGCAGTTGCTGGACAGCAGAGAAAGTCTATCGATGCCACACACCATCACACTAAACCCACTTTTTCCTTCAGATTCTTTACAGACTTTTTTTCTTTTTTGTTTTCCTTGCGCCCCCCGCTAATCTAACTATTTAAAAAATGACCCGGCTGTCCCTGTCTCGTCGTTCCTCAATTCAGAATCAGAATCTCTATCAAAAATGGCCATCCTAGACTTTTTGCGAGGCCGGCAGCAGGAGCAACAACCGTCGCAGCAGTTGGACGGCGATGTTCCCTCCAAATTTCCTCATTTTACCATCTTTTCTCGTCCGGGCTCTTCGCTCGGTGATGAGAGTAGCACTCCGTCGTCCGGTGTTGCCACTCCTATTGAAGAGAAAGAGCTCACGAAGCTGGGGCCATGTCCTGAAATTGGTCGTCTGGCCTCGTGGAAAGGCGCCCTCATCCTGCTGGTCACCTCGGGCTCCCAATTCCTCGATAATGTCTTCATGACCAGTGCCAATGTCGCGTTGTCGTCCATCCAAGAGGACTTTGACGTGTCTGACACCAATCTCCAATGGATGATCTCCGCATATACCCTTACCTTTGGGGGGTTCCTGCTCCTTGCGGGTGTTCTGTCCGACCGGTACGTATACCTCTTGAGACAGTCTTTCTTAGTCCTTCAGTCCTTCACTCCTTCACATACTAATTATCTATCAGGTATGGTCGCAAGTTGATCCTCTGTCTGGGCCTAAGTTGGCTCTCCCTCTGGACTCTGGCCATTGGCTTCGGCCAATCCTTCATCCAACTCACCGTCTTCCGCGGGCTACAAGGCATGGGCGCTGCGCTCACCGTGCCCTCCGCGATCGGAATCATCAGCTCCTACTTCAGCGGGCTGGATCGGACGCGCGCACTGTCCATCTACGCCTCCTCCGGAACAGTGGGGTTCTGCGTGGGTCTGATTTTCGGTGGCTTCCTTACCTCCTCTCTGGGATGGCGATACATCTTCTACTTCATCGTCATCATCACGGGATCACTCGGCATCCTGGGTGCAATTGTCCTGCCCAAGGATAGCCTTGCCGGCAAGGAAAAGCCCAAGATGGACTATGTCGGCGCCATGCTCTCCACGGCGGGTCTCATCCTCCTGCAATTCGTGCTGTCCAGTGGTGGCGTCTATGGCTGGGGCACGCCCTTTATCATTGTCTTGCTAGTGCTGGCCGTCGCCCTGCTGGTGGCGTTCACCCTTTGGGAGAATTTCCTCTCCTACCCACTGATGCCGCTGGGCTTGTGGAAGCTCCCTAACTTTGCTGGTCTGTGGATCGCAGGATTCAGTGAGTCCCCCAATCCACTCCCCTGATACCATCATCATACAGACACTAATAATTTCCAGCCTGCTACGGCAGCTACCAAAACGTCATCTACTACATCGTCCTGATGGCCCAAGAAGTCGACAAGCTGTCTGCCGGGGACACCGCACTCCGCTTCCTCCCCATGGGCGTGATCGGGTTCATCGCCTCCATGGGCACCGGCAAGGCCCTGGAGTACGTGAATGGAAAATACACCCTGCTGGCAGGGTTGATCTTGACTGTTATTGCACCCATCCCGAGCGCTCTCACATCCAGTCCGGAAACCAGTTTGTACGTGTCCACCATCCCCTTGCTCCTGAATGAATGAATGAATGAATACTAATGATAATCCAGCTGGGTCAACGTCCTCCCCACCTCCCTAATCAGCATCACCGCCGTCTCTCTGATCTTCGTCACCACCAGCACTGCCATTCTGACTACCGTCCCGGTGCAAGTGAAGAGTCTCTGTGGTGGCATGCTCAACACAGCTTTCCAAATCGGCTCCGGCGTGGCCCTAGCCATCTCCGCGGCTGTCGCGGAAGAAGTCGACATCAAAAAGGGCCATGATCTGGCGCATCAATACCGTACGGGACTGTGGTGTTCCGCTGGTCTAGCGGGTCTAGGCTTGGTGATTGCCATGTTTGGGGTCAAGAGGAGAGGGATTGGGCCGGGGGATAGGGATGATACGGTTTGCGCGATATAAATAGATCTTTCTTTTTTTTTTCTTTTCTTGCTTCTTTTGATGATGATTCACTTTGATGATTCCCTTCTTACTTGATTCTGGTTTGAGACCTTTTTGATTGTTGTGTTTGGTGTTGGTGAGGGTACTTCTTCTTTTCTTCTTTTCTTCTTCGATCGGATGGATACATGGGTTATATGGAATGGAAAAGTGGGTATCATTGGTGTTGTGCTAGATGATATGACATGTTATGACTGCTATGATATAGATAGATAGATGGTGGGCGAATATACATACATATATTGGTTTATTATTCTTGTGATATCCGTGGCAAATTTGAATCTCTCCTAATTCTATCGATGGAATAGGAAGGTACTCAACTGGGGTTGTAGCTCAGTGGTAGAGCGCTCGCTTTGCATGCGAGAGGTCAAGGGTTCGATCCCCTTCAGCTCCATTTTTTTAATCCCCTCCACCCTGTAGACGGTATCCGTGTACTGCCACACTAGAGAATCTCTTTTTTTCTCTAATAAGAAAAATTCAATGTGACATTTCCATTACCATTAAATAAATAATGAATATAAAATATCCACTACTAACGGAGTAAACTTCCACCAGAACAAACCCATGGTTCTAGATCACTTCGCTTATAGTTAGTCTATTCTACTAAATTGCAGAAAACTTTAATCTGGCGGGTCCGGCAGACGGGAGGGGAACCACTACCCAATAACCAGTGATAGTCCTTTTCAGGGACTCGTGGATCATGTTGGACCGTGAATGAGTGGTTTGGATACTTGGTTTGTTTATTAGTTTTCTGTTAAGGGGGATTAGATTGGAGTGGCGAATTCTTTTGTTTTTCAGGTGAGTGAGTGGCGTGAATCAATCACTGTTGCACGGGTTTTCAAAATATATTTCTGCTGCTACTACTCGATTTCCACTCACTAGTCACTACAATTACTGGTGGTACCTAGTAATCACCGCAATATGATGCACTCAACACTCAAACTTTATACCCAAAGCTGACATGATAATGCTACCAAAAATGCCATCAGATAGAATCTCATGCAGTCCCCCACAACTTCACCTCCCCCATCATCCCGACAAACCCCTCCCCGATCCTCTGCACCGGTGCCTCAATCGCAATCGGCGCCCACACCAACTCCTCCCCATTCACTCCTAACCTCGCCAGAAACTCCATTTTCTCGCTGTTGCCATCAACAGATAGAAACGTCCTATTCCCCTTCCCGATCAAACTCACATCCGTCCATTGTCCAACTGGGAGACTGTAGTTCAATGTATATGGATTCCCACCGCTCACTAGGGTGATATTGCTGATTGAGCCATTACCATTGAGCAGAGTGGAATCTCTCCCTGAGAACAGGACTGATGGGTGAGTTGTGAATGGGTATACAGAGAAAGACAAGGTATAGTCTCTTCCCTTGCTTTGGAGGGGTGTAGTGAGGGTGCATGTTCCGGTGAATGTGATGGTCGAGTTAGATGTATGGATGGGACAGGTATGGTTGATTATAGCATGGTAGTTGTTTCCTGATAAATCTGGAACTGTGGATCCGGTGGTATTGAAGTTGTAGTGCAGGATCAGATCTGTTTTGCTTGGTATGTGCCGATCCAGGTTCTGGTCTGGGATCACGGCGTGAAGACTATCGAACACATCATCGTACTCCTCTTCTAGGATATCACCCCCCCATTGCTTATCGGCTAGTGCCGGAAGGACATCACGCCAGGAGTAATACGCCTCAAGGTAGGTGGTTGCATTAGGTCCGTAGTCGTTCCAGAGGGCGGCGATGTGGCCGAGCACGAAGGGGTTCTCTCGTGGTGGGTTATCGGTTGCGTTGGTGGTCGAGAAGATATTCGGGGCGTAGGGCCCGTTGGTTGCGGGATCGCCGTGGAAGACGCGCGTTTTGTTGAGATACTGCGGGTAGCTGCCGGACCATTTCCCGACGATGTAGAAGGCGTCGTCGGAGTTGAGCACGGAGTAGTTGTGTTTGATGTAGTCGAAGTAAGGGTTGTCTTCGAAGTATTCCCAGTGTTGGATGGTGACGGCTTTGGAGACGTTGGCGCCCTGTGATGGGGTGAAGGTGCCCCAGATGCGGGTGTCTTTGTCGGATTGCTCGGCGATGTAGGCGTGCATGTCGTTGACGAAGTCGGTGTAGTCGGATACGTAGGAGGAGGAGTACTCGTCTGCGCCGAGGTGGACGGTCTTGCTGTGGAACCAGGGGAGGAACGTCTTCCAGATGGATTTCATCGTCGGGATGGTGTCGGGGTGGCTGATGTTGAGCATGCTGAGGTCGGTTAGACCGAGTTCTGGTCGCCATTGCACGATGGCCAGGGCGTGGCCAGGGGCTTCGATCTCCGGGATGATGGTGACGCCGCGACGGGCGCATTGGCGCTGGATGTGGTTGAATTGGCTGCGCGTGTAGGATTCGTTGGCGCGCTTGTTGAGCCCGGATACGGCTGGGTCGTCGGACCAGGGTCGGAATGCGGCGTAGAGATCCATGGATTCTTCAGTAGAGTAGAGGTCGACGTTGTTGTAGAGGTTGTCGCTGAGGTGGAGGTGGAAGACGTTCTGCTTGAAGAAGGACAGGTACGCGCACATTTCGATCAAGAAATCGGGTGGGTAGTAGTGACGTCCGGCGTCGAGCTAATCGGTTAGCTAGGTTGACAAGTTCTATAATGAAGGCTTACCATGACGCCGCGGGTTCCCCAGCCTGGAGCATCGACTGCAGAGCCCTGAGGGAGGTTGTGTTTGCTGACCACAGCAGCCTGAAGTAGCGAGCGCGTTCCCCACCAGACGCCCAGGGGACTCGCTCCAGAGATGGTGATTCCATGATCGTCGATGTGTAAGGCATATGCCTCCGCTGTAAAGCGTCCTGCAACATCGTGGAAACCCGTGTTGTTGGAGAGGGTCAGGAAGATAGTATGGTCGCTGGGGTTGCTACTGGTGACGAGTGGGAGATCGATGCCAAGAGAGGATTGAAGGTCCTCCTGGAATGTCGCAGCAAACTCTCTCAAGGTCGGGGGTATCAATGTTTGGCCTTGAGTGTCCACAGTGCTAGCATGACGCGTATCTACGACAATCTTGGTGACCTGGGACAGTGCATAGGTGCCATTCTCAGTAATGAGTGGAATAGTCGGGACCGTCACCAGACGGGCAAACCCTATAATTGTAAGCGACTACATTAGAAGAATCCAAGGTGCATACCGCAGATGGTGAAGTCAATTAGACCGAGTGTGTAAAGTGCCTTCCACCGCATGGTGATAGTTGAATTAGACCAAGAGTGAAGACGTGCGTCCGCTACAATGATTATATAGCCTGGTAGACCGTTACACTGCATGTAACCTGCAAATCATGGGGAGGCTGCAGATAGCAAGGTTGCAGCTCGGCTAGCAGGGTATATCGACCGTTTCATGCAACTTGGAAGTGACCCGGAAGAGTCCTTGATTGGTTGTGATTGTGAAGTTGAAGGCTAACTCAGAACCCCGCACGGAGTTGATATGCGCTTCACGGTGACAACCAGTGAGGGTTCAGGATATTATCGGATTGCCCCGAAATTGATGCAGATCATGCACTAGAGCATGCTAGTAGTGTCACCTTCCCCTCTTCATGTAACAGCTGTGCAGAGATATGTTTCTTCAGTGGGAGAATGTAACATAGGCCAAGCACTGTATCTTTGGATGGAAGCTAAAGCAGCACCGGATATGATGTATTCACTGATGAATACGTCAATTTATAGTTCGAGATCGCGAGTAGCATCGTTTACGTATATGTACTGATAGACAAGAACATAGGAGACAGATAGGAGGAAATCAAGATTAAGACAATATCGTGGTAACAACATCCCAAATCGGGATTTATGGTTGACATTATTCCTTCTACCTGCCCAGGAGCATCCATTTCTACTCCAGCGACACCTCTATATAGCCATCTACGGCACGAGGTATCACCAAAACAAAGTAGCAGCGTCAGTATCATCCCAATTATCAATTTCCACCTCACGCTCCGAATCCGCATCACCATCACTCTCCTGCACCTTCTTCTTCTCGAGAGGACATACAGGAGATTGACGACGCTTCGGACCCGTCTCCAGACTCTTCGCCACAAGAAGCTGTTGCTGTTGATGCTGCCTACTTCTCTTCACCTTCTCTTTCTCGAAATCCGCATCACCGTCACTTTCCTGCATCTTCATCTTCTCGAAAGGATATACAGGCCATTGATCCATCTCCATAAAAAGCGGATAGTGATCCAGCTGATGCTGTTCACTTCTCTTCATAGTCTCTTTCTCGGGATCCGCATCACCATCACTTTCCTGCGGCTTCATCTTCGGAGATACAGGATACGTCGGACCCGTAGCCAGACTCCTCGCCACAAGAAGCTGATACTGTGGAAGCTGCTCACTTCCCCTCCGCTTCTGCTCCTCCTTCAGCGCGTCTTTCATCTCAGCCTGGGCAGTGTCTAGAATAGCTCCCAATTCTATCAAGGGCCGAACCAGGTTGCCCCGCAATTCTTTCAACACAGTTGCCTGCCGGTGCAGAGTACCGTAGTACCCATCGAAGTCGTCCTTCGCGACACCTGCTGGAATAGCGACGAAGTTTTTAATGTCCCGGTCTAGATTTTTCTGGCAGTGGAGCATTCGGAGGCCGAATCTCCCCTGGATCTCGTGGATGGCTGTGTAAGACATAGCTCTTGATGATGATGATGATGGAGTTAGTAATGAATGCGATGGATAATGGATATTCTTCAGTGATGGTGACTGATCAGTCCAATTGCACAATATGATGAACGAGACAGAAGAGAAGAAAACAACAGATATTTATGTCCCTCAAGCACATCATTTATCTTCTTTAATCAAGGAATATTCCTATTCTCGGAACCTTCCAATCCACCTCCAATATCGAAACACCATCCCTAACCTTAAGCTTCGGAACTTCCCATATCAAATCCACCCCCAACAAAGAACCAGTACTACTAGTAGTTAATCCCCCTCCCCCCCATCCAACCCACAAACCGAAGAAACCAAACTCTCCGCCTCACTCCCATTCCCACTCCCACTGACCAAACTCTCCGGATACTCCACCCTACAACACGCACACGCACACGCACATCCCTCCGCACACCCACAATCACTCCCATCCAGACTTGCATCCACTTCCACCTCCGTCTCGGAGTTACTGCTGCTTTCACTACTCTCCGATTCAGACTCGGTGTCAACACCCTCTTTCTCCTTCTTCCCATTGTCCTTATTCTTCTGAGTGGTGGTGATAGTGGTGGTGATAGTGGTAGTGGTGTATCCATCCGTATTCACAACTCCGCTTCTTCCAGAAGAAGAACATTCTGCATTCGCTTCGACGGCATCGATAATCACCTCGTCCCAGATATCGCGACATTTATCTCTCAAAGTGCGGGAGTACCCTCGTTCGATCATTTTGGTCATGTAGAGTTTGCGGACTTGGCTGATTTGGGTGATGGTTATGGTGGGGTTGTGTGTAGCAGTATTGGACATGGTAGTTATTCGGTGGTGTGGTTTGTGTTTGGAGGGAGGAGGAGAGTTAGTGGAGGGTTGTAGAGGGGGTTCGGTGTTGATTATTTCTAGTGTTGAATGTAGTTGTATTTGAAAGAGGAGAGTATGGATGGAAGAAGAGTAGAGGAAAGGTAATAGTAGTGGTTGAGGAGCAAGTACGAAAGACTGACGGAGAGAAAGATGGAAACGGAACGTCAATGAGGCGTCAGTTTGGGTTCCTCTGTATGGAATTGTGTTGCTAACTAGCTAACAGTATGGAATATGTGAAACGATTGCTCGGCGATGGTGAATGGGATAATATTTGTCGGTATAGCGGGTCACTTTACATCAAGAGTGTGCACGATGGGGCGAACTTAGAGGAGAATTTGTGCACGGATGCACAGTATGCATATTTAACATAACAACCACATCTAATTAAGGGAATCACCGGCTGTCCCAGAATAAATCAACAGTAGCATACATGTGCGGGATGGGCTGGAATCAGGCCAAAATCCAATCGCCTTAAACAAAGTAGAAGAACCGGGAATCACCGACTCTGCTTCGGTCGATGGGGCTGCTTGGCGTGGGTCGACTGCACTAGCGCATAGGGCTGTGGCTGTACCGTGTCGAAGGGTCGAGTCAAGAATATCATCCGAATCGATATCCCTTGCTATATAGATAGCCTTGACGAGAAGGAACATAAAACAGTCGAACATATCTTGTTAGGGCATAGCACGTGCGGCATCCTCTGCGGAGGCTTGGCGATCGATTTGGCAAACCATCGTCGAAGGTGCATGGGAAGGTCTCCGAATTGTCGCGTTTGGTCATATCCATCCTGCCTCTTAAAACTTTAAACGGGCCTCAACAAACAGAAGAGCATCTTGACAGCAAACACCGCAGTAAGAACAATACTTGCAGGAAATGCAAGAACTTTTGGAACAGTATATACAGAACGACAAAAAACCAAGTCTCCTACACAAGGCTTAAACCTCATGTGAAAAGCAACATTCCTACACTGGGCACCTAAAACAGTTATCTGGTTGACAGTTATCTGGTTGCTGGGGCATCGGTCCGATCGGTCAATTGTCGCAAGGGTATTCATATATGCACGGGCTTCGGATTGTCGCTACAGGGCAGGCATCGCTAAGGATGGCATCCGGATGGGCAATTGGCATCGCGTGGCGCTGGGATATCAGTAATCGCTGGGCATGGCTGATTGTCGCAAGGAATACAAATGGTTGCTGAAGGGCTCCGTATAGGGATGTCATGTCGCTGGGTATATAAGAGCTGGGTATAAATTGCTGCGGGGCTCGCTGGGCATACAGGTTGTCGCAAAGGGATCGTTCGTACACGGGCTTGTTGCAGGGGTTCGTTCGGGTATCATGTCGCGGGGTAGATGAAGTAATGCGGGTGTCGAAATCGCCTCGGGCAACGGTGGTGAGTGATCAGTTCTCCGGTCCATTCTTATCCGTTTTGGTCTCGACGGGCTGGTTGCTTTCGGAGGAGGAATCTGCTACAACTGCTTCGGTAACGGGGCCGTGGTAGAAGCGCTTGCCGCTGATGAACCAGTAAACCAGCGCAAACAGCAAGACAAACACCAGGAACACACAGGCGTAGTTCATCTGAGGGGGTGGTTTGGTCAGCCCAAGAGAGCACGGGTATGCAATCAGTTTCACTTACGTTGTCAGCGGTCACGGGGCGGTCCGTGGGCAGAACGAAAATAATGCTGACGAACAGCGTCCAAAGGCAGGCCCAGATATTAACGACCGTGCTGAAGATGCCCATGTGCCAAGGTCCGGGCCTGAATTGGCCAAACAGCAGCTTGCACAGAACGGGGATGCAATAACTCCAGTCCAGGGCGATAGAGCAGAGGGTGAAAACGGCATCAACGGCCGTGTACGAGCCCAGAGCGATAAGGTTGATGGCAATGCAGAAGAACACGGAGATCCAGACCGCGTAGAGCGGAGTCCCGGTCATGGGAGATACCTTGATCCAAACATTGGAAAAGGGGAGCATGCGATCACGGGAAAAAGCAAAGACGGTGCGGCCAAGCGATTGCATGGCTGTGAAGGTGACAAACTTGATGATGAGCAGAGCAGAAACGGTGAAGAAAATGGCACCGCCCTTTCCAAGGCTATTGTAGAAGATCTGTGCGACTGGCTGCTCCATCGGGGAGTTGAGAATGGCGTTGGGGTCACCCATGCAGAAGCAGAGGACAATGTTGAACAAGAAGCCAGCTAGATATGTGAACAACATGGCCATGGAGATCGCCCAAGGCGCCTTGATCTCCGGGTTGCTGATCTCCTCGGTAATATGGGCCGTGGCATCATAGTCCGTCATGGTCCAACTGACTGACAGGAAACCAAACAGCCAACTGAAACCGATAGGCTTCCAACCACTAGTCGACTCGACATGAGTGAAGACGTACGAGGCATCGTGCTTGTCGTCTGTCATAACCAGAAGCGCGATGGCACAAGCCACGAGGATGCAGACGTGGAAGATGACATAAAATTTGGTCATCTTTTCCATCCAGTATGTCGACAGAGAGTTGACCAGACCGGTGAGGAAGGTCAACCCAGCCATCACACCAACGGTAGTGGTGGTTTTGATTTCATAATTGTCAAATCCCTTGCACATCGAAACAATGGCCAAGAGCATTTGCGCACCACCATACTCGGACGACGCAACACCACAAATTTGACCGAGTAAGTTGAGCCAACCGGTCAGCCTAAACAGTATTAACATCCTCCTTCAATGTGATACATGTTCTGGGATATCGCCGTTTCATACCAACTGATCGATGGGACCCAATCATGTGGGGCAAGTCTCGAGATCGTAAAGTACCTGTCGCTTAGGGTCAGCAGCGGTCGTTGTGAGCAAACGGCGACACTTACAGGCCTCCAGAGGTCGGATAGGCAGATACAAGCTCAGCCACAGAAAGCTGCAGCGCAACTTATCAGTCTCTGTACACGATGCACTTTGCGCTGTTGTATTGGAACCTACCGCGATACACATGCACCCGGCTCCCGAAACAAGCCAACACCATACCACCGCGCTGCTTCCTCCCGCCTCGAGAGGATAGGACATGGTGGTCATGACGGTGGCAAACAGACCACTGATACTGACTGCAAATGAAAAGGTGGAAAGGTAACCGAACTCTCGCTTGAAGACGGGCTTGTAACCAAACTCTGCGGCGAGTTGGGTGTCGGCTTGATTCGTACCGGCGATGCGGACCTTTTCGAGCTCGGCGCCGTCGGTCATCATGGCTGGATTCGCGGCTGCTTTGATGTCTGCCATGATTGCTTGTCGGTTATGCAGCGTGGTTGAGGCAAACTGGACAGGACAAGCTCAGTAGGAACCGTTAACTGCAGAAGAACAAAAAACGAAAAAAAAAAAACTTTCAAGGGACGGCGAAAAGATTTTAAAGTGCATGCAAGTGTCAGCGACAATGAATCCGGTCTAAGATATATCCGGCATAGTGGCATATCGGCAGGATCAAGTTGCGCGTCGGTGGGACGAATAATAACGAAGCTTAATGGTCAACCGACTCAGCGACCTGGTAAGCTTCGCCGGCGGGTCGTATAGAATACCGCTATGTACTGGGGCTAGGTTCCTGTGCCGGACTGTCCCTCTATCTTTCTAGATATGCTAACTTGCTAAGGGCATGAGGCACAGGCACAGGGGAAGTGGACTCTGGTGGATCACCATGACATCCCGTCTTCGTTTCCTGCTCGTTTCGCGGGACTGCTTTCCTACACCCAGTTTAGCGGGTGCGCCGGACTCCCAATCCAAAACCTTCCCAATGGCCAGCCGTCCTGCGCCGGCGCTCATTTCCCAGAGGCTCTCCTCGCCTATCGGCGCCCCTGATTGGTGTTAACCGTTAGCCACGACGCCACGTGGGACCCCCGGTACCGCTGATGTCATCGCACGGGCCTGGGGGACTGTTAACTCGGCTAACATGCCTCGTTGGTGACAATAGAAACAGCTGGAAAGGCAGAGTAAATTGCTTGTGAAAGTGGAATGAATCGTACGCATCCTGGCTGTGATTTTACGTGATTCTCTCAGGTAACCTCGAGAATAGGGGAGAGACGGGACAGCCCACCGCAGCGAAGTCATTAATCGGACATAATATCTTGGTGGGACATTGCTGGCTTAGCTAACTGGCTTATCTTGCAGTTGGGCAAGGTCATTGGCGGACAGTCCGATAGGAGTGCGTCTTAGCTGCAGAGACGGCAAGGCTTGTCTTACTGGCCAGATAAGGTATCGGGGCATATCCTTCCGGTGCTGACCATGACCGACGCAGTAAAGATGAGCACTTTCGGAGCAGCTCGTCGTTGTCACGTGCAACGGTACCGGAACAGGCAAACTTTTCCAGGATCCCTGGCACTCAGCCGTCTTGTATAATCATGCTATTTCATACTCTTACGCTATCCCAACAATGGATTGGTCGACATTGTCAAAGGTTCCATCGTCATAGTTTCGGGAAACTGTCACTATATCGGGAAGCATTAGTTACGGTCCATGATAGAAAAGCGGTGCTTATCTGCGATTGTCCGGTTCGCGACCGTGTCTCCGACTCTCAATTATCAAGCCCGAACAATAGTCTGCAGACCCATTGGTTGATACTGGCAATGAGCAGGTCCTCGTATGATCAGCGACCCGGCTAGATCGGTTGCCTGCCCGTGTTCCGTCTGTAGAGCCTCGACATATCAGGACTTACTCCACATGGGACGGTCCGTTGACCCTGATCAGGAGCGGGGACGGCTGCATTTCCAGTATGGGGTTTCGGTCGGAGATCACGTAGATAGCGGGTTTATCGATTAGTAGATATGGGTATCAATTAAAGATAGCTGGAGATGTGATAAGACGATGACACACGTTGATGGAAGATGAATTGGTAATGGTGAGTTGATGACAAGATTAAGAGGAGAGGGATGAGGTGAGGTGAAAGTGGCAGGCACTCGGTCACCTGAGACGGCGTGACTTCTACAAACAGCTCAAACAATACAGGGTTCTCATATTCATAGCTATACACTGAAAGATCTTGTCCGATGGAATATTCGCGAATTTCAGCACACTTTCTATGCCATCGTGCATCATTTCCTACCATGTGAATATAACGATAAAACCCCAAATATGGTCTAGAGCAACCGCATCCTCTTCGCAAGCAAGCAACAGACCACGACAAACGCACACATGCACCCTACAATGCCGAAGAACCATCCGAGATTGTTCACATCCTGTCCAGGTACCTCAACGTTCATACCAAACAACCCAGTGACCATGTGCAAGGGGACAAAAATGGTCGCCAGGATGGTCACCTTACTCAAGACGGCGTTGACATCGTAACTCAACCGGATATTGTTGACGCTCAACTGGGCCAGAAAGTTGGACTGCGACCGTCCCACAATCTCATCGAAATGTGACAAACTGGTCAGTGTGGTTACAAGATGGTCCTGCACGTCGCCCAGATACACCAAGAGATCGCCTTCCGGGAACATTGGATTTCTGTCCTTCGCCTGACAGCGCTTGACGAAGCCACTTAAGACGTCGTATTTACCAGTCAGGCACCGGATGAGCTGAGTGATACTTTTGCGGAGGCTATCGAGTTGCGGAATGAGCGCTTTGACGTCGTCGACGCGGGCAATGAAAACTTGATCTTCGATCGCATCGGCTTCACGCTCGGCTGCGCGCATGTACGGTTCGAATTCATCGATGATCTCGTCGCTGTTGTTTGGTTTAGTCAGTGTTCGGGACGACTAGAACAGCAAGTAGCGGACATACATGAGGGCGTAGCAGATCCAATCACTCGACACGAGATGTGTGTCCTGAGTCCGACGGATCCGGTCCCGGACTCGGGCGATGTGATGACACCCACTAGGAGAGAAGGTCACCGTGGCATTCTTGAACACCAGTATGTAGAACCCTGCGGAGCCGGGAATGGACGATGATGCTTTGAGGCTTCGAGAACTCTTCTGGTCGTCACTGGGCAGCAGGGTTTGGAAGGAGATCAGATAGTAGTTCCGAAACGCTTCAATCTTCTCGCGCGGTTCTCGAGTCGCAATGTCCTCTGCCGTCAGAGGATGGATGGACAATGCCTGGCACACAGTGCTGACCTCTTCCTCCGTCGCATCGCAGATGTCAACCCACCACGTGTCCGGCTCTGAGCCTTTCGTATCAGCAGACAGAGTGGACTGCTCGATGAGCAGACCTTCCCAGGTGGACGAGGTGACGACCTTCTGGGTCCGACAGGAGAAGTGGGAGAACCGGTGGAGTCCCTTGGTGTCCATTTTGCGAGTCCAGACTGAGCGGTCACCTCAGAGAGCGAAAGAGCGACAAAACCACAGCCGATACACGAAGGACGTAACCACACGAAAACGCGAAAAGCCAGAGAAGGGCAGAAAAGGCGTACATTCAGCCCATTCTATGATATAAACGCCTGTTGACTGATCGAACAAGCAAAACGTCAAAGATCGACACGGTTTTCATCCGTGAACGCCTGGGCCGGGGTAGAAGGAAAGCGAGCGAATTTACTTCTCCAAAGAAAATAGCAGAAAACAGGACATCCACGTTGCGCCAGGCCAGGGGTCAACTGATATTTCACAGATTCCAGCAGCAGCCTTGTAGGGCTGAGGGAGCGGGCCCCTTTCCCCTCCCGACCAGCCAATAGTGGATCCCCACCGCAAAGTCTTCCGGCTGCCCTGCCCAGTCACCCTTTGCATCTGGCGCAAATTGACCCAGCCAGCCCTTCTGGTTGGCTAGCCCGTGGGGACCCCGTGGACAGCATTCGGAAAGTCGGAAGGCAGGATTTGGTAAGATCATCGGGCTCAGGCAGCATTTCACCATGGGCCTTCCTGAATGGGATTAGACGATTCTATCTAAAGATCCAATGTCGTTGGCGCGGTGCAACGTTTACCCCCGCTGCTGTGGCTCGGAGGAGACCCGTTGGGGATGACGATAGCAGGCTGCCACCTTGGCAATGGCGCAGGCAAATGAAATATAATCTCAACAGAAGTGCCGTGGCTGGTTTCTCCCACTTTCAAGGATCATGTCTTGATCATTTGTCAACCTTGAAGTTTAGAAATACTCTACCATATTGCAAAGACTTTTGCTCGTTGAGAGAAACATACGCCCGCCCCTAACCGAGATGTCCTCCTCTATCATGTAAGATGCAGCATAATGATTAATTAACTTTGCTAGCGAGCTGACCGGTTTCAAACAGATCCGCCGTAGGGGTCGTGTGGAGATATGTCTGGTTTCTGGCACTTCGTCCATTGGCCATCCTTGTGCTGACGGGTGCAACCATATCCCTTATTCGATCTGGTCTTTCCATTTGCAAGGATATCCCCTCCATGGCGTATGAAATGTGAGTATTTCATTGAATTGAGAGGTTGGCAATTCCAGCTAATTCTGATGGCCCCAGTTTCATGTGGTTCACCTCATAATCGGATGGCGAGGGGATGTGTCAATAGTTGCATTACGTACCGGAGCAAAGGATCTTGGCGTTGATTTGTCATGGTTGTATTGTGCCATAAGAAGCGAGTTACTACTGCATTGCATATGTACATTGTCTGCTTTTTCTGCAAGCATTTGCTGTTCGATTATGTGTCATATTTATTGGAGTCAGTGTTGATTCAAGCTGTCATTGTTGATTGAAAGCATGGAACCTGTCATGGTGTGCCTATAAATGTCTAATGATTGATAATCAGAAAATGTCACACTTGCTAACTTAGCAAGGAATTCCATCTCTTTAGGACGATAACATGATTGCATCACATCTAACAATAATCACATAGTGTTTCCCTGAATGAAGACATCGATCCGCCGCTTGCGAGGGTCACATGACGCAGGTGTATTTCCAAAGGATATGCCGATAGGGTAGGATTCAAAAATAGAATGAAGGAAAATCATAGAATGAAATAGAAGAGATTGCTCACTGTCGTCCACAGCACAGACTATCAGGGATTCGGGTGATCAAGCCACCGGTCATGCCATCCATCGAGGAAGAACTACTTAGATGTCAGCGTAGGACGTCAATAATATCGTGCGCAACTATTACCACAATGAAAACCGGTCGCTGGCAACCAAAAACGGACCTGGAAGAAGCACCTAGAATGAACCAATCAGCTGCGATGACTTTCGAAGCAAAGCACCCACTACTTCAACCAATCATCGATCACCGCTCTGATCAAGTTGATACCTTACAGCCTGAGGCCTCAATACATCCTCTGTCGGCCAAGCAATCAAACCAACCGCGCTCATCCAATCCCATTTGATATTCCTCCGCATCAATCCAACACAACCCAAAACCACAATGGACAGCCTCAACTTCCCCTCTGAGGACCGCACTTTCCTAGAACCTCACCTCCCACCCAAAGATGGCAAAACATCATCCCCATCTCTCCCCTTCACCACCCTCACCTTCGCCACATCCCTCGACTCACAATTAGCTCTCTCCCCGGGCACCCGGACCGTACTGTCCGGCCCGCAATCCAAAGCCATGACGCACTATCTACGCTCGCGCCACGACGCCATTCTCATCGGCGTAGGCACCGCCGTGGCCGACAACCCCGGATTGAACTGTCGATTGGCAGGGGTCGGTGGCTACGGCTCCGAAGGTTTGGCGGGCCAACCCCGACCAATCATCATCGATCCCTCAGCCAGATGGGAGTTCACGGCGCAGTCGAAGATCTTCGAACTGGCGAGGAATGGGCGCGGAAGGGCCCCGTTTATTATTACGGCGGCGGAGACGGTACCTCCGGCGGCGCAGAGGGAGGTTCTGGAGAGTCATGGGGGGAAGTTTATTGCGTTGCCGGTGGGGATTGACGACTCCAATGGTGCGCATCGGATTGATTGGACGGCGTTGTTGGAGTGTCTTGTGCGGGAGGGACTGAAGAGTGTGATGATTGAAGGGGGTGGGTCGATTATTAACTCGTTGCTTGAGCCCGGGTGTCAGGCTTTGGTGGATTCGGTGATTGTTACGATTGCTCCGACTTGGTTGGGGCAGGGAGGTGTGGTGGTTTCGCCGAGGAGGAGGGTTGAGGGAGGTGTAGCTGTTCCAGCTTCGAGGTTGACTGGGGTGAAGTGGTATCCGTTTGGGGAGGATGTGGTGCTTTGTGGGAGGATTAAGGGGGAGGTTTAGGGCGGTTGAGTTCGTTGAAACGAAATCAGATTGATTCATTATAGAGAAGATGTTTCGTGAATCAGAATCTTTTCCAATCTATCAGACTTCCCTCTTCCAGCATTCCCACAATAGCCAGTATATTGTCCATGCAGTCGAAGAGATACTGCCGAACACGCAGTGCTTCACTTTCTGGAATCCGCTCCTCCAGTTTCAAACAGCGCCTCTTCCAGGCCGTTTTCTTCACTGGAAGGCCTTTTATCTCGAAGAAGAAGTTGTTGACGATTCTGCAGTACCAGAAGGTATTACTCACACGGATACCCAATGCCTGCTCAGCAGTGGCCACGGTGTGAGATGGGAGATAATCAAAGATCATGTCAAGAATCTCTATCGGCAGCTTGCGTGCTAAGAGGGGTATCTGCACTTCCTCTTTCCCGCGGGATTGATAGAGTCTCTTCTTCCAAATGCGCCGTTTGCCTTGTTGAATAGCGACGAAAATTGCACTCGAAACGCACTTTGTGCGGACAGGATCTAGTGCAATCATGGTATTGTTATCAAAAGGTACAAGATTACATATACTGCCTTGACAACACCCAAGACTTACCTTCCGCAAACATCCAATGTCTCCAACGCCTGCATGGGCTACCGATCACACAGCGCCTAAACCGAAGGGCAGCTAGGACAGCAGGTAGGTTACTTTCCGCGAAGCGTCCTAAGGCATGGTGCGAGAGCAGTTCCCAGCAGCGGGCATGGACGGCACAACCTACCCAATCCGCTGGAGACCGTTTCGTAGCCTTATCCCTACAATAGACTTTCGGTTTGATATAGACTCTTTGCCCCTCGACTGTGATAGGAACACGCAACGCCGAGATACAATGGGATGCGATGTATGTGCCGGACACTTGGTATGTGGATGTTGCTTCCCTATGGAGGACTAAGACCCACCGTCAGCTTCAGGAAATGGCACCCTCAGCGAGTCATATAAACAATGCTCACTCATCCGTTGCCACATCCACCATTGATTCGGTACATATCTTGATTCGAACTCGCGTTCGTCTACGCCCTCATCCTTAGCGACAGATTTGTAGTTTGGAAGACGAGGGTAACTTTCGTCCCCCTGGGCCTTGAAGAAGGAAGGGTAGTGGCTCGAAGAGGAATAGAAGGTGAAGCCGCAGATATAGCAGCAACAAACACGTTCGAAGAATGCACAAAATTGATTGACTTGGGCAGAATGCTCTTCCCAGCCTTTCGCTAAGAATTGTGGTGGAATGGAGCTGTTGCTCACCTGGTCCCCCATAGTGATGCTGGGTTAATGTTGAGAGGGGAGATCGACCATGATATATATGTAGTAGATGCTGTTCCTTGGATGCCATCAGCAATATGAAGGCGGGAATACATTCCCGGCCTATAGAATGAATCAGCCTTCATGCGCCTCATACGCTTCAGCCTAGTGAATTAGAGGACGCTTGGCTGGCTACACTGGAACCGCGGCTTGAGTGGCTCCATGAACCTAGTAGTTCAACGCTTTCTGGGCAATCCATCCATGGTGGAAATTACATTAGCGTAAGGGTAACCTTCCTTATGACTTCATTCTCTACCAAGCCCCGCCTCTTCCAGGTACATGTGGCCGGAGCTATGGTCGTACCTTTCGCATGACATGCTTGGGTGACAAAGGTCAAGGTGTATAAGCTTGGAAGGCGCCGTCTCGTCCAATCAATCACAATGCTGTGTTTCATTTCCGATGATGCAAGATAGTACCATTTCGGGGTACATACTTTATGGAGATGGGTATAATTTGAGACATTTTGAGGCTATGAGCGACCATTCCTACAGATCACTTTTTTCAAGACACTATGTCTCACTTCCCAAAACTGGTGTGGCTTGCCCATGCGGGTTCTTCCTCTCAAGACTTGCTTTGTTTCGGAGTCTTCCAGGATGCATTTCTCAGAACAAAGTAATCATTCTGGGGCGTTTGGCACAAAGAAGTACAGATCTTAGCTGCGCCACCATGTGATGATTGGCTGACGGTACAAGCCAATAAGCCATCTATAGACCTTTGGGAGATTCCATCAAATGCTCCCTAGTATCAGGTCGCCAAGGATTTGTCGATAGTCTAGCCAATACAAGTTCAGATTTTGTATGCCACAGGAAAGTCTCAATGCCAATCAGAAACTACCAAGATCGTGTCCTACACAGAATAATAATATTGAGTGGAATATTCCAGGAGACTAGAAACATCACCAACCCTAAATCGAAGTGCGTCTATAAGTAGCTTTGATTCTGTGGAAATTATGAGCATCTTCACACATCGCTACAGGCCCACAGGTTCTACGACATCGCATACGCTAACATCCCGTCGACTACCACGATGTCTGTTTGTCTGATTCCTGACGTCTGGGAGGAAATTTGCCAGCATCTCCAGCGCGGAGACCTTCACAACATTTGCTTGACATCCCGCACATTGAATCATATTGGCACGCTCTATCTCTATCGAAGGATTCAGTGGGATTGGAATGACAAGAATTCCCGAAAACGAATCATGGAGCTGTGGACAACTCTGATGCAAGATGAAGGCAAACGCAGACGCTTGTGTGGCTACGTCCAAGAGGTGCAGTTACAGATGCGCAGTCCTCCTGAGGGGACTGCGGCAATCTTGAAAAGCCCTGAAATCCAAAAGCGTTATCGTCGCCGTGCATCTGAAGTGAAGATGCCCTTTTATTGGGAAATGAACTATCTCCGAGGTGTTGTGAGTAGTGTCATTCAAGACCACAAGGTCCGCGAAGCATGGGACAAGTATATCGTAGCGCGGAACCCCTACGCCTTGGTGGCCCTCCTCCTACCTTTCCTCCATAATCTGAGATCTCTTCAGCTTGATTACTTGTTCCTCATCAAAGGCGGACTTCCTGCAGAAATGATTAACTACCTTACCTCTGGTACAAAGATCGAGTCCGCCGAGTTGCGGAATAACCTTGGCCACCTCGAAACCATGGATTATGGAACCAACGCAGTGAACCTCAACCTTACAACTCGGTTTGAATCCGAACGCCAATATAATCTGCGTCACTATGCAACCCAATTCATCCCAATATTCCGATTACAGAATGTCAAGCACCTTCGGATCTGGCTCCGTAGCTGGAATAACCTTCATCTCAAGCGGCTTATAGGATTCGAGACGGACTACACGGCCCTTGAATCTCTCGTCCTGGACCACATTTCAGTCAAGGAATGTTCGTTCCTCGAAATTTTACAAGGAATGAAAAACCTTCGCAGTCTTCACCTTGGTTTCAACGTTGAAGACAGAACTCATTGGGTAGAATCTCAAAGACCTACCCAAGCGGATCAAGCACGTCTGTCGAATGGCCTGCAGGCGCTATACAAGTGCCTAGAGCACCTCTCGATCAGTCTTCACACGACACCAGATGATCGGGAGCAAGTCAGTGAGGATATAGTCTTTAAGGCCCTTTTCGAAAACTTGACGGCTGAATTTTTCCGGAGCTTTACTCGGCTCAAGACACTCGAGTTGCCGATTCGGATACTCAACGGATTCGAGGATATCGCTGAGGTTGGTATCAATCGAGAATTGCCAGCAACACTGGAAAGGCTTGGCCTACGGTGGGACTTCCGCCACATGGGAATGTTCAAGGAGGAGAAACCAGATACAGTGGGCGACTTGAAGGAGATTGTGGCGGAATTTCTTCAGTCGCCGGGCCGTCACCTGCGGGTGCCTCTCTTGCAGGAGGTGATTATTCGCCTCTGGGTCAGCGATGATGAGCTGGATAAGACATTGAAAGATTGTGACGACTTGATCGAGGAGTTCAACATCCACGTGGGTGTTCGCTTCGACCTCATGCGGCCAGGACTGTGGACCAAAGGGCCTTGATTCAACGATGATCCTTGGATATATGCGGATTTCGGGCAAGAAAATCGACGATAATCCACTCCAACTCAACAGATCTTTGAACTACATGCTTTGAATTCCATGCTAGCCGCACATATGCTCATCATATGAAGCAGTAATATCACTAGCATCCCACTATACCACCAAACTGCAGTTCATCAACTCAAGGAATCCATTCAGGTACATTTTTTTACCTCGTTCTCGTGGCCAGGGCTATTTGTGCTACTCAATATCCTTGCAAGCCCTTGAAACACATTTTGAGACTGACTATCCCGAACCATAATTTTCTGACCTTTCTCATTATTCTCACTATCTTGACCAGACTGCATGACATATTTCTCGTCGAAAGTATGCCCCATTTGTACTACAAGAATGCAATACGGAATATGACATAGCCTCGATCCTACGTAATAGATACATACCTATTATTATGCTGTAATAAATGATCTAACATACATAAACTCTCAATCTCACCACTTTACAGAGACTTCAATTCAATAATACGCTGTTCGTATGAAACCAAGAATACCAAATAGTCTGTCGCATCGAAACCCCGACAAACGCCACTGTATCATTGATTCTGCCAATTAAAACCACCATGATCGCATCATCTGTCGTCCAACATCAACTTATTACCGTAAATCCAAGATTATACATCCAGCAAGGCAATCTCCTCCCTCCCCACACCTTACTTATCTACTACAATCCCCCAGCAGAAAACAAAAAATAAACTCACAAACCCTGCAAATCCCCGTATCGCACGTGCCCCCACCCGCAGCCTCGTATCACGCCTCACCCAATCAGCATAGCCACCTCATCCATCCCGAACCACACAAACACGAGACGAGGCGGAGTAATCCGCATGACTATGCCCAGCCTAGCAGTAGCCTCGTGCAATAGCAACAAGGCTGAGGCTCAGCAGTATATATAATATAACGAACCCTATTTCAACTCCATTACCATGCTACAATGCAACTCTTATATACATACATATAACTCAAGCTCTATATATATATATCGTGCAAAACATAGACAACTAAGGTATCTTCCGACAAGACAATCTCCACACTCCACATCATCTGAGATAATAGCTACATCTTCAACATAAATACAACCAACTATATCCCCCACATCCGTGCACAAATCCAAGACAATGTGCTTCTCCTCATCCTCTAACGAACCGGCTTCCCCGTACCGTCCTCGACCTATGACCACATCTACCACCTACGGTGCATCTTCTTCGCGACCTGCTCAGGGGTCAGCGTGGTCTCGACGATCAAAAACACCAAGGACAGGAGGCGGTCGGTATTATGGAGGAGGCTATGTTCCTGGCGCAACTTGTGGCGGAGGGGGAGTGGGCGCCAGCTGTGGTGGTGGTGGAGGAGGTGGTGGAGGCGGCGGAGGGGGAGGCTGTGGAGGAGGAGGCGGTGGTGGGGGAGGAAGCTGAAGCTGAAGCTGTGTCGTGATGATGTTGTTCATTTTGGTTGGGTTGTTGTTGTTGTTATTGTACAGTGGGTTTGGGGGATGCTCTGGTGATTGATGTTTGGGTAGATTATTTTCAGATGTTTAGGGTTTATATGCGTTGTTTTAATGGGAGTATTGATATGGGGTATGATCTATTAAGATATATTGCCTTGAGCTGACTTTGTGAAGAATAATCTGTAGCAAGAGGAGCTGAATGAGTTATGTGTCTCTCTGAGATATACTGTATTCAGCGACGAAGTACTATGATTCCTTAGTAGTGAATGTGCTTATTCGATGTTATTAACAGTGCAATGAGACAAATGCGCAATTCGAGGCCTCTCGGAACTCGGAATGGAGGCACATTCTGGGCGCTCATTAGCAACCATCACACAGCCCAAACCCCACAAGGTAGGAGAAAATCTTCTTGCGGGTATTTCAATACCCCTTCATAGGGTAGATAAAATACCCTATTGTCCTACTAACCCTCAATATGTTCCCCAATGTGCACTGCCGGAATAGAAATATCCGACAAACAGCCGCCGCGACCCTCGGAATATCCGTCAATATCCAACTCTACCAATGGCACACTTGTCAGCACGACATGACTCAGGAGCAGCAATATACCAGGACTCTGAGGACTATTAACCGATCCCTAGCGCATTCTCAACATCGAATTAAATAGCTTAAAAATGGAGTAAATGTGCAGATCGGACGCCCTTAAAAGACATGCCGGAACGACCATCGGAATCAATTCCGGGGGGGTCCCCACCGGCCTCGGCTTATCGATAAAAGAAATCGAGATTCCTCATTCCTGGCGTCTTCCGAACTCTCCGCTGAATTTCACTCCAGTTCTCCTCCACAACATCTTTAGTCCCTCTTTACAAACCCCCCAGGGACCTTAATCTCTCTCCAATGGATCGCGAACAATTTCGGACAGCCGCCTACTCGGCCATTGACGACAGTTAGTCCCAGTTTTCCGATTCCTACACCCCGCACTTCCCCAACCCCCACCCGCACTACACAAGTCCACAAATTCACAGACACACAACCTAACTACTAACCACGCAAAAACAACAGTAATCAACTACTTCGACGACCTTCCCAACCAGCGCGTCGTCCCCACCATCGAACCAGGCTACCTCCGTCCCTTAATCCCGACCTCACCCCCGGAGATCCCAGAACCATGGACCGCCATCCAATCCGACATCGAAACGAAGATCAAGCCGGGCATCACGCACTGGCAATCCCCGAACTTCATGGCCTTCTTCCCCGCCGGTGTCACCTACCCCAGTATCCTGGGAGAAATGTACAGCGCGGCATTCACGGCACCCGCATTCAACTGGCTCTGCTCCCCGGCGTGCACGGAACTCGAGACCATTGTGATGGATTGGCTCGCGCAGGCGCTCGCATTGCCGGAGTGTTTCCTCAGCACGTCGGAGAATCGCGGCGGGGGTGTGATTCAGGTGACGGCGAGTGATACGGTGGCGACGATGATGATTGCGGCAAGGGAGAGACGGGTGACGGAGATTGTGGTCGGGGAGGGGTTCAAGCCGGATACGGTGGAGTATGAGGATCGGATGATGGAGTTGAGGAGTCGGTTGGTCGCGTTGGCGAGTAACCAGGCGCATAGCAGTACGGCCAAGGGGGCGTTGTTGGCGGGAACGAGGTTTCGGAGTGTGGAGGCGCGGTTGGAGGATAATCTGGAGATGACGGGGGAGAGGTTGAGGGCTGTGTTGGAGGGGTTGGATCGGGATAAGTTGACGCCGTATTTCATTACCTTGGGTCTTGGGACGACGAATTCGTGTGCTGTTGATCGGTTCAGGGAGATCAAGGCTGTCTTGGCAGAGAAGGAGCATTGGAAGAGGATTTGGGTTCATATTGATGCTGCTTATGCCGGTGCGGCGCTGGTCGCGGATGAGTGGCAGTATATTTCCAAGGAGTTTGCCGAGGGTGTGGACAGCTTCAATATGAATATGCACAAGTGGCTGTTGGTCAACTTTGATGCTAGGTTGGTGCCCCTACCCATCTACTAACTTTGTTGTACTCCAATGGTGTCTGGATACTGACAACGATAGCTGTCTCTTCATCCGCAACCGCCACGACCTCACCAACGCCCTCGACATCACCCCTGCCTACCTGCGCAATCACTACTCCGACTCCGGCAAGGTCACCGACTACCGTAACTGGAGCATGTCCCTGGGCCGCCGGTTCCGGGCCCTGAAGATCTGGTTCGTCATGCGTAGCTACGGCCTCACCGGCATGAAGGACTACATCCGTAAATCCATCGGATTAGGCGAGACCTTTGCGGGTCTGGTGCGCAGTCGCGCCGATCTGTTCGAGATCATCACCACGCCTGCGTTCGGGTTGACTGTCTTCCGCATCAAGAGTCCCAAGTCGGGCACGACGATGGTGGAAGCGGACAATGGAGTCGCTGTTGCCCAGCCGGATGAGGCGGCGAATGAATTGACGAAGGAGGTGTATGAGTTGGTTAACTCTAGGGGGGAGATCTTCATTACTTCCACGGTTATCTGTGGGGTTTATGCTATCCGGGTTGTGAGTACCAATCCGGCGGCGGAGGAGAAGTATGTCAAGAGGGCTTTTGAGATTTTGGTGCAGACGGCGGAGGAGGTTATTCAGCGGGGGTAGGTGTGTATACCAGTTTAGGCTATTGTAGATATGATTGATTCTGGTTGTAGATATAAGAGATATATTGCATTATGCCGTATTTTTGGGTAGGTAAAGGGGCTATACTAGAACAATGGCTGCTTGGTCAGGAGATATCTAAACAAAAGAAGAACATAGTTCACATGACAGTATGAATTTATCACAAACTCAAACAATGTAAATCAAGCGGATATACCCATCTCCTACAACAAAGGATGAATGAACTATATTTATCTAAGCAATTATAGTACCATATAAGAAGCCATAAAGCATACTGAAAATGAACAAACCGTAGCTCCTTTGTTTCCCTTCCCAATAACGCTATTGCGCAGTAACACCTTAGGGACATGCCAGTTCAACAACTCAAATAAAGCTCACATTATAATGACACAATAGAGACATAGAAGAAGCCATGGAGGCGTGTTCCAAAGTAACACTACCCATGAGAAGAATATATTGGTCATGCTCGTCCCCCTGAGGTACACTACTAGAGCCTACTTAGGTACCAGTGTAATTTGATACACTCCAACTGAACGACAGAACAGGCTTCTGTCGAGTGCCTTGCGTTTTATCGATAATGGACCACACGAAAGACGTATCACCCACTCAAAAGGACAAACCGCCCTTAGTGCGTAAAGTTGGCCTACCTGCGGGCCCTATTGAGAATGTTTCCAACAAGAAGAAGCGTGCTCGAGAGGAGGATAGCGACAACGAAATCATCGATGATCGTAAACGACCTTGCATCCATCTGCTTGATGTGGCCATGAAAGTCTTGAAAATAAATTCTGACAAAAATTCAAAAAGCAAGTCCAATACGGACACTGATGAACGCAGCTCCAGCAACGAGAATAAAGATACGAACAGCTCAAGTGGCAAAGAAACAAGCAAGTCTGATACAGTCTCTGATAAACACAGTTTAAGCAACAAGTCTATCGATACCAAGGACAGCTCAAGCAAGGAACTGTCCGACGAATCCAAGGCGGGCACTGATGAACACAGCGCAAGCAACAAGAAGCTGGATACCACCAATGGGAATAACTCGAACGATGAAGTACCGAGCAAGTCCAACACAGGAACCGATGAACACAACTCAGGCGACATCGATATGGACATTTGCGACGAGGACACCTCCAGCAACAAAGAGTTGGGTTCGTCCAACTCAGGCACTGATAAACACAGCGCAAGTGATATGATTGTGGATAATAGGGATGAGAACAGCTCAAGCGATGAAAATATGGAGATTCGTAGGGCCAGATTGATCAAGAGAGAGTCGGCTTGGAGTGTCGGAAGTGACTCAAGCGACGAAGATGATGATATGGATGTCAGTGATGCGGAGAGTTGGGGCTACGAACATATGAACGATAGTGATACCAACGACGATGAGGACTATCAATATGAACGACCGAGAGGATGGAAGCATATCGAAGCCACAAATACCGACGACAACAACAACAGTAACGACGATGAGGATGACGGCAGGCTGAGAATTCAGCTTATACAACCCATTCATCAAGACAAAGTCAAGACTCGAAGACCAATCATCCAAGAGGACGTAGACGACACATCTTCCGAGGATGAGCTCGAAGGTGACGATTGCATGAGTGATGCAGGATGCGTTGATGTCAGCTCCTCTACTGCATTCCCCGGATGCGAATTTCTCGAAAAGTTCGCCGACAAACCAGGACATGTCCATAATTTGACATCGGGTGGAAAGGAGGTCCTCATCAAAATCACGACATATCATCCGCCGACTCTCATCTGTGCCTCCGTAAATGATCTTCCCCTGAGATCAAATGTCCATGCCAAGATCTGGGGCTACAAAGAAGAGACCGCGGCAGAGGAAAACGTACAACTAGTTTTCTGTGCGCCAAGAACGGAGATTGTGTACGATGACATCAACCCCGTGGCCATGTTGTGGGTTCTTCTAGCTATGCGTCGGTCTTTGTACTCTTTGCGCGTCGAGCTTGCTTTGCTCAAGGACATTGCCGTCATCGTGGACCGGTTCCAGCTCCAAGGTGTTCTGGAGGAGGTTTTGCCCATCTGGCTGCGATATGTCTATCTGAGAGAGGATGGTAAGAACATCCCAAATCACGCCGAACTACTGGATTGGGTCCTGTATATTACGTGGGTATTCCGAGCCGAGAAGGACTTTCGTCAAGCCACGCGCGGTCTGATCATAGATTATTATGCCTTGCCGGATCCGCCAAAGAACCCGTATACTCCTAAGAGTATTTATAATGCCATCTACAACGCCCGAAGGCAGGTCAACGGGGAATTGCAGTCAGCTATCATGGAGCATCTGTGGTGTCTGAATCCAGGAAACGATCACATGCCCCATTACGTGAGGCTTTGTTCGCACGACTTTCGACCAGAGTTGAATGCATGCTTCGAATTCACGCGAAGCCCGAAACGATACAAGAAGTCGCCGAATGGTATTCTTTTGGAGGTGTATAAGGTAGTGAGAAGAGCCGAGGTTGTTGGCATGATGAATGACACATACCCTACGTGCGTAATTCATCCGCATTGGGTTCTACACGGTTGCGAGAAGACGATTTGGGAGTGTTTGGGGATTAGCCTTGATGGAAATATCGTTGAGGAGCTCAGTGACAGCGAGAACGAATCTCATTCTCCGCTGCAGTTTAACTTTGATGCTGTGAACTGGCCATGCACGAAGTGGGTTGGGGAAGGAGCAGATGAATACCCATATCAGGATGCTTTAGCCCGGGGCCATGAAGTTGAAGCAAAGCATAGATCTCATTCGTGATTTTTGCTTGTATGGTCTGCTTGACTGAGCTTGAAGACATGTCTAGTTGTTTATCCTCTTGTTTATATTGAAGCTGAGTATATCAAAGAAGGGGTCGTTGAGATAGAAGCGAGGACATGATTGGAAGCGGGCTGCTCGATCGACGTAGGTCTAACCACCAGTTCTCTCAGCAGCCTGAAACTGACGATTGGGGCGATCAGTGCGGCTATGTTGGACGTAATCTTGGCTTTGGCTATGGGCAATCAAGATTCTCTCTGGTTTGGCACCATACAGCTGGTTATGGTTTGACCAAGTCATATAGTAGCCGGTTGTTGCGCAGCGAGCAGGTATAGTTGAAGCATGGGATACTGTCGCTCCGCACTGTTGGACAATCATTATATTCTGAATTCTAACTGTCACTGTGAGATCTGGCAGGAGCATCGCGTCAAGCTGGAACAAAATGTTTCCGTCCCTCAATCACTTCATCATCCCGGGGCCGTTCATCCTCTGGCACATCTACAAGCTCAAGCTTCTTCGTTGTCAGATCTCTCCCACCACTTCTGCTAAGCGTGGCTAAAATATCTGGCCAAGTTGTTGGCTTGATGATTTGATGGATATGCTCATCCATCAGGTTTCCAATATAGTATACCTTGTTAGACGTGATGATGTATCGAAGCTCTCCGGTCTCCGGGGTTGTTGTGAGGACAAGCGACACATCTTTGAGGCCATGGCATCTGGCCAGGTACGTCTCTCCGGATCCAGGTTCAAACCACCCTTTTAGGTCGGCAGGCCGATTTGTCCATCCTTCTGGGATTCGTGGTGGGGTTTCGGTAGTCTAATCCATGAGATATCAGTATGAACAATTGTAAAAGGCTTGACTGTACATTATGTTGGCTTACAGAGAGATTCATATCGGTGACTTCGAGGGCAGTTTGCTCGTGATGAGGGTTGGGGTAGTTTGGGGTCGGCGAGTCCATGATGGCGGCGACCACGCTTGAGAGCTATTGTCTGGAGGATCAAGTCAAGGCGGCAACTAAACTAACAGTATAATGGAAGACGCCATTCGATGGAAGGAAACGGCAGACGAAGTCACAGCCAAGTGGTTATGCATCCATGCATACCCGGCTAAGTCAGCCATGAGTAATGTTAACGTATTCTATGGTCGAGCGGCCCATCTTCTAATGCTATACAAAGGATATCTTTTCCGGTAGCACTATAGAACGAGGCAGATGGAATACCTCTAAGGAAAACAAGAAAGAACAAGGAAATGTAAGGAGCGTTGGTAATGCTGACGATGTTTCTACCGGCCACAAATAGAAACACGAGAGACATCATTAGAAAAGACGCTCTAATTACCACATTCAAACGTCACCAATTTTCTGGGCTATATAAGATGATGAAACGGGTAGCACGGCGAGGTTTCTTATTGCAGTCCTTGTACTTCTACATGTCAACAGCCTTGTGCTTGAAAATGCTCCTAGAAATGTAACGGACGTGCTGGGACACCCTCATTGTGATAATGACATTCATAGTACACTCTTTCATCTCGTCTTTCCGTGCGGCTGTTGAGATCGGAGATGGACTGTGCCGCGGGAGTTGGGGGAAGGGGGACGACAACATAAAGCTTCTGGAAAACGATATATAAAATGCTCTGCCAATTGTTTTTTCCGAGGTCTAAACCCCGATTTTCAGGCCCTAACATGACCGCTAACAGAGTGATCACCACAAAGTCTATGTAATGCGACGCTCCGTCGAGTAATTCTTGATACCAGCTGGCGGTAGGATCGATGGGTGGTGCTGTGGTGTCAGCAGGTTCTTTGTCGTTGTTATCATTATCTTTGTTGTCTGAACCATAACCGGAAAACTGTTCCCAGGTACTATCATTCATCTGGTCATTATCGTGTGGTTGTCGTCGTTTGTTTCCTCTCCATGGTTATCATTGTTCACCATTTGTCCATGTAAGCGGAGACCTGCTAGACAGGCAGTGTAGCAACGGACCGGGAACAAGAAGCAAGTGTAGGTTTGGACTTGCTGTTGGACTCTATTGACCATTCATCTGGTCTTTGAGCTGTAATTACCGTAGTGTTGCCGGCTGGTGTTCGAGTTAGTCGACGACTCTTGTTCGACGGGTTGCTTGTCTCGAATGATGGAGACAAAGACTGCTATCATATCCCTTAATTGATATATGATGGCCGCACTGGAACAATGAATGTTGAGCTTACTGCCAATTTGCATGATATAGAGATAAACATGAAACAACAATGAACTGCACGTGAACAAAGATATTTGATTTCTACATTGCTTATCAAGCGGAACTGCCCACCACGCAAGAAAGAGCTTGTGCTGATAAAACCATTGTAGAATCATAACAAAGCCACACTATTCATACAATGGGAAGTCCCACTATAGACTACTTATTACATCGACAACTACTGTATTCTTCAAAGGTAAACAGTGTACCAATAACGCACTCCCAAAGCGTATGGTAGACTAAATAAATACTGACCACCCCTTCAAATCTTCAGTCTTTGTCAAGGACGTTTCAACTACGTTCTTCCCAATATACCCTGTCCTCCTTGGACACATAGCCAAAGAAGGCAAACTCCATGCCGGGCATTCCCAGCACTATAGAATGATAGAATCATCATGGATGTATCCGAGTCATGATTCTCAGGCCAAAGATATATAGAGGGTATCTGTGCGTCCTGAGCAGGGGTATTCGTCGACTCCACCATCCCTAGTTCCATCATCTGTTACTATCAGTATCGCTATATCAACGTCCTTTGCCAGCATACGCAAAACTTGAAAGGAATCCATCTGTCGACCATCTATTCACGATGAACCACGTCGAAGAGACCCCTCAGATGGAGGACTGCGAAATGGGCAATGATGGCGACATGGAAATTGCTGATGGGTTGGTGCCGGCCTCTAGCACCTTTGAACCTACTCCTGCCTCCGGCCCCTCTCACTCTCCGGAGGAAGGACTTCCTACCCCGGAGAACGAGAACACCAACGTTGATGATGATGACGCTACGGAGGTAGCTACTGAGCTAGCTTCCGAGGTGGATCTCAACGAAGCCATGGAGGACTTGGACGTCGACGTTGATTATGAAGCGTCCGAGAGTGAGTACGATAGCGAGGACTATGAGGAGAAGATGGATGATGCAGATGATGATGGTGATGGTGAAAGCGACTGGGAGGACGACAAAGAAAATGCTGGTGATGATGACGACTATGATCCCGACAATGTGCCCACCCAAGACCGTGATAACAACAGCATCGAACAAGCCATCAATGATGCGCACGATGGCCCCAAATGTCCCTCGCCTTCTCATCATGACGATGATGATGACATGGAAGATTTGGACTATACTGAAGACGCGGACGAGGCTTCACCTGGGGATGAGGATGAAGGTGACGAGGATGCTGGTTCGGACATGGACATGTCAGAAGACAGCAAGCAGGAGGAAGAGGGGGATGAAGGCGAAGAAGAAGAAGAGTTCGAAGAGGAGTCAGAGGATTCGGAGGATTCGGATGAGGACTATGCCTCCGTCGAACCATTCCCTGGATGCGACTACCTAGAACTTCACGGCGCCAGCCCAGGAGTTGTTCTTAAACTACCTCCCATGGAGAGATATGGACAATATAGAATGGGGAAACGTCGTGTGGTGATCGAAATCACAACATATGATCCACCCACCTTGATCCGTGTGCCTGTCATGAATCTGGTCCTGGCATCCAAGACCTTTGCCGACATCTTCGGATACCGACCACGGAAAGGCGTGCACCCCAGCGACCGGGAACACTTTGATGAGAATGAGCTCATTAGCCACAAGAAGTTGTCGTACGATTACTTCAATCCAGCGGCTATGCTGTGGGTTCTCCAAGCCCTGACGCACCGATGGATGCTCCTGCCCCGACACGCCCAACTCGCCTTGCTCAAGGACATCGCGGTGATTGTGGATCGATTCCAGCTCCGACAGGCCATGGAACCCCTTTTGGCCGGTTGGGTGGAATATACCTCGGTGGATCCGCAAGTCCATGTGCCCACGCGCAAAGAGCTCGTGGACTGGGTGCTGTTCATCACCTGGGTGTTTCGGTCCAACTCCGGAAAAGACTTTCGACAGGCGACACGAGGTGTGATCATGGATTACACGTTCAAATCGAAGCCCAAGAATGCGTGTCTGCCGTCGGAGATGTATAAAGCTATCTACCAAGCTCGGATGGAGCTTTACCAGGGCTTAGCGAACATCGTTCGGAACTACTTGGATGCCTTGGCTGCTAGCAAGCATGAGGACTGTCAAACTCACTGTGGACTTCATCTGATGGGTACTTGGAGGAGTATCCTTGCGGTCCTCGAAGACCCCCGAAAGTACAAGATGTCGCTGAGCCGGATTCATCAGGAAATCCAGACGCGGGTGTTGGCCTTCGAGGAGGTTCCTGGGTCTCCCACCCCTGGGTGCTGTGAGTCGCCCGCAGGAATCCTGCGAGCCTGCGAGGAAATGATGAGACAGGTGCTGGGAATTGACTGTGATGGGAATCCAGTTCGGAAGACCGACGAATGTCAGCCTGCGTGTTCTCATCGGCCGCGGTTTAACTTTGGAGCAGTGTCCTGGCCTTGTCTAGAATGGCTGGGATGCGAGGCGGATAAAATGCCGTGCACGAAGATGGGTAGCGAGAAATGGACACTATAAACGTAGAGGCTTCTGTTGTATGCTGTTGAGAGGAAGCTTGGGCTCTGTTTAGGTTAAGGTTGGCTGAGAATGAACGCACTCAGATATTTCCCCGCACTTGCGCCTGATGCATTATTAATGCAGTAATACTAGAGTAGACTCCCTCTATCTCTGATCTCTTCTCTCTCTCTCCTTTCTACATATCACGCATCTAGTGTCTATCAACTTCATCTCATCATGCCTATTGCCAGAGCAACCATCGATGACATCGTCCTAGCTGAATCTCCTACCTGGGAGACAGTTGAAGGGAACGTCTACGTAAGTCCCAATCACCATAATATACCCGATGAAACACCAAACAATTAACCACAATCGAACCAGTTCCCTCCCACTGCCATCCAGGATAAATCGCTCTTCGTTCCAACTGACCTATCAACCTATTGTCCCTGGAAAGGAGACGCAGCGTATTACTCTGTTGTCATCGGGGGTAAGATATCCTCTACTTCTTTCGGTCTAACCTTCTCTATAAGGGAGACACTATACGAACAACTAATGCTAATAGTCTGGTATACAGAGAAGACAATCCCCAATGCAGCGTGGTATTATCCCAAGCCATATGATGCTGCTAGTAACATCAAGGATCATGTTGCTTTCTGTATGGTCCTTGTCTTTTTCTTTGTGGTGTAGGTTATTTGCTAATGACTATGGAGCTAGATACCAATAAGGTGAATGTTAGCGTGGAGGAATGAATTTGGAAGTAGTTAGTCGAGGTTCTTGTGTTGTGAGATTCATTTTTCAGACTACATGGAGTACCTCGGGATATATGCCCAACGTGCAGCAGGGACTACTTGTACTTTGTCCTGATTCACATCGTTAGGAATGATATGTCCTTAATTGCATACTTTTAGAGTTATTTTAGATCCGTACTAGTCTTGGGACATGTCTCCCGTCTGCTCTACAACTAGATGCCCCATATCATCTAGTTATACTCTTTACTGGCCAGGGCTTCAGAAAGAACAATAATCTACTCTAACCTGCTGCTGTCAAAAGTCTGACCAAACAAGCACCCACTCACTCCTCAGCATTCTTCACCAGTCCATGCCTCTTCTTCATATGATGGATCGCCGCCTCGGACAACTTCCCAACCTTCCCAATCTTCGAAATCTCCACCATACTGACCTCCCAATCGAAATCCCTCCGGAACTGGCGCTGTATCTCCACCGCCATGAGCGAGTCCACCGGTAGCTCGGCAACATCCTCTTCGGACATGTCCGCTGTCTGCGAAACCTGCTGCGCCAGCTGCTGGTTCAGCTCGCGGGCCAAGCTTCTCTCCGTGTCAGGATCCTCCAGCAAGGCCGGGTTTTGCTCCACTTTCCGCATGAGCTCCCGGATGACGGATCCCGTCGCAGTCACCGTTTGTACCTCTTTCACCTCGACATTGGCGTAGAGGGCGAATCGCGCGTCCGACGGCGGCCATGCTGTCCGGACAGTCGGGTTGCTGGTCGGCCGCGTATTTCCCAGGCCGATAATACACGTGTCTGATGTTGTTGTTGTTCCCTGACTGCTGCTGCGAGATGGGGATTGGGAATTGCATTGGCGAATTGCCAGTTCCAGCCCTTCCAGGAGTTCCTCCTCCGTCAGCAGCCGGACGGATGCGGCTTGCATCATCTGCAGCACCTTGGGATCGCGGCTGACAAGACCACCACCATCCTTGACGGCTCCGAGAGCAATCGTGGTGGACGGGAGCCCCAGGTGCCGGCGGTAGCGGGTGAAACTGTCGAGAAAGGTGTTGGCGGCGGCGTAGTTGGCCTGGCCAGAGTTCCCACAGACGCCGACGATGGAACTGAAGAGGATGAACCAGTCGAGCGGCGGCCGAGTCAAGGTCGCGTGGTGGAGATTCCAGGTGCCCTGGACCTTCGTGGCCAGGCAGCTCGTCCAGTCATCGTAGGTCAGATTGGGGAACGTCTTGTCTTTCAAGAGTGCCGACATCTGGAGAACCCCAGCCAGGGGCCGGGGACATCTGGCAATCGCCGACTCAACATCGGCAGCGGCGGCGACACTCCCTGCCACACAGATGACTTGACAACCTTGGGCTTGTAGATCCATGATCACTGCCCGATCGGCATCAGATGTTCCCGCAGAGCGAGACAGAACAACCAGATGCCGTGCACCGCGCTGCACCATCCACAGGGAGACGGAGCGTCCTACTCCGCCGAGGCCACCGACGAGAAGATACGATTTGTTGGGAGAGAAGCGGACTGGCGGCAGCGAGGTCGGGGCCAGCTCCATGGGATCCAAAGGCATTCGAATCAGAATCTTCCCCATGTGAGTGCCCTGCTGCATATATCGGAAGGCATCGGTCACCTTCGCCGCGTCGTAGATCGTAGCAGGGCGGATAGGCTTGATATAACCACGAGCATACCAATCTTCAAAGGACTGCTTCGCCCTGCAAAAAAAAAAAGACCCAGTCAGATAAACGGCCACAAAGCCCAAAGCTCTTTCGATAGTTACGTGCATGGATGCATCTCTGAGCGACTAGCGGGGAGGGGGGCTACTTACAGGTAATATTCCGGAGATTTCTCCTTGGCCAACTGAAAGAGGTCAAACCCGAAATAAGACCGATTCTGGATAAATGGGGCCATTGCTAGCTGGCCATGGCCCAGAAAGTCCCGTTTTCCAATCTCGACGAATCGGCCAAACGGTGCCACGCATTCCCACGAGGTATGCAGAAGCTTTCCAACCAGAGAGTTCAGTACGATATCCACTCCGCGGCCCTGAGTCTCAGCCATCAGATTCGGGAGGAAGTCACTGTTGCGGGAGCCAAAGATGTGATTCCGCGGAATGCCAAACTCGTTGACCAGATATGCCACTTTCTCCTCGTTCCCCACCGTAGCGTATACCTGCAGGTGACAGAGACAATATGGTCAGTCAGGCCCAGTAAAGAACGGATAGAGTCACCCCTGTCCACACGGCATGTTTCCATTGCTATGCTTCAAAACCCTACCTCTGCACCCATCTGTCGACAAACATGAATGGCCGCCTGGCCCACTCCTCCACAGGCCGAATGAATCAATACAGACTGGCAAGGAGAGCGCAAACGTCAGCCAACTTGAAGAGGCATAGTGAAACGGGGGGGTGGTCTCCCGTGCGTGTGCACTTACATCGCCCTTTCGGACCCGCGCGAGATGACACAGGCAGTGGATGGCGGTCATGTAAACGGTCCCCAGGGCTGCAGCATCTTGCAGGGGTGCACCTGCGGGGATTTTGAAGCAGTACGTAGCATCAACGACTCCCCGAGTGCCGAAAGCTCCCGAAGCCAATACCAAGACGCGGTCACCGGGCTGCAGGTCCTGAACGTCGGATGCCACACGCCGAACGAGCCCAGATCCTTCGAGTCCGAGCTCGTCCACACTTCCAAAGACACCCATCCCCACTAGCACATCCTGTATACATGGGCATCCAGTCAGTCCACATCCCCGGGACAAGTAAACGAAATGATATAAATGCAGCGATTGGAGAGTGAAAACGGAAGAGTTACCCTGAAGTTCAAGCCGACGTAGTGTACATCGACCTCGACGTGCCCTGCCGCCAGCTCTTCTGGAGAATCATCTGTCGCTACCCACTTTATGGTATCGATCAAGCCCAGCGTTTCCATATCCAGCCGGCGTGGGGACAGCGTCTGCGGTGCGGGTGAAATGCGTGCCGAACTCATCCAGTGGCATCGACCAACGTGAATGGTTCCCTGGAAGAAGGAGAATTCCGACTCACCCGTTGCTAAATCGGCATATTGCCGCTCACGCTGCAGCTTGCCAACGACCTGAAATAGCGCTCCGGCTGCCTCCTGCGTATAACAGTCCGTTTCGAAAAGAGAGATACCCACAGCCGCCTCATGTCGGAGCGCACGCGTCAGTCCGTGGACCAGCCCGAATCGAGGGTCGACACAGGCCATCTGCGAGGTATTGGTGACCCAGATTATGTGAGACTGGTCAGCTGCCATCAGGAAGGATTTGAGGGCGATATAATGATCCTCGGGGATATCATTCAAATATGGCCCATCCAGGTCCAAAAGGGAGATAATCCAACCATCTGTTGGGGGAGTGCCGCGCAGAGTCGTCCAATTTACCAGGCAACCTCCCTGGCGGAAGCGGGAGGCCACCTCGCTTTCCCAGGGCCTGGGAGAGTCCGTTGAGTCCGTTGTCAAGATAGTCACCGTGTGATGAGTCTCAGCCTGGGCCCCTGGGTCAAGCACACGAGTGAGGACGGTGAAGTACGTCTGATGAGGGGGCGGCATATCGTAAGCCATTGCTTCGTTGCCGATAAAGCCGGCATTGCGGAGTTCGATATCCCATTCTTCCGGCGATAGATACGGCTTGCGGTTGGGTCTGAAGTCTTCCACTGATGTCCACTGAATGAGGGACCCCTGGTTGAAGATGAGCCAAAGGAACAGCAAGTAAGGAATAGCAGACATCAAGAGACCAGTCCAACTCACCATCAAATACTCTGTCATCAAGGATGGCTCTGCGACATGGATAGTGAGTTGTGAGACAGTGGCTTATGTAGGAGAGGCTGCCACACATACCAGGGTAAAGCTCATGCAGTAATAGTCTGCCCTGCGGTGCGAGCAGCTTCCGTATATGTTCAAGGGCCGGTGCAAGCCGCGGAATCGTGTGCAACTGTTCTGTCCTCAGTCAACTGAACATTGATAATAGCCCTGATTGGCGACACTGACGTTGGAAGCGATAATCAAATCATAACTTTGCAGATCGAACCCCTGTGCCTCGGGATCAGTGGAGATATCGAGCAGAGCATAGTCGATGTCCTCCTGTTTCTGGAATTTCTGCTGCAGGGCTTTGAGTAACTCTTCACTGCCCTCTGTGATAGTGTACTGGGAATACTGTCGTACACCTTCAGAAGACTGGAGGGACCGCAGCACGGCTTCTGTCGCACTCCCCGTTCCAGATCCGATCTCCAGCACTCGGGTAGTTGGGTGTGAATGACCCCAAAGGGACAGGAAATGACTCCAATCACACTGCGATTGCATCCATCTGTTGTATCTTTCGAGCCGACCCTCCACCTCGAGCACATCAAGGGCTGAGACCTCTCCAAGGGCAATACGACGGCAATTGTCTGTGATCTGGCTGATGCATTCGAATACAATCGATCGATTATCTTCGCCACCTGCGTTGACACATTGGGATAAGATTTGCGAGATTTTCTCCTGCCGCGACTGATTGCTGTTCCCAGCGTCTGATTCTGCTTGAACGGCGTCATCTCGCTGTCGCAGTCGATTGGCCTGGGTTGTAACCCATCGCTGCCACTTGATCAAGTGATCCTCCACGGCGGTAATCTCCCTGAAACGGTCAGACGCTTCCAGGATTGAGAGCTCGCAGAGCCGATTGGCATCCTGCCACAGTTGATCTTGACTCGAGCCCGGATCACTGCGAAGCAAGGCATCCGGCGCGATCATCTCCACGTCCGGCATCCATCGGATTTGCGAGCACAGGGGCTGGGGATTTTCGAATCCCTGCGTCAAACTGATCGGAAAGCCAATGAGGCCCGAGACAGAAAAGACGGTCCGGTCCCCCGCCGACCCTCTGATATCCGCTAGGGCTAGACCCGTGTTCGGTCTGTACGTTTCACAATCGAAGCTAATCTGGGGCGCGCTTCCTCCCACGTATATCTGGTCAAAGGCAGACGGGATTACAGCTCCCCCCGATATGGTTTGCATTCGTGTGGAGAGAATGAGAGTGGGCTGCAATATACTGTCCATGGTGGCTGGGTGAAGCGTATATTGGGGGTTTTTCTCGCCCATGTCGGCCACAGTGCCAGAGGCCCTCACCTCGGTCGAATGGAAGGTGACCCTTCGCAGCCCCTTGAAAGCGGGACCGTACATGAGTCCAAGCTGTTCAAACATCCTATAACATTGGTCGACATCCATCAACCGGGTATAGGGCGTGACCTCGCTAAACTTGGGTGTGTGTTCGACCCCTGCTCTGGCCGCTCCACTGCAATGCTTGATCCAGCGGTCTTCTCTCTCGTCATACGACATGATCGAGAACGTATACCATTCAGAGTCGGCGATATCCGAGATTCGTTCCCTTTTCAGGGTGGTGAGCGTCTCAAGCTCATCCAACTCCTTGAGTAGCAGTGGAGTTTTGAGGACTAAATTGCGAATGGAATAATCCTCCTGGCTTGGATGTAGCTGACCGATAGCTGCGCCGATCATACCGATATAGCCCGTAGCCGGGAGAACGATGTTTCCCTGGAGGACATGATCCCCAATCCACGGTACATCCGCCAGGCGCAGAATATTCCTCCAGGAAGGTTCCAAATCCGATGACTCCACTACACGATCGCCGAGGAGTTCATGGTGGGGATACTCTCGGAATCTCCACTTGCGAGTCAAGCGACTCTCATGTAGGTACCTGGTGGTGTGCTGCCAGGGATATGGAGGCAAGTTGCCTAGGGTGACTCCTTGCCCATTGATGGCTTCCAGGTTGACTGAGACCCCATTGGCATGCAGAGACCCGGCGGTCGTCAACAATTGATGCCGTGCATCCACCGCATGACGGATGAGTGTGGAGACATAAACCTGTTTGGCTTTCGATCTTTGGGATTGAAATATTTGGCGGAGAGGTGCCGATAAGGCAGAGTGCGGTCCAATCTCGAGGAAGGCTCTGGCTACCGGGGAGGCCGCCAGGATGTCTCGGACAGCATCACCAAAGAGCACGGGGGATTGCAGGTTGGACCGCCAGTAGCGCGCATTAAGCTCCGAAGGTTCTCTGATGGGCTCTGCTCTGACGCTGGAATACAAAGGCAGCATTTTGCCTGAGGTATCAATGTAGGGCGAGATGCTGGCTTCATAATCCTCGCCTAGTTCATACATATGATCTGTCGCCAATGCTCAGCCCAGTCAATCAATCATTAGGTCTTTGCAGCACTTACGGGAGTGGTAGGCAATTGACACCTTGAGTCGTCTGCATAGAGCGTCCGGCAGTTTCGACTTGATCCGGTCGATGATGCTGTCGAGCACAGGCGGATCCCCAGAGAGCGTGATGCTGCTAGGGCTGTTGTGACATGCAACAACCACGCCAGCTTGCAGATATGGTTGAACCTCCTCCGAGCTCATACCGATTGCAGCCATAGCACCCATGCCCTCTTGCTGTTTGGCAACTAAGCCGCGGTAGTAGGCGATGATGATGGCTGCTCGGGCTGTGATCGCACCGGCAGCGTATGCTGCTGCGATCTCCCCACTCGAGTGCCCTACAACACAGGATGGTTGAATGCCCCAGCTACGCAAAACGTCAACGAGCGCAATCTGAAGAGCCGTGCAGAGCGGCTGGGAGAACTCGGCCTTATTAACTCGACTGTCTCCGCCTTCCTTACACAGTTCATCTATGCCAAGTTAGCCGGATGGGTTCAATATTCTAGCATTGCTGCTTAAGCGTTGGGAAAAGCGGGCAATTCACCATGCAGTGACCAGCTGGGCCTGTCCGGTAGCTGCTGGAGTGTTGTGGTAAGCTGCATGATGCAGTCTCGAGCAATTGGGAAGGCCTGCATCAGACCTTGCCCCATCCCCGCCCACTGTGCTCCTTGGCCTGTAAAAACCCACACCAACTCTGGAGCAGTATTCACCGCGATCTGGAAGCTCGACGAAGACATGGACTGGTTCATCTGGGTCACGGTGAATGCCCGATGTGATAGATGTTCTCGTCGAGAGCCGAGTGTGTAAACCAGGTCATGGAACAGAGACGGGTTTTTCTCAGCGTACCCTACGACCTGTTCAATCCGCTCTCGCAGACTCTCTGCGCTCCTCGCGGAGACCACAAGAAGACGGGAGTTCTCGTCAAGGGACTCTCTGGGTGAAACTACATCTTTTCCGTAGAGACCGGCGCTGGAGTCGAGAATAACGTGTCCATTGGCGCCGCCAATACCGAAAGAGTTCACGCTGACCCGGTGACTGCGCCCCTCCGGCCAAGGTATAGGGTCCAGTGGCACCTGGAGCATACCATCCTTGAAGGGGATGTTGGGGTTTGGTGTATCAAAGAACACATTTGGGATAATCGTCTTGTTCTCGAGGGAGACCACCGCTTTGATAATGCTCGTGATAGCGGACGCCCCTTCCCCATGACCCAAGTTCGGCTTAACCTGGTGCTTCTTAGTACAGCCCTACGCACGCATGGGCGAAATGGCAGAAGTACTAACAGATCCAATTACTACTCCTTTGCCTTTAAAGAGCTTCGCGACAGCCGAAGCTTCCACTGTATCTCCAGCTACAGTCCCGGTTCCATGGCATTCGAAGAAGCCCGTTTGGGTGATATCGTCAATGCCCGCTTTTTCGTATGCCCTTTTGACCAATGATACTTGTGAGCTCTCACTGGGACTCGTGATGCTTGCCGTTCTACCGTCAGAATTGGTCGTGGTTGCGCGGATCACCGCTCGAATGGGGTTTCCATCCCGTATAGCATCCTGTAGCGACTTAACGTACAGCGCATTCACTGCCTCGGCGCGGCCATAGCCATCAGCCTTTGCATCAAAGGTTTTGCAAGTGCCATCTGGGGACAGAACGCCGTTCTCCGACATCGTGACGGTCATTGTGGGTGCCAGTATCAGACTTGTTCCTGCCACAATAGCGCCACAGGAGTCTCCCGAATAGATTGATTGACAGGCTTCATGCAGCGCAAGCATCGATCCCGAACAGGCTGACTGTAGGGTCATGCTAAAGGTGCAAGCTTCAGTCAGGGACACAAACGCAGTAACTGAGGACTAGTTCTTACCTTGGACCCCGGAAATCATATTCGTAAGATACCCGGTTCGACAGAGCAAACTGCCCCGTTCCCAGGACGTGGTAACGATCCGTAGCTTGGGGATCTTTACTCGCCAGATCGAGCCAGTCTTCACCGTACACCGCAACATAACAACCGACGTCTTGTCCCTGCCAGCCGGTCTCTCCCGCACTTTCCAGACATTCCCAGACGACCTCCATAAGCTTACGCTGTTGAGGGTCCATGCGTTTCGCCTCTTGATCGGAGAGCGAGAAGAACCGCGCATCGAACAACATGGGATCCTCCTGCAAGAAATATCCATGGCGGGTTTTAGCAGCACCAGACTTGGTGTCGCTGTAGAACGAATCGATCGTATATCTAGTGCTTGGCACTTCACACACGCCGTCTTTCTTCTCAAGCAAGAACTCATACAGTTCGTCAGGCGATCCGACTCCCCCGGGCAATCTACATGCCATTCCAACAATGGCAATGGGAGGGGGAATCCACTTTGGTGTATCTTCCTGCAAACCTGTTAGTGTATAGTTCGGATCCGGAGACGTATACACGTTGGAGAGCAGATTCAACTTAAGACGCGCCTTGCTTTCGTCCTCACACGATTTGCAACGTGATGTGTCCAGAGTGACGGACGCCATACTGTAGCTTTCTATCGTAGTATAGAGCTGACTTGCCAGAGGTTTCAAGAATGAAGATTTGCTGGCTGCAAAAGAACTCAGTGTTGCAAAGACATTTAACTCGGCCAAGGACAGCCCTTAGATACATCACCAAAGAGGCGTCTGGGGATAACCTAGGCAAGGGGATTTGTAACATTTGTTATGCACCGCGGAATAGCCATCATGTAAGGACCGCCTGTCCACTCCAAAGCATGCAGGTCTCGGAAGGGTTGTCTACGAAATAGAGGACCTTTCCTTCTAACCTTATGTTGGCTCTAGCTCACCCAGTGGATTGGTGGGTGGTGGTGGTAGTGTCCAGCAAAGCAACTGCGCGCTCCAGGCTGGAGCTCACGAAGCCATACCTACGGGAATTTACATCTCATGTATAGTCAATTCATTCCTCGCTCTACTGAGATCATCGATCATGCTGTAGGCAACCTGCAAGGCCACGCAAGGACAGGAGGACGGGGTCTCCATCAAGCCTCTGAGTTAAACTTTTTCAGCTGCTCTGTCAACTTACGCCCCTGTTTCTCCACCCGCGCTTTTACATACTGCTCGAAATTGTGACCAGCTAGTGACAGGCCGATGGGGCCGCCAGTGGTTTGGAGATGTCGCGAGCGAGAGCAGTCGACAAACCAAGTACGGTGGATGCGATATATCTGCTCGAAGGCGTGCCTTACTAGAGCGCCATTCCGTTCTTTATTCAATTTGGCCATCTGCGATGCCAGATCTTTCGGTCCATACTTCTGCCATTGGGCTGTCAAATCACCGAAAGTTTGAATCACGTACAGCTGGCACCCGAGATGGACCAGACCCCGGCTCTCGCAGGCAATATGAAGAAGGCATCCGTTCACGACTAGGTCCACTGGGATCTCGTCGACGATTGCCTCCTGCGAGAACCTTTCCATCTCGCTCATGGATCGGTAGACTCCACTCTGTGCATAGAGGTAGAATGCTGTATCGACCGGCACGGACCCGGCAACTCCATATAGCGGATATGGATCGCGGATGGCTGGCCCAATGCTCGTTGGTCGGACCACCAGAACCGGGAGGGACTTCTGGTGGGCGAGAAGCAGTCTCTCCGAGAGATACTTCGCCTGGCTATAGGTCGTCGGGAATCGATCAGCATACGGCGACGAGTTCGTAGCCACAATGGAGGCCACCTGCTCCTCGGGGTCGGGCTCGTCCGCGGCAACCTTCAGGAACCGTTCCTGGGTGGTCTCGTTCGATAGCAACAGACCGACCAGGAAGGACGAGATAAACACAAAAGCCCGCAGATGCGTCATTTGCGATGCAAGATGAATCATATTCGTCATCGCCGAACAATGCTCTCTCACCGCTTTTTGGAGCTCTTCCATCATCGAGATGGAAGCCGCGCCGTGGATGACCACAGTGACTTCCTGCTGCAGTCTGTCCCGATCCGCCTTCTTCAATCCCATATGAGGCTCGGTGGTGTCGCCGATGAGGCAGTGGACTTTGCCGGTGTCGAAGATCTCTTCGATTTGATCCGGCATTGATGTCTCCCATTTGTTCATGGCCTGTTCCAGAGAGCGACGACACAGTACGTAGATCTTCGTCGGCAACTGCACAGCCAATTTGTATAACATACATCCTCCGAGGTGGCCGGTAGCCCCGGTCAGGAAGACAACTTGGTCTTGATACCAGCTGGCATGATCAAGGGGGGAAGAATCGTGTGTCATGGTGGTCGTCCTGCGTGAGAGCGGTCCAGGACTGTCCGAGTTATTGCAGAGCCAGACTGTTCAACCCAACCTGTTCGGTATAGATGTTGTATTTATACCCTTACTCATGGCACTATTTTCAAGGAAACACGACGTGGGGGCCCCCCGAGGACTGACTGCACAAGCCTGAGACACATTTACATCGATTCAATACCTCACGATCTGCTTGGGAACCATTGATGTTGTACAAACAGACCGCCTTACTTCCATATGTAGGTGCCCTGGATCCCACCGCTACTTCCAATCTTGCGGATTTCTTGTCGATCACACTTGTTCCAAAAGGGGCCGAGGTTTATCTCTGTTCTCGCAGCTTTCCAGTACACATGCATCGACCTACGTATATGAGTGACCCCATGTTTTGCCTTTCTCTTGCCTAACCCGCTGAGCCAAAGTATACCCACTGTATTCATTGATCCCTTGCTGCGTATCCTCATGCCAGCCATATCATTGGCGAGGAGCACCTAGAACATGCACGAGACTGACATCACAATGGGTCAGGCTACCGGTGAAAGACCTCACTATATGAGCTTGGCTGGCGACCAGCATCATCAGCGACGTTGTGCAGCCAGCCTACTGATTACCTAGGACACCTTGAAGCTCCTGTAGGTAATTGCTGGCCATGTAGAAGGTGAATGAGACTACATGGATCCAGCATGGGGAGAACACGCCGGGGAAATACATTCTCAGGAGTGAGTGAAGAAGCCGTCCCGGAAGCACCGAGCCGAGGGCTGTGAAGCAATTGCGGCTTCATGGTCTGATTGATGCCAGCCGTCAAGTTGATAATGTCGAAAGGGGTATGCCAGAAAGAAGATAAGAGATAGAATCGAAGTGCAGAGGGGAAGGATGTCCAGCCAGTCCAGGCGGAGGGGGGGGAATGAAGCAGTCAAGCTGCCAGAAAGGCCCGGGAGTTTCACAATATGAGCCGGAAAATTATTCCGCAAGAGAAGAGATCTTATGATATTCTGATAGCCCAGGCCTTGTGACCCCGAGCTTCCTTTTTTCCCTTCTAGTTCCTAACCCGCAGTGAAATGAGTGAATGTGTCGCCAATACGGGCTTTGCCAGAGCTTTCAGATGGGCAGGCTACTCGCTAATATAGCACATCAACTCTCACCCCGAACACAGGGTTTACCACAGTTGTACATGGTACCAGGTGACCTTCCACCTACTTCAGCGACGGCTGGCTGAACTGAACTGAATGTCTTGACCTTCCAGCAGGTTTAAGAAACCATACATGTACGTCCCATCAGTCCGCATGCAAGGACGCAGTGGAGCTTTACATACGATAGCAAGGGACAGGATAGATATACATTCTATCTATCCTTGAATCGGTAGGGCTGTAAGTGCCGTCACTGGTCAGTGGTTAGTCGTCATCAATCCTCATGGTATAAGGTAAAGCTGTTGAGCCTCAGGGTGGGATGCAATGGCTCTTCTTCTTGGAGGCACAAGGATATTGCAATTCCTAGCTAGTAAAGCTGTGGAACAAGCGGGATTTCAACTGTATCGACACAATGAGCCACTCCCATTGGTTGAAACAGCACGGAAACATGTTCCTCCAATGCAATCTCGTCATGTCATTGGTGATGTTGAACGAGAATGCTCGGGCCGTTCGTTGGAATGCTGTCCGTCGGCACTTGGTGTGCCCTCCCTGTCTCGGAGGTGTGGAAAGACTGTGCATGACAGATAGTGGAGAAACCCCCAGTTTCTGTAGATCGTTTCAGCACAATTTACGCAGTGCCCAACCCTTGCTGCGACCCCTTCCCGTAAAGGTCTTGCCTCTCAGACATGTAGGATTACCCTTCTTCTTCTTCTTCTTCTTCTTCTTCTTCTTCTTCTTCTTCTTCTTCGGAATTCCGTAAACAGACGATTGTTATTATCACTATAGGCCAGAAGAAGCTATTGTTCTCGTTCTTCCCTATCGATGTACTGACCTCACACCGGCATCATGGCAAAGCCAACCGACGACGTAGAGCTGTCCCCCACGGACCTGGGATTAGCTCGCTTTGTTGAAGCGCACCTGGCAATTGTGCTGCGAACCAAGCCCAATCCGCAGGATTGCGAGAGAGCTGTACAAATATTACTGGCTGCGTATCCCATGCTGGCAATGCGAATGGACTTCTGGGTATGTCACTGCCTCCCTCTGACTCTACTACATCCGACGTTGCGAAAGGCTTGATTTGATGTGGATCTCCTGGCTCCAACAGCGCACCAAATTCTGCTCCTGTGATTATCCCCAAAAGATCTACCACAGCCGAACCGTGAAGAAGGATCTCAATCAGGTGCTGCCCTGTCGGACGGCGGAGGTGGGATCTCCCCCGGTGCAACTCATCGACACGCAACTCCTGGCCGATTGTCTGAATTTCAACCGAGACACTTGGGGAGAGATCTGTGGTGAACCGGTGCTTAGGATCACAGCAGTAACCTTTAATGATGCGTGGGCCGTCCGCTTCATAATATCGCATACACTGGGGGATATACGAGGTCGGTCCCTTGCACCTCATCCCACTCGTACCGGGTTTGCCACGATGTTGCAGTGACGGTGGGCCCAAACAGATGTCCGTTATTCTAATGGGATTGTGTACAAAAATAGCTTTGCATTGGATCGTCGAGTCTTTCTTCGTCCTCTTGTCCGGACGTGAAGTCCCGGCTGTCTCGCCGATTCGCTCCAATCTGGCCTTCAACCCGGAATACATCGATGGCTGGAAGGCCCTGTCCACGTCAGGAACGACGCACCCGGTGGCCAAGGATCATCAACATGATATGGTGGCAGGCTGGTTTCGGACAATCTCGTCCGGGGTGCAACAAAGGCTCTGGTCTGCCTACGATGCCTACTCTCCTCGACGCCAAGTACACAGAAGCCTGTTCATCCCGCAATGCATCGTCGACCACTGGGTCCAGAAGGCGCAGGAGGCAGGTGTACGAGTGACGGAACATGATCTGCTTATGGGATTTATCTACGAGGTACGCCGACGTATATACCTATAGTATAGCTTAAGCTAATAAGCCAAGGCCACATATCAAGCCCTCTCCACAACACCTCACTTCAGCTTCTTTATCGGGTTCCAACAGCACCTTCAATCCCCCAGTCCCCTCGGAAACACCTGGTTTCTAATCCCCATTCCTGATCTGTACAAATCCAAATCCAAAGCTTCTCCTTCCACCCCGTCCACGTCCAAAAATCACTCATCATCCACTCTGCTCCCCGCCCTCTTCCTCCACGCCCAACTCATCCGCCACACCATCACCCAATGCCGCCATCCAGCCTGCTTTCCTGAGATCCACGAGCAACACCGTCAACTTGGGACTACCCCCTGGCGGCCCGGCCATTTCGGCACGCGCACTCCCCATCTGAAAATCTCCTGCTGGACGAAACAACCATGGTATGACCTCGACTGTGCGGGAGAGAACCCCGTATTCACGGACATGGAATTGCGTTTCTATCGGCTGTTTGACCTCCTGGGTGTGCACGGTGCGAATGACTTTGTCGGCACCATCAAATGTACCGGTAGTGGCAATGAGACCCTGGCAGGGGGTCAAGAGGGATACTGGGTTGCTGGGCAACTGGCGGAGATTACTTGGACGACGATGTTCAATATGCTGACGACATTTTCTACTACTACTGCTACTGAGCCTTCTGCGAGGGCATAGTTCTGGATTCTGGACCGAAACGGAGGGCCGGAGGAAGGCTTCAATTCTATTTCAGATCCTTACATATAATTGACTGATCAATCCCGCTCAATTAATATGCTTGCTAGCTATGCAAGTGCTTCATAACGTCGTAAAGGTGCGTAATCTAAAATGGTACAACCTGGAACAGAGTGTATATCAAGTCGATGCTCTGAATATCGGTTGGTATTGCGAGGAACGGACACAGATCATCCCCGGGATAACTCTGGCCCTGTCAACTCATTCAACAACTCCGTCCAGTCTGCAGTATCCAGAGCTAGGTCGTTGCCCGTCTCAAGCATCTCCGTCCAGATGTCCTCCAACTGTCTCTGAGGAACATTATCACTAGCGGTAGCTGGCAGGTGTGACGGGGCATTGTTCGATTCAGTCATAGGAATTGAAGCGTAAGCTTGTGTAGGGCCTGAAAAGGGACGTGCTACTTGCACCCCATGGAAAACACCAGTAGAACTATTGTCGCCCTGCTGTGGATCCAGAGTCTGCTTTCCAGTTCTCCAATGCTTCTGCAGCACACCCATCATTGCATTGATTCCTTCCCTGACCAGGGCAGACGACTCTTGTGCCTTACTGAGCATGCGGCAGGCATCAAGTACCTCTTCCTTTCGCTTCTCGGCTAGGATGTCGTCCCAGTTGAAGCACACGTCCAGTAACAGAATCACAGCGGCGGTGAACACATGATGCATGACCGACCAGACGACCGAGTTGGGCGGAGTATAGTTTGGTTCGTTTCCGTCCATGATCCTCTTGATTTCTAGCACCTTGCGGGCAGACTGCAGGCAGATTACGTGGGAATACGAGTATGCTGGTTCACGGGCTCCTCTGATGAAGAAATCCCGGTGGAGACGGCACAAGCGTGAGAAGAACCCCTGTTGCAGGAGACAGCCTTGCCAGGCAATGGTCGGGCGCTCTTCGTAGAGCGAAGCGAACCGTCGTCGGGAAGTAGGATCCAGGCGGAAGAAATCGGGAATCTCTGCCACGGCTTGATGGAATTTTTGGTCGAGCTCGAGGATCTTGTCGTATCGTGCCTCGAGGCCATGGAGATGCTCGTAGGATGTTGCGTCAACTACCTCCCTGCTGACGGCAGCTAGTTTCAGCCGTTGGAGGGAAAAGGACATGTCTGTGGGGGTGGAACTTGGCAGTGATACCATGTCGTGGGATATTGCATTGTCGTCTATGTTCAATGGCTGGTTCACGTTCATGTGGTGCGGTTGGATGAGATATGTCCACTCTTGAGGGCCGGTGAGGAAGCCCAGTAGCCTGCGGATATTAATAATTGGCACTAGAGTCTGCTGGGTACTAAATCTCACCAGTCGAACGACGTCAGATCCCACCAAAGCCGTCTCTTCACTTCCAGATCTATTGCGTCGTAATCACTTCCCTCCCTTTCATTCCGAAACCGTGGAGAATCAATGCAGTGAAGCATGAGACTTTTCGCTTGGCTGACAATCGCCCCATGCACAAAGAGGCCGCTCACAGATGGTGGAATGTTCCAATTAGAAACATTATGCATGACGACCATGGTGGCCTGTAAGCCCACGAGCGTTGGAGATAGAGAGTAGTGGCTCTGGATCAATGCAGCACCAGTAAGAAAGGCAAACTCTTGGCTGCGCGCTTCCGCGTCAGTAGATGCCACCACGGATCGCTGCAGACATAGAGAGCTGGCTAGGATGCCGAAAAGCAGCGCCAGGTGATTGAGTTCCACTGGCGCACCGCTTTCGATGCAACGGTAAATACCATCTATTTGGTCCTCTACACGTCTTGGCACGATGATATGGTAGAGGTAGTCGATGTAGCGATGGTAGTATCGAAAGAGGTCCAGAGCCTCCGCTTTGGCAGGAACATAAGTAATTAGATTTATCGACGCCGGATTCTCATCGATGGCGGACCGATTCATGTACGGCATGGACAGCAGGGGTCTTGAATGGCCTGTTTCTCGGATCAAGTTCGGATTTCGTCCTCTTGCTGGATCATCTAGTCCATCTCGAAGCCATTTCGGGGTTGCTGTTGGCACCCGGTCAGCCATGTGAATGTTCTCCAGCCAGTCTGCTGTGAGCAGTGACTCCCGGTTGCATGACCGCAACGGAGCTGCAGTAGGTTCAATAGGCGCATTCTCGGTACCCGGAGGCACACTTGAGTTACTGGCAGGGGTTGTTTGCTCCACGCCAGCCGGTGATATTGGTTTTGGGACCACCGCGGCTTCTGGTCTTCCATAACAGCATATCAACCGGCGCGCGGAGCAACTGCTGCAAGGCTGCTGGCGATCGCATTTGATCTTCTTCAGCCGACAAGAGTCGCAAGAGACGGGATCTTGTCTAGGAGCGCGTCGGGAGGTATGGGGCATCTGTAATGGAGCCTTGCGCTTCATGATGATGTTTGTCGTCTGGTAGTAATTCAACCTGGAGGCGACTGATGAAGGGGTCACGTGAGTATCAGCCTGGCTTCAGAAAGCAGCCACTTCACTTCTGTGCTGAAACATGTAGAGAGCAATGTTCGGTGTTGCTGAAAGAACTGTCGACAGTTTCTTGCGATAATGTGAAATTGTTGTTGTCCATGAAGAACTGCCTCCGCCCGGAGGCTCCGCGGACAGTCCGGGCCAATGGCATCGAGCATTAGCTTCACTCTACAACACTATGAAGCCCTGTTCCTCGGAGGGTCCGGGGTATACAACTTCGAAATATAGCCAGTGTATACACACGACCTATATGCACTTAGTGCTCTGGCCATTTAAATATGTCCATTGACCCATAAATCACACAATGCGCACCGGACAATCAGTATCTATAGCTACAATCCTCAGCTACCAGCCATGGCTCCCTCCGAAGATGCTCCAAACACCACACCCTCCGAATATACGTATGCCACCCAATACCAAAGCACTCAGCACATCACTAACCACCTCCAGACCCCGAGCAGTAATGACCCTCATCGGCTCATTCTGCGGCATGTTCTGCACCGTCGGCTTCGTGAACTCATTCGGTCTCTTCCTGGAGTACTACAAAAAAGACCAACTCTCCAACCAACCCGAGTCGACCATCGCATGGATCGCAGCAATTGATATCTTCTTCATCTTCGGCGTGTCTGTCGTATCGGGGCCTCTGCTGGACACAATCGGACCAAGAGTCAGTACCCTAATCCAGAACCTACACAGCCCTTTACTGACTAACTAACCAGTTCCTCCTCTGCATCGGCTCCCTCGGCACCATCTTCTCCATTATGATGACCTCCCTCTGCAAAGAACTCTACCAATTCATCCTCGCGCAGGGCATCCTCCTCGGCATCTCCTTATCCCTCCTCACCTGTCCCATGATAGCCCTAGTCGGGCAACACATCAAGATCAAGCGCGGCGCCGCAGTCGGTATCGTCATCGGGGGGTCCTCTCTAGGTGGTGTCCTCTGGCCGATCATCGTGAATGAGCTCCTCCAGAAACCTAATGTCGGATTCGGATGGACCATGCGTATTGTCGGGTTCATTATGCTGCCGCTGCTGGGGGTGACTTGTTTGTGCTGTAGACCTGCAGCATCGCCACCACTAACATCCCCTACTACCTCTCAAGCATCACAGGCAAAGCCAGAACCAGAGCCCTCTCCCAAAGAACTAACAGATAAATCTCTTCTGAAGAATAAAACCCTCCACCTAACCTGCCTCTCCTTCTTCATCATCTACTTCGGCATGTTCTCCCCCTTCTTCTACATCTCCAGCTACGGCGTCACCCAGGGCATTGCCTCCTCCTCTTTATCCTTCTACACGATCTCGATGTTAAACGGTGCATCCCTCTTCGGGAGAATCATCCCAGGGATTCTAGCAGATAAATACGGGAGGTTCAATACTTGTATCGTGTTTACGATCCTCTCTGGCATAGTTGCCCTCTGTTGGACGAAGGCCGATACTGTGGCCGGGTTGGTGGTGTTTGCGGTCGCGTATGGGTTTTCTTCTGGTGTATGTCTTCCAACCCTGGTCTATTCTTTGGTTTGAGTGTGAAGCTCAGGGCTGATGGTGTTGTTGGTATAGGCTATTCTCTCCCTCCAACAAGCATGTGCTTTGCAGCTTGCTACGCCCAAAACGGTAGGGTTGGCGGTGGGGGTGGTTATGGGGGCTACGGCTTTGAGGTGTGTATTCCTTCTTTTCTATTCTCTTTCTTTTACTATGTTTTGTGTTGGTGGTGGCTAATCTGGTATGTAGTGCTATGGCTGGGATACCTATTTCTGGGGCGCTGGTGCAGAAGTATGGGTTTCTGGCACTGTCGATATATTCTGGGGTGAGTCTGCTGGTTGGTGGACTTTTATTGTGTTTGGCGAGGGGGCAGCAGAGTTGGGAGGTTAGGGCTGTTATTTAGATTCTTGTCTTGTGAGTATTGGGGTGTTGTGTGTTTGGATAGGGAGGTTGATGTTGTGTGGCTATTGGTCTACTAGTAGTAAGATGGTGATGGTGTGGGTTTATATAGTGGGATGTCTTATAGATTTACTCATCTTAGATTAGCAGATGCTGTATTCATGCTAGTTACTAGTAATTACTTCTAACAACCGAGGTATCCCACTCACATCCCAACTATCCATGGCATGCTACTACTCCATGCTAACATCCCCTGGGAAGAAGTGTACTCCCCCTTCGCATCCAACTACTATGATAAGCCGCACCCTGCCCCAACCCTCTCTTTGCAAACCCCCTCCAGATTTCACATCGATTCTTCCCTCCGGTCAACACAATGTCTGCGTCGAGGACCGCATCTCTGGCTTGCACGAAGGTCGGATTACACGGTTGCCTTGAACTTATCAGTCACTAGTTCTCAACCTTGTTTCTGCATCACTTACAGCGCCATCCCATCCACCACCAGCTTCATCATCAAATACTTCCCATCTGTAGGCACCCCGTTTCTAAACACTGGCCTCGGCCCATCATTCTTCCCGTGCTTGTCGATGAGATTCCACAGGACCTCATACAGCATGGTCGCCCAGACGGTGCCGATAGCGTGCACCGCCATCATGGTATTCACGCTAGTGTAGTTCAGAGGGTTCTCTGCAAAGGAAGTAGAGTAGGGGTAGTCGCGGACACCACGTTTATCGTTGTCTGCCCATGCACCCATGGTGTAGGATGCGCTGCGCGTATCATTGGGCTTTAGCCGGATAGCTGTCGCCATAAAGTCGCCCCAGCCTTCGCCCATACCACCTGATTCGAGGGTGGTCAGGCATCCAGAATTGTGGGAGCCACCGGTGAGACGGTTGGATACTGGTCAGTTAGATCGAGCTGTTCAATCGGCAACGGGGCTTACCACCGTGGGTGTACTCGTGGATTACGATCCCCGCGTCGAAACTTCCATCACGCGACGGAGTGGATTCAATCCAGACGTACATGCGCATACGGCCAGGGATACCATCGGGCGGAGTTGCAAAGTTGGCATTGCTGAACCCGGAGCCGTCTTGTGCGTTGAGGATCACGTAGTCTCTCTCCCGGCCGCCGTGGCCGCTGTTGTTCCATTGAAAGTTGCCGGCGGGCTCGGTGAAACCGAGTGTATATAGGAGGTCGTGGTAGGTGTTTGCAGTGTAGAAGAGCTGGACGATGGAGGCGTTGATGTATGATTGGGGTGGGGTCATGTTTGGGGAGTATGGCCATTGGAAGTTCAAATCTGGGTTGGACGGGCGTAGATTGTTGAGATAGGAGCCCCCGCCGGTCGGATTCCAGTGTGCGATGGCATTGTTGCCTCTGGTTGTGGTATAGTTGTTTGGTCCGTCGCTGATCCAGGTGTATTCGGATGCGGAAAGATCCCACGGATCGGTGATGATGGTGCGATGTCCTTCTGCTGGATCGTTCATGCCCCAGGGACTGTTGTCTTAGCTACGTTATTTAGGAGATATGGCCACTTACTAGACTTGGTAGGTCGCCTCCGCCACGTAGTCAACCACGCCATGAACAGTGGTTGTCTCTACATCAATATATGTCAGTAGCCAGTGCTCGTACAGATCCGTTTCGACCCTCCATGTGAGTGCCAGAGTCCCATCTGGCTTGACAAGATAGGCTAGTTTGGCTTTGGGGTCCGATACCGCTCCCGCTGCGTTTCTGAATATGTACTCGTTCCGCTCATGGGCAGTCTCTGCAGAAACACTGTCAATGGTCAGTGGCAGCTGCAAAGCGTCCCTTGCTACTTTCAGAGCAGCCACGGGGCTCGAGACGTTGGGATTGTCCAGGTAGCTGCTCGGCAATGCGCCTGTGAAGGATGAATGTCCGAAAGATAAAACCGGTCCGTCTTTTCCAATCTGCAACACTAAGCTTCTTTCAATCAGAGGCAGCGGAGGGCGTACATTAACATTAAAGTCTGCATTGTCAATGTCAATGCCATGAACTGTTTGGCGGAAGTATACATGCGCAACTCCATTGTCGCCGACATAGTGGTCATCAACAAGACGAAAGCTTGCTTCAGGAACAATGGACTGAACCAGTCGAGCTGCCGTATCAGTATAATGTCCGGCCATTACTGCGAAGGGTCCATTCGCAATCACATCGCGCGAATTGACGTATTCGGAGTTAGAGGTTAAACGGAGGGTATTCAAATCCACAGTAGTCGGAGCTGCATGCAACGAGGCCGTAGGATATGCAAGAATGACCCAAGGCAACGCCCCTATGCCTGCAACCAGGTGCATTCCATACATCTTTGCTAAGTGGATGGATTGAAGTATTTAGGATCATTTGTAGGCTGCAGAGCATAGCAACTATATATTTTCCGTATTAGTTAATGGTGGAAAGGAGGTCGTCGATACAGCCACTACCCCTATCCCTCCGGTTCATCCGTAGAATATTCTTAAGAGTAGCTACTGTCCAACGTTACATGGCTGTCCGACAGTGTCGAAGTACAACCTCTCCAACCTACCCGATATCGTTGGTGTTGACTCCAGGTTGTCTCACAAGCTGCACGTAGCCAAATGCGAAAGGAACTAAAAGCCTACCGAGGCCCAGGTTGCTGAATGAATGCTAAGGGATCTCATGCTAGTCATCTGCAAAAATGCAATCCGGTCCCTGTCATACTAAGTGCTGGTAGTATGCATTGCGAGAACGGGGGGATCGTCCCGTTGTGAGACAGGACAAATTTCCTATAATTCGCCGGCACTAGTAAGTCACGTTTGTACTAACGGGATCATTCGAATGTCATGCAGATGTCTGACGAGTTCCGGACAGAGGCAGGGAGCTCCGCTGGACACATTATTCGTCGCAAAGCAGCGGGCTTTAGCAAGTAATTTATGAGCACTTGTTGAAGGGAAAGGGTATATATTGTTCAAATATGCTCGTAGCTCCGAACTTATATCTTGGCCGACTGCTCCAACTTCCGCGCCCGATCCTTTGCGATATCGCACATTGCCTGTATGCGAACGACTGTCAGCACTGTCGATGCTCGAGCGTACTCAGCTGTCTCACCCGTATGATCTCCTCCACCTCGCGATCGGCGTCACCCCGGTCGATCCTCTCACGCATCTCCTCCATGATGACATCCCTGTTGCGTCCGTTGACAAAAGTCCTATACCGAAACGAGAATGTCAGACCAAGACCAAATGATCGGGTAGATTGACATACACAAAGCGCAAGCCAGGGAATTTTTGCTCGTATTCAGCGTTCATGCGCTTCAGCTTCTCGGCTTGTTCCTCTGCTCCGGTGTTCAAGTTTGCTTGTTCCTTCTTGCTCAGTTCGCTCAAGTGTTCCGTCGGGGCTCCCTTGGGCTGTCCCAGGCGGGGATGCGATCCGAGAATCCCCACCAGGATGTCGCGGTCCTTGGACGAGTTGGCAGCGGATAAAGCAGACATGCGACCGCCGACGGCATCAATCAGGGTGGAATAGGAGGAGAAGGTCTGGTTGGCCAGGACGGGGGCCATGAGGGTATGCAGCTCAGGCGACGACTCGAACAAGGTATCCAGCACGCGGAACTGCTGCTCCTGCGGGAGTGATGTAATCGACGACGGGGAGGGAAGATCGGAAGACATGATGGAGGTGGGGTTAATCGGCGAAATTACGAGACCGAATGTGATGTTGCGAGCAAGGATAGCTTGATCGATTTCCGTTTGAAAAAGCAACGGTGATACTCAAACTGGGAGGTTGTTGGATAATATGCTGCTCCAATGAGTCCCCGCATCGGCAGCCTCCGAGCGATGGTGTGCCAGCGGGACGGAGACCTCCAGATGCGGACAGCTCATCCACCCCATCACATTGTAGGCGAGATCAATCTCAATTGTAACGAGGATCGCAGTTCACATCGAACCTTTGGACTGGGACTGAAGGTGCACGGACAAGAGCTTCAGGAGCTTCTCATCAGCATCCGTTAAAATTGCATTGCTGGCTGACGACACGGTCGGCATTTTCAGAATTTCCGCAGTGTTCTAGACCTCCTAACAAGGAATGGGGAATGACAAGAAGAATCGGATTGTCATCGATAGTCGCCAGGTAAGGTGGGATAAAGTTTGGGTGGGCAACCAGATAGACTCCATCCGGGAGAATTTCTCAGCGATAGAAATTGGGGCCCTGGATAAATTAGCAGTTGACGATCGCATGGAATCCTGACCGATTTTGAGCTTAGGGGCAATACACCGAAACCATCGCCATCCCGTCGTGTACGACCACCGTATTGAAATGGAAATAATACATCACGATAAGAAATAGTACCTACTCCAGAGTATTCTACCAAGTCAAGTCGCACGGCCCCTGGCAGACCAGGAAAGCACCTGCAGATGAACGCAAGCCCGCATCCCATCCCTGCTCCTCCCGTTCACACCGGCAGTCTGGTGCCGAGGTGGATTTGAAACCACGAGAGACCAGGATATCCACCCACTACGATGAAGGAAGGAATCCAATCCAATCCAATCGAGTCATTCTACAAATGTATACGCGACCGTGGGGAAAACCTGAGGGATGTTCGGGTACTGAATGAATGGTACTTGGTACCTGAGAGTCAGTCATTGGAAATTGGTTCATCCAATAGTCCCACGGTCGGACTTCCCTCTGCGGCGTCATTATTGGATCCTCATCACAGGTGCCTTCAGGGACAACTTTTAGGTAGTCAATGAGTAGATAGAGAGAGGAAGGGAGACACACCAGCTTCCATTTAATATTGAGATTAATCTACTTGACTTTCCAAGTGTTCAGTTCCAGAGTTTCTTTTTCTTTATCCTTCTTTTCCATTCCCCTGGTGGTGAACTGTGAACTGTGTGAAGTGGAGGCACCCGAGCATCCACTTTTCACCCATCAACTTAAGGAACAAACCGAACTGACCACTCACCTCCCAGCAGCCCCTGAACGGTCAGGCTGGCCCAACTCCTGAGACTCTGAGAGGTTCGTGGGCAAGTCACCACTCGGTCCCTCGGCCGTCCTGCGGATGGGATCAGCATTCGGATTCCCCCAAACCGACTGAATTATACATTGTTGTATCTGATTGATTCTCAATCCATCCATCCCGCTTAGTGTCCCGTCCGTCTTGATCGTGGTCCACCGCTGGGGTGTGAGTGAGAGTGTCTCTGCCTCTTTCTCTCTCTAGTCTCTACATCGAGGCCGCGCTTTGCCTTTGCATCCTTACATCCTGACTTTCCGCTAGACCCTCCCTTTCCCCTCTTTTTCTCCTCTTCTCGCCCCTCCTCTTCTCTTCGTCTTCCCCCCCATCGTCCATCATCATCATTATCACTGGAATCGTGATCTGTGGTGATCCTGGGCATCTGCCTCCAATGCAGTTCCCGTCATGTCGCTCAATGGGCTAGATAATCCCTCCATCATCGATGCCTACCAAACCGCGCTCACCGAGGCCGGTGGATGGTAAGTAGTCCGTGTGTCTCGGCTATACCCTGCACTGTCGGGTCCTCCGTGGCAAGGGTGGCCATTGCAACCCAATCGCATCGAACCGTCACTAATGCGCAGGGCTTGCGGTGTCTTCTAGGTTTCTCCTCCGGTATGTATCAAGGGATGAGGTGGCTCTCCTTGATCGCGGCACTGGCGGGGTGCCCGACGTGCGCAACGCGATCGACAGCTACGAAGAGAAGTCTCCGCTCTATGGCTTCCTACAATATCGGCGACGGAAAGTCGTCCTCAGCTATCTGCCCGAGGGCATGTCCCGCCTCGTTCAAGGTTCGTGGAATCTCCTGCCCCCTCGCCATCATGGTCAAGTCTGGCGGTATCCCACTGACCTCGTCATCCTTCCTGCAGCCCGAACGACCGTGCAATTCCAATCGGTTCTAGACAAGTTCGCCCCGCATGATACGGTTTTCTCGGTGACGCAGCCATCGGAACTTACAGAAAGCGCCTTGTCCTCTGCATGCTTGCTGCATACGGCTTCCGGTTCGATCACTTCCTCTTCCAGCTCCCTCCGCCGTCGCCGATTGAAAGAGATCGCGGAAGATGCCGAAGAGAATAGCGTAGGCAAGGACGAGAACCAGGCGCAGCCCGCGGCGGATGGAATGCCGCGCCAGAGGTCATTCAGTCAGCTGTCCGAAGCCACGGTGGTCCCCCCATCCGTGGTGTCGAGTGTCCAGCAATCACCAGTCGGCAACGAATCGACCCCGAAAACTTCCGAACACGCCTCCATTCGAGAGCGGTCTTCCTCAGTGGCCACATCAGAGCGGGCTCCTTCCTATAAGAATTTCCGAGACGACTCATCCTATGCTCCGTCGGAGCCCCGCCAATCTTCGCAATCCGCCAGACCTTCCGTACGTGACCTGGAGCGTGCAGCCGGATACAAAACAAAGGTCAAGCTGGGCCCCCGGCCTTCAGTAGATGGTAGCGGACGCCCTCGGACTGCAGGCAACCTCTCTCGGAGCGCCGAACGGCGGCCAGTCGCATCTTTGCCGGCTGGTGTCCGATCATCGTCCTTGCGCAAGTCCAATCCCAGTCCTTCGCGACCTCGATCTTCGGGAGGCAACGGGACCCCCGTCGCCAGCAAAGTGCCGGCTGTGCCTCCGTTACTGGTGCCTCCGTTTTCCATGCCCATCTCGCGGCCGAAGATATCGCCCGGTGCCAAGTCACTGAGCGCGCTCTCTTCCTCCACCACGTCCCATGAGAAGGAGCGGTTGATGAAAGCGCTTCAGATGCGTAAAACGCAGATGGAGAAAAAGGCAAAGCAGGGGAAGAGCAGTTCCACAACGGAGAAGGCAGAGGGTTCGGGGCTGGATATGACCGAAAATAAGGAGAACATCGGTCATATACCAAGTAAAATGAAGCACGACGGGGGCGATGACAGAATGGCCCACTTGGCAGGGCCGAACAAGGAGCCCCTTTCCGAAACGCAGCCAACCCTGCAGCCCACCCTCCGTCATCAGGGGGCTGAAGAAGAAGAAGCCGGCCGTACTATTCCTAGTCCCCCTGAGCCCTCAGGCGACCAGCACCCCTCCCCTAGCCAACCCGCACGCCTGAGCGACCGCAGTAATGAGTTTCAGGCGACACCCACTCGTTCGGGATCTGAAACGCAGGCGGGCGACAGGGACTTGGGCGCATCCAATTCCGGCGGCATCGCGGGTGGCCCCAGCTCCCCGACTAGGCTGCCTAGCGCCATCGCCGCTCCACTCGAGAACAATTCTGGAAAGGCTCCGGACGAAGAGATTGTTGGCCCCTCGCCACCAAAACCAGTCCCCCATCCTGTTGTTCCTGGCGAACAAGAGGCCCTCCTCCATCACCCTCACCACCCCAGCACGCCAGACGTGACTGAGTCCGATCTGTCTGAGTCGATTGCTCGGCCCGAATCCCCCACCCATCCTTCAGTGGCCAGCGTCACCCCCAATTCCTTGTCGATCGCCGCTCCCCCTCCGACGGAGCCGCAGCATGACTTGACCCCTGAATCCTCGAATGTGGAGCGACAGCACAGCACGTCTCGAAAGGAGAAGCGCAAACCCTACCTCGAACCTATTCAAGTCCCAACCCCCGACTACTCGGATGACGAGAATCTTCTCTCAGACGACTCCTTCATGGAAGAATTGACCAGTGCCACGGTTGAGGAGGCCAAGCCCATCTCCGTGGGCGTCTCTCCCCTCTCCCCAGGCTACTCGAACAGCAGCAACGGCAACGTCTCGCCGGACGCGTGGAGGAATTCTCGAGCCGTTTCAAATCCCAGCGCCATCGGACACCAGTCCCCCAACATGTCGACCGTAGCCATGGGCCGCTCCGTCTCGACGACGGGTGCGGATTCTGGTTCCCAGAACGGCCCGGTCCTCGTGGCGAGGAAGATCAACGTGTCGTCGGGCATCTCCAGCCGCATCAAGGCCTTGGAAAAGTTCTCCAGCAGTCGCGACGCCCCATCCACGAACGGCCAAACCCTCGCCGCTCCCTCCGCGGCCTCCTTCGAGACTCTCCGCAAAGGGTACTCGGGACCTTCCATGCCCCGACCTCTGTCATACGCCCCTGAATCCTTCTCGCGGTCATCGAGCGTGAGACGACCTAGCTCACAGGCGGGCCCTGGCCTCGCTGGTCCTGGCCTCTCGCGCTCCCCAAGCTCGGTCTCGGTCACTGCTCGCATTGTCCGCGATCCCACCGCTACCGAAACCAACCCAAATGCCGACCCGTCCGAGCCGGCCGTTCTCAACCTACAACCCAGCCAGATCACCGTCGAACAGGACACCCCAGAGCCTCCTGTTCTGAGTCTGCAAACAGAACCTATAATCACACAGTCGGAAGATGATACTCTGCCCCCTTCCTCTGCTGGATCCGACCAGCAATCCTCCGAGTCCGTACAGCGTCCGGAGAGCCGAATCTCCACCCCGGCTTCGATTAAAGAAGAAGAAGAGGTGGCATCGCCTGCCAAGTCGTCTGGCGATGCGCCCTCCTCCCCTGAGGAGAAGAAAGAATCCCGTGCGACACGGCTCCTGCGCCGAATGTCCTCCATCACCTCCCGTAAGAGCGTCGTTGGTGTGTTGAACCCTATCAAGGGAGATGACCATGTGGTCCCTATCAAGATTGAGGAACCCGAAAGGCCCATCTCGAGGGCGACGGAGGCGGCTCCGGCGATCGATATCGGCGAGGTCAATGTGCAGTTTCCCGACACTCTCCTGTGGAAGCGTCGGTTTGTTCGCATCGATGACCATGGATATTTGATTTTGACCCCTGGTAACCTGGACTCTACCAACCGCAACTTGGTCAAGCGGTATCATCTGTCCGAGTTCCGTACTCCTTGTCTGCCGGACGAAGACCGCCAGGAGCTGCCCAACAGCATCCTGTTGGATTTCCTGGACGGCAACACTCTTCAGTGCGCCTGCGAGTCGAGACAGGGGCAGACCTTTGTGCTTCAGAGTAAGTTCCTGCACCGATATGTTAATTGGATTGAAACTAATTGAACGCAGCGCTGCTCGACGCTCACAACACCTACCAGACCGTCTCTCACTAGCCTTGATCTACTGCATAGAGCTTGTGCCTTATCTTCTCCTTGACCTGCATATATTGCGCATTCCTTCCTCCTTTCCTTCCTCATCCGGTGTTTTCAGCGGTATACCCCTCAAAACGGTTTCCTTCTCCCCACTGTTTTGTATCCATCACAGTTCTATTCTACTCTTCTATCCCCTTTTGTTGGACTTGGCGAGGTTTATGATGTTCTGTCGGGCTTGCTCCGTGTAGGTTGTGGATTTTGGCTCATTCGTGTCGACATTAGCAGCATTGGCGGTTGGTTTTTCATAGCATGGCGTGGAATTGCCCGGACTACCAGATTGTTCTACTGTCAGCAGTCCGGTCTCGTTAATGTCTGGGATTGTAGCTTGGATATGTTGGCTGACCGGCCGACTCTGCTCTGAGCAAGTTGTAATACTGGTTCGACAAGAACTTGGCAAACATCTACTCATCCTTCGTCCAAGAATAACACGCGAACAATTTATTACATTCCCCAACGCCGGCCTCAGTAGTTATTTACAACCTAATTCTTCGGGGAACGCGGAGATGACGGCCGAGCCAGTCGCTTCTCCTCCCAGTCCTCGAGGAACCGCTGGACCTTGGGGCCCCAGACCTCCTCGCCGGCCTCGAGGTCCTTGTACTCGAGCACCTTGTCCGGGTGAAGCTCGAACTCGGCCTGACGGGACCGAACCAGGGAGGACATCAGCCCACAGCTTCCAACCGCCTTGCCCAGGTCGTGCGCCAACGAGCGCACATAGAAGCCAGACGACACCGTCATGGTGATCTTGACAGCCGCCGGCTGGGGCTGGGACGGGGGCTTGGACTCAGAGGCTTCCTCGGCTTCCGCCTTGGGAGCATCCGAAGACGTCTCCTGCTCGGCCGGCGCCACAGGCGCAGCCTCACCTTCAGCAACCTTCTGCTTCTTAGCCGAGGGAGCAGACTCAGCATCACCATCCGCAGCGACCTTCTCCTCTGTAGCATCCTCCGCAGGCGGGGACTTTCTCTTCGCAGACGCCTCACCCTCACCCTCACCCTCCGCTTGCCTCTCCACCACGGGCAACTGATCCTCCTTAGCCAACAACTTCTCCGCAACAGCCTTCTCCTCCCCCTCCGCCTCAACCTCGGGCCACTTGAACTCATGCGTTCCGGGCTCATACCACTCGAGAATCCTCAGATCCGTGACCTCGACGGGCCTCTCCTTAATCTCAATCGGCGGCTCCTTGCCCTCGCGCGCATACTCATACAGCTTCTTGCCATTGACCCGGAGCGCCGAGAAAATCGGCGGCCTCTGCATGATCTTCCCGCGGAACTGCTCCAGCGCCTTCTCCACCATCTCCCGCGTCACATGCTCGTAGGGCGCCTTGCGCACCACCTTCCCCAGCCGATCATAGGTATCTGTCTCCGCGCCGAACAACACCACGGTCTCGTACTGCTTCGTGCATCCTAGGAACTCGTTCAGGTGTTTCGTGCCCTTGCCGACTCCCGCGACGAGCACGCCGGTCGCGAGGGGGTCGAGGGTACCTCCGTGGCCGATCTTCACGTCGAGACGCTGCGTGCGACGGCGCTTGCGCTGGTAGGTGCTTTCGCGGGCGCGACGGGCGCGCTCGTCGGCGAGCCAGGGAGCGAAGAGCGTTGAGGGGTTGAAGTGCGTTTGGAGGGTGCGGACGACGTCGGCGGAGGAGACGCCTTGGGGTTTGTGGACGGCTGTTTTTATCCATTGCGTTAGTAGCTGCGGAAGTAGCAGGGATATCAATGGGGGGTATACCGAATACGCCTTCGTAGATCTTTTCACCGGACATGGTGCGACGGAAGGGTCTGAGGGCTTGACGGAAGCTCATCGGCGAGCGATGAGTGGTGGATGAGGTGGTTGGTTGGGAGTGCAATGAGATACCAGCACAGATCAATGATGCAATCGTAGAAAGGTCAATGTATAGATATATATGAAAGATTACTGAAGAGATAGAAGTAAAGTGAATATACTACCAATTAAATACTACTCCGTAGTAGTAGTAGTAGTAGTGATGAAGTCCAAAATATATTTTCAGCTCCGCAAAGGTACCCGCATGCAAGTTTCCCATTACGGGACTGAGTCTAGTCCAGTCTAGGCAATGAAAGAAATCCCGTTGTATTTTACCACTCAAAGGCGGTAAATACCCGGTATCCTTCCCACCTCCGCACCTACTCCCAGCATAGTCAGCCGTGTATTGTCTGGTAATTGCCGGACTCCCTCCGGTACTCACCAAGCAGCAGCAGCAGCAAGCATCATTGGCATTGCTGTAACTGCAGTCAGTCAGTCAGCTTCACCCCTCCCTACTAACTAGTAGTCCCTCTATCTCTCCCTCACTTACTACTTATTAACTCTTCACTCGTTCACTCTATTACCCACCCTACTATCCATTGCCATACTCAATCTACAAATATCTAGTTAACCCCTCTCCCTTCTCGAGAGAAAATACACAAGCTTCCGAAACAAAGCAACATGCAGTCCCCACCATGACCTCCCGAGAAGATAGTGTCCTGGCCGCCAGAGACCCCTCCCTCACCGACGAAAACGACTGGGAAGAATTCAGCCTGTCGGAAGTCCGTGTCCTGGTGCCGGGCAAATCCCGCTATGCGAATCTGTTGACGGCCTCGCCGGAGAATCCGGTCCAGGTGACAGGGTGTTTGGATGAAGTGGAGGAGGAACAGGAGAAGTTGGGTAAATTCCCCTCATTTTCTTCATTCTATTCCCATCCTATGTGTGGGGTTTTGGAGAACGAAACAGATAGAGGGGTGTGTGTGCAATGCTAACTTGTTGGTTGTTGTTGTTGTACAGTGCTCGACCCAGAATACCTGACGAAACGCATCGTCCTCGAAAATGTCACCCACTACGCGTACGGACAACATAATGATGGGGAAGTCGGGTTCTGGGTTGCTGGGAAGGCGGGCTGGTTCTCGATCTCTCCGGCGAAAGGCTACAAGGCCATCTTTAATGATGTGGTGGAGGCGATTGATTTGTTGTATTTTCTGGCGGATCGCCATCAGTCAAAGAGGACACGCAAGAGGAGGAATTGGAATCCGAGTGTGGAGTATTTGTGTGAGGAGGTAACCATCCCCATTCCTTTGTTTTTGTGTAAGAGTGGTTTCGCGGATGGTTCGCTAATGGCTGTGCAGTATGTGAGCCATACACATGGGATCTGTGAGGATGCAGACGACTCGGCAGAGGTGTTTTATAAACATCATGAATTCCTGCTGTCGAGGATGTTGAAGGGCGAGGAGGAGGTCCAGTGGACGACTACGTGTATTTTCGAGCATCTGTGTGAGAAGTTTCCGGTATGTCTTCTTTCTCGGTCTAAAGTTTGGTTTGGGGTAGTGCTAACGGCTGTAGGATGATTATGAGCAGATCAAAGCGCAGTACGAGGGGGCGAAAGAGGTAGAGTCGGAGGAAGAAGAGGAAGATGAACAAGAGGAGGAGAAGGAAGAGAACGAGGAAGAGGACCAGAATGAAGCGGAAGCACAACCAGATACGTCTGGGCTATCGAAAGACCAGGCTGATGCCATCTACCAGGTCATTCTCGATCTCAAAGAAGCGGGATACCTGGCGAAGCGTCAATTGACCTTCGAACTCCTAATCAACACCCTCGTCGAACGCTTCGCAATCGACAGTTCCGACTACGCACACGACCTCGTTGCCGCACGGGCCGACGCTATCATAGAAATGATGGACGAGGCGAAAACATACAATTTTGACTGGTCTCGCAAGGTCATTTACCGCGAGCTCAAAGCGGCGGCCAAGAAAAACAGAGTTCAGCAAATTACCCTCACCCCCCTACGGCCTCGTCCGAGCGAGGACGATGAATCATCTGCAGAAGAGAGTGAGCACGAAGACCATCCCCGACTGCGCAGACGCAGAGTCCACAAATCGGTTTTGCGTCCAAAGAGTTCTGTTGCCACGAAGCAGACCGGCAAACGAACACGGAGTGCAGTTGCTGACCAGGACGATGACTCGGATAATAACGAAGATGTAATGGACGAGTTTGAGACTCCAAGCAAAGTCCGCGGACATGATCTCGTTCGCGACCCGCTGTCGACCCGCGCGAAGCGCAGGACCCGGTCGCTCCTGTACGATTCCACCCCCATCCAAAAGACGCCGTTGCAGGAGACGCTTCAGAGCCGGAACACGTCCGTTTCAGGGGCGGACCGTGAGACGAACGCCGATGCATCTGACTTGGAAGCCACCCTTGAAGATGATGTGTCATCTGATACCTGGACGTGTCAGGTTCGAGGCTGCGAAAAGGTCATCCACAAGAGCAATTCCAAACGTGGAAAGGAGCTGATTCAGGACCATTCTCTGGCTCATGCGGATGATACTAAGGCCAAGATTGATCTTGTCTTTGCCGAGCAGAGACTTAACATTGGACTTCCTGTTGATCATCTCCTCAGTCGTATTAGAGAGATGGGCGCGTTCGATGGCGAGCACCCGGTGGATGGCGCTATCACTAATGGTGTGAAGACATAATCAGGGCATAGTACGAGATCAAACAGATTTAGATACATTTTCTGTGCAGACAGTGATATGCGAGTGTGTGCAGAACTGGTCAAGGTATGTTGCTAATTCCCTATGTATCTGAGCCGTACTCACATTTCTTCAGCTCAGCTTACAGCACAGCACACTTCACGGCGGAGTCAGGTTAGCGGCGTTGAGTGATGGCATGATACAATGGCGGGTGGGATTCTGCTTCTTGAGATATGATGATGTGATACCAGAGATACCAGCGTAATGAAGTCTACTCATGGTTCAGCTAGATAGACAGTCACCATTCCATAATTATCAATATACAATCAAACTGTCTATGGAAACACTGCTTTTTATAAACCCTGACCGGTATCCGAGCAAGCTAACAGAAAAAAAAAAAAGTAAAAATAAACCATCAATGAATAGATACAGCGAATGGAATCAATCAAGAACGACCCTTGGCAGCCGCTCTCCTGCTCTTGCCTGGCCTCTTGGCACCACCGCCCTTCGGACCACCCTTCATCTTCTTGACGGAGAAGTCGCGCATATCACCACTAGAGACGGCATCACCGCTCTTGGAGAAGCGCTTCTTACCACCGAAGCCGAACTTCTCATTCTTCTTCTGGCGCTTCATCGACGGGCCACCCTCGCCATCACGGCCGCGTTTGCGACCAGCACCAGACTGAGCAGCATCATCAATAGCGACATCGAACATGTTGGACGAATCGTCAGTAGGACCGCCAGCATCAGCCTTGCGCTCTGCAGAAACAATTAGCCACCTCTACCCACAATCACGATAAATAAAAAAAAGGGATAACGTACTCTTCTTCAAGGCATTAATCTTCTCCAACGTCTCCCTCTTCTCCTTAGCCCTCTGCTGCAACTTGGCCACCTGCACCTGTTTGCCAAACTTCTTCAAATCACGCTGCTTCCTAGCCTCGGCCGCAGCCTTCTTAGCCGCCGCCTCATCATACAACTTCTTCTTAATCTTGCCCATGTGCTCATCCGTCTTCACCATCTCGGCAAAGTAATCGCCCGGTCGCGTAAACGGCACGCCTTCCTTCTTGAGATTGCTCCGCGCTGTCATCGCCGCCGCCTGGCAGACCTTGTAGAAGGCCAGTTCGCGGTTCAGGTCGTCGTTGGCGTCGGGCACTTCGATGGGTTCCTGGGACACGAGACTGTTGTGCTCGGAGAAGGGAGTGGCGGGGGAGAGGAAGGAAATGCGCTTCAGACTGCTTTGGATGGCGGCGCTGTTATTAATTGTGAGCCGTTGGTGGGTGACGACGTCTTCGCGTTCGTCGTCGCTGAGGTCGCTGAGGGGGATGTCGGATTCTTCTGCGTCGTCTTCTTCCTCATCTTCTTCGTCTTGTTCTTCTTCTTCATTGTCGGAGGGTTGTTCTTGTTCTTGTTCGGGGGTTTCTTCGTCTTCAGATTCCTCTTCCTCCTCAACTTCCTCCTCCTTCTTCTTCTTGTCTTCGACAACTGCTGCTTCCTTCACATCATCATCTCCACCCTTGTTGGTGGTCGTCTTCTTCTTCTTCGCCGCCTTGACGAGCTTCTTCTGCTTCTCGGCCTCGTAGTCGCGGCCGCGGTGCTCGTCCAGAGCTTGAAGGAGCTTACTGCGCTTAGCCATGGTGTGTTTTTGTATTTATGAATTGGGAATGTGGTGGAAGATGGAGGTGTGACCTGCGGGCTGGAACTTTCAAGCAAATCAATGGGAATATTTTTTTGGGGAGACTTAGTGCCGCTAGTGCTAGATTGGGTTTAGTCGGGGTGGAGATAGTGGAGGAAGGTTGTTCCGTTATCGGGTTATCTGTTATCGATAAGCAGCTTGGGTAGACAGTAGAGATAGATACATGGAGGATACTAATCGAAGTAATGATTGCTACTTTGGCTGCCCTGTCCTTGTTATGGTAGTGGGAATAAATGGGAGTATCTGTTTTCCGGGATTAAGATTATCTGATACCAAATCCAGCTGATTCAAGAGTCCCTCCTACTAGGAGCATTGACCCATCTACAATAAATATATCAACACCTTACTAGTCAATACTACTACTAGTACCTTTCCCAGACCCCAAAGTAGCAATCCATCTCTATTACCTAGTACTAATATCCTGCATGGTAAGTCACTTATAACAAATTAATGTTGTTGCAGATAGGGAGTTGGTACAAGGCCACCTGAACTGCCTCCGTGTTATATACATGGCATACTGCCACTATCAAATCTTAATCCCAAACCTACTTAGTAGTATGCTAGGTCTAAACAAGTTCTATGTATATATACTTTGTATAGTACAAGTATATATACACAACTAACTCTGTAACTATGGTACGGTATCTGAAAACGAGTCGATGCAAGTCTACCCAACACTGCGGGGGAAGCTATCAGTAGTTAACTAAGTAGTTATCAGCCTAGAGAAACCATGACAATATTTCCATGTGCTTTTCAAAAGTTTTCACAAAGTTTTAAGATATAATTTCAAGCTCGAAACCAACGATGTCGAAATCAACCAAACCCGACATCATCGTCGTCGACTCTCTACCTCTCCTCCAATCAGTCATAGACGCAGCAATCACTGAAACTGTGCCAGAAACACAAACACAAACCTCCATCCCCTCACTATTCATCAACACTATACAGAGGATAAACCTCGATCAAAAACACAACCCACTCTCCATCCTAACCCTCTAAATCCTCCCCAAAAAAACCATCTACCTCATCGACGTCCACAAACTAGGAAACGATACATTCTCAACAGTGGTCACCAGTGACGGGAAATCACTCAAACATGTCCTCGAATCCCGGGATATACTGAAAGTGGTCTTTGATGCACGACGTGTTTCAAGTGTATTGTTCACTCTGTATGGGGTATCCATTGATGGTATTAGAGATGTTCAGTTAATGGAGTTGGGAACTAGACCGGGATCGAAGGAGTTTCTAGCTGGGCTTGAGCGCTGTGTTCTGAAGGATGGTAGGATATTCTCAGAAGTGGAGATACAGGCATGGAAGGGGGTTCGAAAAGGGGTTTATTCTGCTTTGAGAGGGGGATATGTTGAGATATTTGATAAACGGCCTATGCGACAGGATGTTAAGGAGTACTGCGCTGGGGAAGTGACGGTTCTGGTGGATCTGTTCAGGATATATGACGCTAAGTTAAAGCCACCTGGAGAGGCATTTTGGAGGAATTATATATTGGATACGACTCGAGAGCGGGTCAGGCGTTCAAGAGAGTCGGGATTCAGTGGTGCGTCCAAGTTCGACGACAGAGGTCCTTGGGATTCAGAGTCTATTGAGGAAGCGATTGATCGATGGAATGATGATGTTATGGACGAGGCATTACATGGAGAGGGAGATGATGACTACCTTGATCTCGAAGTATATGATTACGATTATGGCTGGGATAATGATGATGATGACTATCGCTGGGTGGACGATGGACCGACCAACTGCAGGGACATTATCAACGATTGTGACTATCATGACTACTATTCGGACTAGATGAACTTTGACAGTGGCAGCGGAACTGACCAACGGTTAGACTGATTTTGACTGTGGTATAAGCTAGTTTGTCTGTTGGATTCTTGTTGTACACTTCTCTATCTTTGCCTTATAGATATAGTCTCTCCTTCAGAATCGAGACGTGCCATAGAAAAGTAGTTGAGATTGTCGTAGTTTACTATTAGGTGGTATGCGTTGGGTATTGATTGCATTAATTGATTTGTATAATATACTATAAGATTAAAATGACATGAGAGTAGCATTTCATTACATCTACTATGCTAGAATGCTAGATCAAACAGCACCCCTAATTATATCCGCCGCCCTCTCTGCCACCGCATACACCACCGACACCGGATTCCCATGCGGCATCAGCGGAAACACACTTGCATCGACGACCCGCAGATTCTGCGTCCCATACACCTTCAACTCCTGATCCACCACTCCACCTTTCTCGCGAGGGAGCATCGCTGCCGTGCCGCACGCATGACTTGCAATACCGGTAGTCGTGCGCAGCAACTGCTTCGTAGTCTCCAGATCCGCCGGGCCAGAAGATGGCTGGAAGAAGTGCTGCAATGGCGGGAGAGTCGGGATCTGCTGCAGTTGCTGCAAGTGTCTGGCCATGAGTTCCTCGTCAAGGGCGTGCGCGAAGACGCATTGGTCCGCTCTCGGTGGTGTGTCCGGGTCGGTGGAGGTGATATGGCTGTGGCCGCGGGAGGCAGGGAAGCAGGGGATGATGCCTAGGATGCCCATACTTGCACCGGGCAGGACACCGAAGAGGATGAAACCCGAGCCTTCGTTGGGGTTTTCCAGGATCTTGCGCATCACTTTGTCGAGTCCTTCCTCGCCTGGGAGGTACTTGGCAGCTAGGCTATTCTGCTCCTCGCCGCCGAGACGGACGAATGCCAGGGCTTGGACGCCCGGTGTGATGCCTTCGAGTTCGGGGACTTGGTTGAGCGGTAGTGGAAGGACATGCATAACGTGGTTCTGCAGATTGTTGCCCACGCCGGGGTTGTCAACGACCACTGGGATTCTCATGCTAGACAGCAAGTCCTTGTCCCCGATGCCGGAAAGCTCTAGTAGTTTCGGAGTGTGGAACACTCCAGCTGCAAGTATCACCTCCTTCGTCGCGTCGACCGTCACAGACGCCTCACCATTCAAAGACACCTCAACCCCCGTAGCAACACTCCCATCAAACAAGATCCGTCGCACCGTTGCCCCCGTCACAATCGTAACATTATCGCGTTTTCCCGCCTCCACTGCATACGCACCATCCGCACTGCTTCGCAACCCAGACCGAGGATCCACCGTCGCAGTATACGCCCGCGTACCTACGGTCCTCTTCTCGGCCAGCAGGTCACCCGTAAAAGGGTATCCCAACTTCTCAAAGGTCTCATCCCACGCCTTGAGCAGCGGGTGATTCTTCTCATTCGCAAGCGCAGGATACATCACCTGGATGGGTCCATCCGCTTCAAACTTTTCCACCTGCACCCCGACACCTCGGCATGCCTCCTCACTCGGCGCGGAAACACTCACTGACTTACGCAGGTACGGAGCAAGCGACTCCCAGTTCCACTGCGCATTGCCTAGCTCCGCCCAGGCATCAATCCCCGCCGGGGACGGAGGCACGTACACCGCTCCATTGATGGCGGATGTGCCGCCTAGGACTTTGCCAGCGGAGTGATCTAGTGCTCGGTTGTTGAGGGCAGGCTGTCATGGTAATGTTAGATGATTCTTTCTTTCTAGGAGATAGGGAAGGATTATACACACCTGAGGCACAAACTTATTTTTCCAGTCCAGCTCAGATCCTTGTAGTGCTACATATCCGGCGGGGTCCTGGATCCGTGGGTCGGTGGTGCAGTCTGGACCGGCTTCTAGGACGAGAACGGATACTTTTGGGTTCTCGGAGAGACGGTTGGCGATGACGAGGCCGGCGGTGCCGCCGCCAATGATGATGTAGTCGGCAGAAGAGGGAGTGGTAGAGCTCATGGTGAGCTTGTAGGTTGGCAGGGTAAGGATTTAAGATGAAGAATGAGTAAGAGTGAGAGGTGGGAGAGAGATGAGGCTCGATGTATTTATATTACTAGTCAGTATACTAGTAGTTAGTAAGATGGAAAGTGAATAGTTAGTCAAGTTACTAGTCTGGCCGGAATAGACCAAGGAGGGGCAGGAAGTGAGCACGATGAAACCGTAGTACAGACACAGGGACCAGTCAGGGGATGAAGTTGCTGCTGTCATACGTAGATCCTCATAAGCACTTGGAACACTAAGAAGTCAACTGCTAGCATTAGATGTGTAGATGGACCAATGGCATTTGAATGCGGAACAGGATGGATGTAGAACTGATTACTGGGTAATTACTAGTAGTGAGTAAGAAACGGAAGATCGCTCGCATCTTTATTTCCTAACCGGGCATGTTCCAACATTTGCTTCTTGACATGCAACCCATAGATCGTCACCATTCACTACATACTAACCTCATTATTCTGTTTCATAGAGTGAAATTCAGACTGCTGTGATAACTGCGATATAACCCCACCATTAGCGTCATCAGCCGGTTTACCCCGCCTTACCCAGGATCAATAAACACATCCTACCATCCTTTGGTGTATACATGTACATGACAGTGCATCGGAATTAATATCCACGACTTCTTTGACTAACAGCATACAAAAGGCAAAAATTGCTGCACTTCCAACAAGAGGGACTGTCCCGTGAGACCCTCACTATCACTATCACTATCACTACAGCCATAAGTGAGTAGATGAACATGAATTATACCCCTCTACAGCTAAACTCCAACAACAGCATCATCCAATGCAGTATCCTTTCCCAACAGCTCATCTCCTTTAAAATGTATACTTAAACCCAGCCAACCCCTCAATCGGCTTCCCCCCACGCTCAACCCGCTGGTTCGCGCGCCAGAACTTGAAGCTGAGGGCCGCCACAACCACGATCATCAACGCGTTGGCGATCATCGTGGTCAACAACCCAGGTCGGTAATTCGGGGCATCTTGAGCCCGGAAGACCGTGGTCCCGATGATGCCCCCGATGCTACCTCCGCCAATGAGGGTGGCGGATGTGAATGCGCGTTTCCATTGGCCTCGGACGTTGTTACTAGTTCACTGTGTTAATACCTTGAGTCATAAGATAGAGACGGGGTGGATCACCTCTGCCATGAGACCAATGCTGGGCAGTTCGCGTTGGCTATCTATCCATCAGTATCACGGTGATACTATCCACGTGAAAGATACTCACCAGCAATAGTCGCCAGAAACACACCAAAATACCGTGGTCCCGACTGATCAAGATACCCCAGCAAAGCAAGCCCGAGTAACCCCATAGCAGCATTCGCAGCAATGATCGGTCCCCTGAGGTGCCATTTATCGGCATATACCGCCTCTGTATACATCACAATCGCCGCGGCGACATACGGCGGAGCCACCAGACACTGGGCCTTGGCTACCGAAAACCCCATACTATCTTCGAGAATGATGGGAAGAAAGTAGGCGATCGAGTAGCTGTTCGCGGTGGTGAGCATATACATGGCAGCGTATGCCCAGACCTTACTGTCTCCACCGCTACGGAGATAGCCCTTCAACGTGAATGGCTCGGTGTAGACGTCCGATCGGTCATTCTCGATCGTAGCTACCACGTATGCGGCTTCGGATTCGTTGAGAAAGTGCCATGACTTGGGGGACTGTTCGGGGAAGTCGACTAGGATGGCGTAGGAGCCGATGCCCATGACACAGGTTAGGATGCCTTCAATCTGGATGTCACATATTAGATGCAAGTATTCCAAGGGTCTGTGGGGCATGGGGGGGATGTACAATGAAGATCCATCTCCACCCGGACTTGCCACCAATTCCGTGCATCTGCATCAGTCCGTAGGCGAGGATACCGCCAAATCCGGATGCCGTGCTACCAATCAGGTAGAAGAGGGCATTTCGCTTCTGTAGCTCGAAGCGAGGGTACCAGGTACTTAGAAGGTACACGCAGCCGGGGTAGAATCCTGCTTCCAGAGCACCGAGGATGACGCGCAGTCCAGCCAGCACTGGCCATGTGGGAGACAAGCCAAAGCCCTAGTTGTGTTATCAGTCAATGCCATTACTACTACCATCTCTGAACGACAAAAGTATCTCCAAGCAGACTTACAATCATCACCACTCCCCACATCAACACAATCGCAGAAAGAAACAGCCGAGGCCCGAGTTTCCGGATAATCACCGTCATGGGGGGCTGAAACACGGTATAGGTAATGAAGAAGACCAACGAGCTAATACTGTAGCCATTGTTCTTGGCATCCATTTTCAATTCTTCCTGCATCCTATCAGTACAGAGAAAATTGAGTTAGCTTAATCTCTTGGCCAAGCCACGGCCATGAAGCGGGGTTGGAAAGTTCCAAGGCAAGAAGAGTAGAATGGCCATACCCGGCAACCGAGGCAGCTCCCAGGTTAGTCCTATCGAGCAAACTGATACAATAGAGACAACCCAGTGGAATGACCAGACGAATATCAATGCGTCTCACGAGCCGTTTCTTCTCCTGTGGAGTGAAATAGTCGAGGGACTCTCCGGGTTGGATGCTGTTCTTTTCGGCATCCTCGATGTGGGATGCCGCTCCGGAGGACTTTTCTGTTTCCATTGCGGCGGGGACCGGAGTTTCTTCTTCTTTCATCATGATGTTTTAGAGATGGATGGAGGTGGAGATGAGATGCCATTTTGATTGCTGCAGTAGATTGGCATTATATATGATATCCCATCAAGGGATATGGGATACGCGCAAGGTTTCCCCGCATGATAACCCCGCAGATCTGTTACCCCGGATTTCGCCATCTCCAGGCCAAGATGCAACATGACTCGATGATAGAGAATTGAGTTGTGGGGAGCGATAGGACACGTCATAGGTCCCGCAGCTACATGGGTAGATGGATAGTCCACGGCAGGTCACTGCTGTACTTGGCACCGAGGGACAAGAGAATCAGTCAGTGGAAGGGGTCGATTGGGGCCTGTTCCGTGTGGTGGCGGTCTCGTATAACACGATAATATGGGTCTTGGTTTTAAGCCGAGGGATTGAATCTTCTCGAGTATATATTGCCAAGTTCTCTAGAGTGCCTGGTTCTCGAGTGTCTCGATTTCCTCAGCCAAGCTGAAGTGGAATAGAGTTCATTATCTCTATTCCCTGCCATGACATCAACATGTCCAGGTGAGAAATGATTGAACCGCCTGTTTTGACAAGCGAGTGGCCCAAAGTACCTAAACGGAACTCATTCCGCGATTCATCAGCGATTCATCAGCAAGCCTGGGCTGCAAGAATTATCCCGTAGGGGGCATCATGGGCTATTGATCCATGCAAGCTGCATTGTGCAACTCGGTCATTTGACTAGAGGCGATTGACAGATAGCCCTAATTCATCCAAAAAGACACATGTATACCAATAATATAGACGATAAATAACACCAGTAATATGGGACACCAGAACTTGATGGGGAGAGCGCTGGAATATAACATGTCCCGGACAACCCTGTATGATCGCCGATGATATCCGTGTCTAAGCATACACTAAACGATAATACCAAACATAAACCTCACAACTCTAGTGGTATCTTTAACAAATCTCGTCCAAAATCCAACCAATCAACCATCAACGCCAACCGAAATATCGAAAACAGCCACACCAGTCAAAACCCCCCAAAAGGATAATGGCTAATGGACCGATGTGGGGCTACATAATAATCCTGGTATGGATGATTCTCCATCGAAAAGTCCGCCGTCGCCATGAGCGGATTGATTACCCCAGCCGGCACCTTGGGCCGGGCAGGAGGTTGATCCGCGGTCAAAGGATGGTCACTGTTGAACAATGCCAGGAGATCGTCCGACATATGCATTGGAGGACCGTGAGAGTCACTCCAGCCCCAGGCTTCCTGGAGCTCCTGCTTCACGTGCTCTGCTTTCCAGCCGGTTTGCTTTATAATGTCCTCGAGGATCCCCAAGGCTTCTTGTTGGGCTTCCCGAGTCGCCAAACACTCTGCGGCAATGGCGAGAAACCGGATCGATAGACTTGCGACTCCGCTGTTTCATGTTAGCCATTGGTCCAGCTACACGCACTGACAGTCAACGTACCGATCTCTGGAGTGGGCCACGATGCCGCAGATATCCCTGGCATGGCTTTGCTGGACGGTCTGCATCTCGGCGCTGTACTCGGACTCGACAGGATTTGTCTTGGTAAGCAGGATTCGTGCAGTGTGGTAGAGTAGTCGAGCAATGATTGTAGAACGCTTGATAAGCCTTGTACATGTTAGCAAGTCATGGTGCCGGTAGATCAGAGCATTGCTCACCATATCTGTGGAAAGACGGATTTAGAATTCGTCTGCCACGAATGAATATATCCCAGAGGCATCATGGACCGTGGTACAGCTCGAGCCCACTGGTCGCACCACTCATTATATGTGCACCATTCCTGATAACGCTGGCTGATCCGCATGTCACTGGCAGAAGCCTCCAGGGCGGGCGGCTGAGCTAACGATCGAAAGTTTGCAATCTTGGCGCAAATGAAGACCATCTGGTGCGTCCAGGCTTCTTCATTGCCTGCAACACTTGGCTGTGCATTGTTCAGATCCAGTTCAACGCCCCACGTGTCCGGGTCCCAGGAAAGCGTCCAATTGAAATGCAAACAGCTGAGTAATTCCATGCTTACATTCAACCAGAAACAAGCGCCTCCCAGTCCCGCAGTTTTGGCATTCCAGTGGCACTCCTTGATCAAAGCTCGCGCACCAGCAATGTGGCTCATGCCTTGAATCGGTCTGCCAGACATTAACTCGTAGATGTTCAAGAGGATCGCTGTAGTGGCGCATAGCGCCGAGTCACGATCAGGGTCTTGCAATGAGCGAAGAAGATATTGTGATGCGACATTGTGGAGTTCGGCGGCCTTCTCTTCCCCGTATGAGGCATCCACGTGGAAAAGGTGCCTCGCGCCGCACGCCAGCAGAGCCTTGAGAAGCATAGGTTCCTCAAGCGCATGAAATGGTAAAATATGCGTGAACTATATATATAAGCCACTGACCACGTCGCAAGAGATCGACGACTTACATGTTTCACCGCATCCATCGAATCCATCCATAGCCCTACCTCTTCAACGAAGACCTGCAGCAGGTATACTTCTTCTGGGTTGTTGAGACAAGTATGATTGGTAGCATTTATATGACCTTCTTTCGTCGACCTGAACGGGGCAAATGATGCATTCTGGTCGTAAAAAGCAGGAGCATTCATTGGACCGTTGAATGGTCCGCCCAGACTCCCAGAGTGAGGAGTTCCAAAGCCGTGTCCGAAAGAGGCACCCAGATTAGGAGTCAGGCAAGACCCTGTCGCATTCCCCTTCTCCAGCGGAGGCTCCGCCACTTCGGGAGGATATCTCTCAATCCCGCCCACGTACTCCGACGCTATAAGCCGCGACTCATCCCGAAAGGTCACCCCAGTCGCTGGTATACGGACAACGCAGTGCGGAGGTGTCGATTTCTGGATATCTATGAAGTTTAAGCGAATTCCACGCCTGCAGATTCTGCCCGACTTCCGGCAGTTCTGGCATCGGTGCAAGGCCTCGTCGCACTTCAGATGGCGTTCCCGACATGTTAAGCAGCCCGTCCGCACACGCCTCGGCTTTGCAAGGACAATCTTGCTTTTTCGCTTGGCGGCTGACGTGCGTGGCGCCTCCAACGATGTGCTGTTTGGTGTGGACACTCCGCCCTCGTCGGATGGGCTCGTGTCTTGCGTGATAGCTTCGGTCGTGACCGCCAAACTGTTTTCATCGAGATCAAACTCAAGTATATCGGTGATTTGCCCTGAAGCTGTCAGGTCCAGTGAAAGATCCAGGTCCGACGGGACAGAGACATGGTCGCTGAGAGCCGAAGCCATGTCAGGCTGCTTCGATCAAGGATGACCCGTCGAGCCTGCACCACAGTATATCCGCTCCGGTCTTGGGTTATGATCATCAGCAAACCCCAGATTCAGCCCCCGAAACTGTCACTCCCGAGCATTCTGGCCAACCACAAGATCTATAGCGCCGTCCGGCTGTCCTAGCGCAGCACCACTTCACATAGATGTCCGGGGCCGATAAGATAAACGATGTAGCTGACAGGGATGGCAGATACTGGTCGAGAATTTGCGCACGTTTCTAAGGTGACACCGAAAATTGAATGCATAGGCACCGGTACCTGGAAGCGATCTAACGGTTGTTGATCTGCATAAATCGCAGTTAGCTTATGCGTAGTAGTATAGGATAGCCCACAGACACCGCCTGACCTTGATGAATAACAGTAGAAGCAGGACAATGGAATGTCAGCAACCAACCCACACAATCATGCGGCAATAGAGCAAGATGTCGGGGAGTCTCAAAAGATCCGCGGGGAATCGTGACTCCGGGTCGGAGAGACTAGTCCTAAAGTAGTCTAGGGTGACAGATCAATACTGCGGCAGAACAAAGAAGCGATACGGTAATCGGTCCCGCTCAAGTATTTTATTTCAGTCTCTACTCCGTACTTTATGTGGTATATCATTCACAAATTCGCATTTTCACTAATATGTTCCTCTGGAGCGTAATCGCATCTCTTTATAAATGACATCGCTTGCAATCTTTTAACATCATTACCTTGGTTAAAACTTTTGGGGGGTGGGGGTGGGTCGTAATTCAATGAAGTCTTCATCGACATAGTGTGCAGTATAACAGCCTGTAGATGTCTATGTTACCACCGTCTACATCTGTTCGGTCAACAATCATGAACTGTAGCATATCAGCGGCTTGGGTTCTTATGCTTTATGTCCCAGTTTGGGGACTCGAATTCGAAGGTGTAGAATGAGCATAAGAGCACCCCAGATGGCAGCAGAGAAGAAGGTAGCGCGAAGGGCAGCAGCATACGCTCCGATCACTAGTCAAGGTTTCAGTATCTCTAAAGCTATGGGTACAGATAGTCAAGACTTACCTTGTTGCTGATGCATTGGATCGAGTTTCGCAATTGCTTGGACAGATTTGCGAACAAGGAGGATGACACCCTCCTTGTTTGGTCCGGTGACCATCTCTTCAAGTTGATACACGAGGGTGTTCTGGAAAATCCAGCTGCTCGTTGCGACACCCATCACCGATCCAAGGTTTCTCCACAGACCCAAGGTCGTCGTGGCCACAGCCTGGTCCTCTTGATCAGTAGTGGCAAGAACCGACACCATTAGCGAGGGGAACGAGCATCCTTGTCCAAGACTAGAAAGCGAAACGCAAACCATCGCAAGCCAATCAGGTGTACCAACGCCCATAGACGCGGCAGCGCAACCACCCAGTAGGAGGAAGATGTCGCCGAAGATGATGGTTGGCTGGAGCCGTTTAGTCCAAGTGATGATGAAGCCTGTTGAGACACTGGCAATCGTCACCGCGAGGGTTGAGCCAATGAGCCTGAGACCGGAGTCAGTCGGACTAGCTAGCCTGACTGCCTGAAAATACAGGGGCGCATTAAAGACCATAGTGTTGACGGAGATAGCGCCGAAGAAGTTTCCAAAGATGAGACTGGCGCGAGGCTCCTGTACCAAAAGCGAGATTGGCATCACTCCCCGCTCCACGGTCCGCTCATATCGAACAAAAACGACAGCTAAGACGAGTGATGAGATCAAGGACGTGATAACAATGGGGTGAGTCCAGCTCAACACATTACCACCCAAGTTTAGTCCCATAATCAATGAAGTCACGCCGACGACAAGGATGAGCGAGCCCACAAGGTCAATGCTCTTGAGGAGCTGCGTCAAACTCTTCCTCTCGGTTTTCGCTCTCTTCAAGCCCAAATCGGCAGGGGTTGTCCAAGCTGCCACGATGAAGTAAACAAAGATGAAGGGCAATTGCACGAGGAACGCACCTCTCCACCCCACTTGGTCGCACAGGAACCCGCCGAATGCCAACCCAAGGCAACCACCAATGCCAAGACAGAGGTTGATGTAGGACTGATAGACGCCTCGGTATTCAAGGCGCACTAGGTCACTGGAGAGGATCATGCCCATGGAGAATACACCACCAGCTCCGAGCCCGCAAAACGCTCGAGCAGCGATGAAGCTGAACATGCTTTGGGCGGCTGCACACCATGCCGTCGTGACGAAAAAGATGGCAATGGCGAAAAGATAGACTGGCTTCCTTCCAAATGTGTCAGATATGCGCCCAAACAGCGGGAGGAAAGCGGTAGACGTCAATAGGAACGCAGTCGACAGCCACGATGCGGAGTTCGAGGCGTGGAAGTAGGAGGTTATAACGGGGTGACTCGACGCCATCAAGGTAGAGTCAAAAAATCCGATCACGTAGCCCATCAATATACCGGAGAAGATAAGCCAGAATCTCATCGGTGAGACATTGATGAATCGTGAAGCATAGCCAGTAGGCTCACCGGCAACTCCATCTTCCGCATCTCCGGGCACTTGTTTCTGGCTCACGGGAGCGGAAGGAAGTCGTTCGAGATTAGGTTCAATGTCGAGCCCCTGGGGGATTGAGGTGACTCTGGAGAGACTAAGCAACGCCGGGTCCTCTTCGGGAGCGAAGATGGTCGAGGACAGGCTGGGATCAACATCCTTATCTACAGTCGTATCGTCTTGACTTGTATATAATGACTGACGGGATGATTTATGCAGCAATGGCGTAGACTCGGTAGCATGGAGAAATGATGGTGGATTTCCATCTGTTGCATGGGGAGAAGTCATAATCGCAGTAGATGCGGTGTGGAAGAAATAGTATCAAATAATCACTCTAGAATCCGACTTCGTAAAATAGAATTTAGAAATCACAGGACATAGTATATGCAATTGAATATATCCACTGAAGCTTTGGTCATACAAAGAGAGAAAGATAGTTGAAAAGGAAAAAGAAGAAGAACAGTCTACAAGAGGAGGTGTAATTCACACGGGGAGACTGGCTGAGACAAATTTTATAGAGGGATTTTCTGGTCAGCGGCACTAAAGAATGCACGCTGCAGCGCGGTGGATTCCCTCCCGCACGGAACTATGGATATGTATGACTCGGCTCGGTCAGCTTTTGCCTCCTTGACCTTATTGCACGGAAAGACCAACCCATTCTCCACCGATTTGGACGGCTACATTGGTTGGTTCACAGGCACGAGGAGCCCAAACTTTGGACTTACCTGTCAAAGTTCCTGAAGTCTCATGGTTGAACTGAAGCCAGCAAAACCTGGAGGCGGTTCTGATACGCGCAGTTAGCGGCATGGCTGAGTCCAACCCCCTCATCTTCTAGTTAGTTAGTATGCATGTGCACAGGATCCTTCTTGATGCACGCAAATGAGTGTCTTGCTCGTGCTGCGATTTCGGCCCACTCCTCGAGCATCACGTGTATGTACACTTGCTGATTGGCCCAAATGCAGTCATCGGACCACAGACCGTGTATGCACCCTGCAGCATCTAACCGAAAGAGGCATGGCGGTACTCCCAGCGATACCGGCAGAGTACATCTCGGTAAGGCATCAATACCGAGTGGATTCCCTACTTTGGCACTTATCGATGGGGGTGCAGTAGTCGCCAATGTCATCTGCGGAGCAGATTGCGTGCGAATTGTCAGGTACCACCTTCTATCTACCAATAGCTACTGACTATATTCTATGACAGTTAACGGACAAGAGCCGAGCTCTATCGTATTCCGAAGCAAAGGGTGAGCTATGTGTCATACGAATGAAGACATCCACCGGTACTGCTCGAGTCTACAGATCAGCCTTAGCAGATGACACAGTGCTGTATGCGCGCAGCTTGCATGTTGAGTAGATGCTGCTGAAAGAACCCTGCCACATCGCACCTACTAGTTGCAGGGTTCAATCCCGACTGCATGCGGTGTGCAACTACTAGATACTTTGTCCTCGTCTCTGCCCAATGCTTGACCAAGATTTACTATTCAGACCTCCAATCACCTCCAATCAAGAAAGCAAAAGCCATCCGGTGGCCGCTTTGCTATGACATCCTCCCCGCATGAAGATGCATGATCAGCCACTACTTTGTAAATGTTAGTCAATGCCATCCTATCAGGTGCATTGTGTATACTCCTTTTCAAGAACACTGCATCATCCTTGAGAGATTTTAAAAGAGATCAGAACCTCTTGAAAGAGTTTGGATGGATTCGGTCCGAGCGGGAGGCACAGCCGAAGGAGGTGGCGGGACTACTCCGTACTGATAACCAAACTAGCGCATTCGATAAGAGCAGCCAACGGTGATTCATACCTCACATGAAGTTACCTGTCTAGGCCACCATTTCCGTCACAATCATTGCGCATAACCAACAAGCACAGATCAACCCATAATCTGTGAACAACCTGCATCGCAGCTAAGTAAGTAAGTAGCTTCTCAACCTGCTCCTGCAGCTGCTTCCTCTCCGGCCTTCCGTCTTCGAATCACCGAACTGCCCCTCCCTCCACCACAATGTCCCCGCTTCGTATCGCCATCCTTGAATGCGACACCCCAGCCGAAAAAATAAACAACAAATATGGAGGTTATCGCGGTGTATTCTCCCTCCTGCTCCGCGAAAGTGCCGCAGCACTAGGACAGCCCGATAAGCTAGACCCAGAAACCGGTCTCGAAATCAGCGGCTGGGACGTGGTGACTGCGCAAGAGTACCCCAACCTGGAAGATGTAGATGCCATTGTTCTATCCGGGTCAAGTAAGTTAGCTGCCTACCTATATCTCCCGTGCTCATCCTTTAATTCCCGCGCGTTGTGCAGCATGCACTCCTTCTGCAAGGCGTGCCCTGTGACTCACCTGTCTCCTAGAACATGATTCCTTCGAGGACCACCCATGGATCCTGAAGTTGGTTGAATTCACCAAGAAAGCGTTCGAAGACAAGCGCGTTAAGATATTCGCTATTTGCTTCGGCCATCAGATCCTGGCACGTGCTCTTGGCGCCAGAGTTGGTCGCAACACTGCAGGATGGGAACTTGCAGTGTGTGAGGTGGACTTGACTGAGACTGGGAAGGAGTTGTTCGGGAGGGATAAGCTTGTACGTCTAACCATCCCTCTCCCCTACATTGTAGTATCTATAGTGCTCATGTAGTTATGCTGGTGGCGCATTGGATCTATGCTAACAGAGTATGCTATTACAGCGCATTCATCAAATGCACCAAGACATTGCATACGGATACCCGTCCGAGGTTGTTTCCCTGGGCGCTTCCCCGAGATGTGCCGTGCAGGGTATGTATGTCCCGGGGAAGCTGATCACTGTCCAGGGCCACCCAGAATTCAGAGAAGACATCATGACCGAGATTCTCTCTTTGCGGACTGCCGCTGGTCTCTTCTCGAAAGAACAATCCGATGATGCCTTTAGTCGCGCGGGTATTCCCCACGACGGCATTGCGATTACCGTGGCCTTCCTGAAGCTTCTGATTTGAGTAGACCTGACCTGACCATATAGAGCGATACTATACTTTTGCTGCCAGGAGGACTGGCTGATATATCTTCATAGCTAAGAATAGCTTGGCCATCCCATGATAGAAACTTTTAGCTCCAGCGATGTATATAGACAGATCAAGAATTTATATCTTCTTGTCCACAAGAGATGCAAATGGTTAGAACCGCAAACCCAAGCGCATCTAGCCAGATGACCATAGACGATGGGTATAGAGCGACCTATAATCAGACACCGAAAAAAAAAAAAAAAACCCGCAGATCCTATACCGATCCGCAATCAATAAGGGAAATCCACCGAAATGCAAACGCTCAAAACCGACAAACCCTCCGAAGCACATTACAAACAAAAACAAGCACATCCGCAAGACCTGCACTGCACTACATCAACCCGTAGCCGACGGATCCTCCCTCTCCAAAAAGGTCGGATCCATCTCCACCTTCCTCTCAAACTTCGTCCACCAATCGCGGAAAGTCTTCAAAGGAACCGTTTCCTGCCCCTTATTGCTGGGATCCTCCGACGCAAAGCTCGCCAAGAAATTGAACGCATTCCCAATAATCCGCTGCGCCAGCACCTTCGTAGTCATTTCCTTCTGCTGTCGTGTATGTCGTACCAACTCCAGCGATGATGACGATCCCGCGCCGCCAGCCTGTTCCGCCTCCAGCGCAGCAATTTGTGGTGCAACAGCCTGAACAGGCTCAAGCGAGATCCCCAGCGTTACCATTGGTGCCGTGCCCGCCATCGCATTGCCATTCTGTAGTCCTGGGATTTGCGGAGCGTCGACTTTAAGGATCGCAGATGGTCTTTCATTCGCTAGAGCTCCGATGAACTTGAATTGGGGTACATTGTTGTTGGGGTCGGGGAATTGGATGTAGATCGCTGCGGCGGTATCGGGCGGGAGGACGGTGCCGGGGAGGAAGAAGACGACAAGTTCGGTGAGTTTAGGCGGGAGGGGGAAATTGAAGGCGAATTTGGTGGTTTGGCCATTTGGTTGCGTCTCGACTGCGACGATGTCCGTGAGGCAGGGATGGTCTGGTATGATGACGGAGAACATGGTGAGAAAGGAGGGGAATGACGAAATTAAGACTGTTGTTGTATAGTATAGAGCATGTGTAGATCGGATGTCAATGTGGTTGGATTAGTTCTTAATGTGTATTGTTATAGCTGGACTAGAGCAGCTAGAGGAAACGACAGCGCATGTTTAAAAAGGGTTCTGGAGCTTCCCGAGGCGGAGAAGAGCTAGCTAGCCAGCTTTTGAAGAATTTCCTGGCGCGTTCCATGATGGAATCTCAAAGAAAGACTCAGTGACGAAATGGTCCGACTAGTTAGTTATTGCCCTTATCGATAAGGGTTCCCTCCCGCGTCTCTGCAGCCTGAGAAACATCCAGTTGGTAGGGCCGGCCCCCGCGGCTGACTGCGTGATTGTTGTTGGTGACTCACTAGACTACAAGACTTTGTATATAAAATTCTTTTGTTGATACGTTGTTTTGGCATCATGGGCAAGTCGAATCTTGAGCTGGTTATCGAGTGCGATAGGTAATTATTCCCCTCTCTATTTCCGTCCCGATCGCTTGGGTTCTAATTGTCCGATCCGCATGGCAGATTTCCGTACTACCAAGATAGCCCCGCAGCTTATATTGAGCATCTGAAGAACTATCATGTTTTCAAGGTCGCCGGCTGCGATGCCATTCTCGGATATATTCTGAACTCAACAGTAGAGAGGTTCCATTTGCCCTCAGAATGGTGGGCAATTGATTCCGAGAACCGGAGCGTCACCCTCCTCGCTCCGCCGGACGCGACACCTCAGCAGCGCAGCGAGATCATGGCTAAGACGCTGGACAAGGCAGTGGAGCTGGGAACATTTGACATTCTCAAGGGATGGCGCAATGAGATGTACCCTATCTATGGGCCAGGGGGTAAATTCTTGCTAGAGATGGAACGATCGGCTACCCCCCTGTTTGGTGTCGTTTCGTACGGCGTGCACTCAACCGTTTACGTGGAGGATGAAAATGGTCTACGCATCTGGGTGCCCCGGCGCTCGAGAACCAAGCAGACATACCCCGGCATGCTTGATAACTCCGTGGCGGGTGGAATGAGCACCACGGAGCACCCGTTTGAATGTCTTGTTCGCGAGGCCATGGAGGAAGCGTCTCTTCCAGAGGACGTTGTCAGAGCCAATACTACCCCGGCTGGATGTGTTACATACACCTATGTCCGGAGTGCGAAGGCTGGAGGGGAGACAGACCTGGTGCAGCCGGAGGTCGAATATATCTTCGATATCAAGGTTGGGGCCGACATTATCCCCAAGCCTTGTGACACCGAAGTCGAGGAGTTCATGCTCTTCACTATTGATCAGACGAAGGAAGCATTGGCCAATGGGGAGTTCAAACCCAACTGTGCCGTGGTCTTAATTGACTTCTTCATCAGACATGGTATTTTGACCCCGGAGAACGAGCCGGACTATCTTGAGATCATTGCACGGATGCATCGGCGCTTGGAGTTCCCGACTGCATCACACGTGACGGCATAAGCTACAGCCGACTCGCATATATGGAGGAATCATAAATGTGTTTGTGAAGAAATATTTAATGTTCTATTTGATATACCCTATCACCAATCAAACGCCGGCGCTGCAATCAAAGTACCCCAAGCATGCAAAGACTTTTCTGACTATCCGAGACAGAACGGGCCAACGCCTCAGACCTTTTAAACACTATATGTGATGGTCGTGAAAGTTTCTTTTTCTCTATTTCTTCAGGAGCAGATACACGTAGTCGATCCTCAAGGGTGCCAGCTTCTTGTAAGGACCTTCAAGGTAAAGCAGAAGTCCACCGAAAGAGATGAAGACGGCCCTGTACAAGAATTTAGTCAGATTGAATTCGTAGGACGATCTCGGCCATATTGCGAAGATCGGATTCGCGACAGATATCTTACATGTTACCCTGGCTCGAACCCTCCTCGAAGCGGTAAACTTTGCCGTGGCAGACATAGTCGAAGTCGTTGGCCAAAGTCTGGTCGCCCATTCCAACCTCTCTCCAGCCCTTCGAACCGGAGTCGTCCTTGCCATCCAGGGAAAGCGTCGAGGCCAAGGCCATGCTCACAGACTCCCCAACGACGCAAGGGTAAAGCTCGGAGTTGACATCGAGAGTGAAGTGAGAAAGGCTGTCAGTGGAGTTGCAACTCAGACGCGAAACACGGTCATATTTCTGGGAGTTGATAGCGGTGATCGTGAAGGTGTCTTCGAAGAGTACCGGGTCGGACATGGTTGCGGCGGTGGCTTTGAGCGTTCAATTGAATGGTAAAGAATTCGCAAAGTATATCGGAAGCCGGCTTTTAGGCGAAAGACGGTATTCGGGGGCGGATAAGACGTGCGCTGGGGACAAGAGGCGTGGTGGTCGTGGTAGCGCCAGAAGGTGGAAAGCGAAGAGTCGAGGGCGGACAGCTTTTTTGCTCGACTTTTAGCGCGGCGCCGCTTTTACTTTCCGGGAGCTGCCCCGCAGCAAATCTTCAAAGTATTCCGTTCGGTCCACTGCTTTCATTCACCTTACCAACTTATACGATGTCTTTTCGCAAGAGAAATATTGGACTCTCGGCAGGAGTTGATCGCAGTGGTGCCGTTAATGGCAACGCTCAGCTCCAACAGGCTCCTGCGACGCCAGAATTAACTCCCGGGGTTCGCCCCTCCCCCGACGATGGGCGGCCGACTACCTCGACTGGTACCCCGTCGCTTGATAACCTTCTAGCTGGGCATGGGGGTCTTCCCATAGGGAAGACACTACTGATTGAGGAGAATGGCACTACGGACTTTGCTGGTGCATTGCTAAGATACTATGCGGCAGAGGGTGTGGTGCAAGATCAAAAGATTCATGTCGTGGGAATGACCGAGCAATGGGGAAGAAGTCTTCCGGGCTTGTTAGGTCCTGCTGATGCTGTTGATGACAAGCAAGACAAACGGAAGGGCGAGCGCATGAAGATCGCTTGGCGATATGAGCGTCTGGGCGAGTTCGGAGCAGGTGTTGCTGGTTCAAGAGGTATACTGTCTTTGTCATACTGTCATTGCGAACGTTTAGAAGTGCACTGTGCTAACAGACGCGATTCTGCAGCGTCCTCAGGAGACCAGAGCCAATCTGCTACAGACCCAAACGTGGACAAGCGACCAGCATTTTGCCATGCGTTTGACCTCACCAAACGTCTCACTCATCCTTCCATAATCAATCTAAACTATATACCCCTGGCGCCATCGAACGAGCCTTTGTTCGTGTCGATCCATAAACGTCTGCAAGCCGCAATTGCCTCTTGTCCACCAAATACTGTCCATCGCATCGTCATTCCTTCCTTGTTGAACCCCACGATCTACCCGCCGGATTCCTGCCAGCCCGACAACCTTCTGCCGTTCCTACACTCTCTCAGGGCTTTGATGAGCGCGCAAAGTGCGCGGGTCACGGCGATGATCACTTTGCCCTTGTCTCTATTCCCCCGTACCACGGGACTTGTGCGATGGATGGAGTTATTAAGTGACGGTGTCATTGAGTTATGTCCGTTCCCGCACTCTTCCGACGCTCTCGCAACCTCGGGTGCCGCTACTTCTCACGAGGAACCGCCACAGGGCATGTTGAAAGTGCATCGACTACCAGTACTGCATGAACGTGGCGGAGGTAGCGATCAGAACATCGGGCAGGATTGGGCTTTCACGCTAAGCCGGAAGAAGTTTGAAATCAAGCCATTCAGCTTACCGCCGGCTGAAGGAGACAAGGAAGGGCAGGATGCAGCGGCGACGGGTGGAATGCCAAAGAAGGCGGATCTTGAGTTCTGAGGTTGCACGGTGGGTTGGAACAGCCACAACCACAACCACGATCACTCCTCGTGATCCGAATTGTCCAACATATTCTCCAACTCGATCTGCTCGGACATAGCAGACCCAGTGTTGACCATTGATCGGAGATAGTGTCTCCCGTATGAGTCAAGTCCCGGTCCGGCAGGTGATGCGGAGAAGTAAGACCGAAGACGAGGTGCGATGAACTTCGAGAAGCCTAGATATGCTTCGAGCTGTCAGCAGCTGTCATTGGATAATAGGCGAGCCGGTGGTACCTAGAAGGAGCAGAAAGGGTGCAAAGAACACCATGAACAGTAGGGACAAAAAGTTCATATTGTCTAAGAGTGGCAATCAAGCCACTTGAACAGCTTCAGATAATGATTATACGGACCTTATCTCAACTAGTGGTAGCTTCCAGGAATCTCTGAGCATCACCTCGCCCACATTGTATGACTAAGCCTATATTACCCGCTAGCTTCAATAGGAAAGGCGTGATTCCTGCGCAGCTCTTTAAGAGCTTCCACCCCACCGAATATTTTTTCTCGCTTCCATTCCTCGTCGCTCATTCAACGACAATCTGGATTTGCTGGCCAAGTCCACGAGCATCAGTTCTCAATTCGATACTCTATAATGCTGAGTTGTATTGATGGTAAGCAGTTGCCCTTTATTCTGCATCAATTGTTCTTGCTTGCATGATTATACAAATACTATAATCTGTCAATCCCCTGAAGCTCAAAAAATAATCTCATTAAAACGAGCATATGTGATTGAGAAATGTATCGAAAATGATTAGCATTTTCTTGTGCCTTATATTTCATCCATTTCTTTCATGGAAGCTGAACGCTAACGTTCATTTCAGTCACAGCAGATCCCTTGATATAAAAATTGCCCTTAGTCTTCGCTAAAATGGATATCGAACCCACCCTTCCTATTCCGATCTCGTATATTGGGGGTAGCTACTTTCTCTTCTCAATTGATGCAGTTACGTATGTGAGACGCGAGCATCACATTTGCGGCGTCTTAAGCGGCACATTGCCTCAAATCCCACAACAGAATGTCTTCCTGGGCTTGCCATTGAAGCTAATGCCGGAAGAGGCCCGGTTGCTCGTGGAGAAAGGTGTAGCATGCATTGTAGACGAGGTAAAAGTCCAAAAGGACGGAATGCGAGCCCTCATGGAGGAGGACCGCAAGAAGTATCTCCGTGAGCTAGAATCTCAAGGCCAGCATGCTATGCGACTACAAGCCGACCGGAAGGAGCAGCAACGTGAGAAGGCTTTAAAGAAAATAGAAGAAAAGAAGGCCGCAAAGGCACGAAAGTCTGCTGAGAAGCAGCAGCAGCAGCAGGAGCAGCAGCCTGACCCTGTCAATAATGGACCTGCTGCTAAAGACCCGGTTGTTGACTTGTTCGCAAATGACCAACAGGGTTCTGGCGACATGTCGCGCCGTTCGTCGACCGCCACCGCAGCGCCCTTTGGCACCACTATGGGAGTGACGCCTGCTACGTCTTATCCACCTCTTCCGTATGAGTGGTCTGCGGAGCAGCGGCTACCGCTTCCTGATGTGCCTTCCTCATACCCATTGTTCGCTCACCTTCACTCCGAAGGATACTTCCTCTCCCCCGGTTTGCGATTCGGGTGTCAGTATCTTGCCTATCCCGGTGATCCTTTACGGTTCCATTCCCACTTCTTGGGCGTGTCTGCTGAATGGGATGAGGAGTTGGATTTGATGAGCATCGTTGCTGGAGGTCGACTAGGTACTGGTGTGAAGAAGGGATTCCTGATTGGAGGAGCTGAGAAGAAGATCGAGGGATCGGACGCTGGGGATCCCAGTAGCGTGAGGACTTTCAGCATTGAATGGGGTGGAATGTGATCGTGGACTATTTTCGACATCCTCTTCGGTCTTTATCGATCGTCTCCTGAGCTAAGCTCCGCATGCTGCGTGCGCACTGCTTGCAGCATATCTCATGAATGCTGCTTTCCTTACTGGAGCAAAGCGCAATGTCAGAAGGAATTATGCAGCGCTGCAAACTGCATTTATGCGTTCTTTCAAGCCAAGCAGAGATGCTCATACGGCTTGGTTGCAGCACCAACCATTGAAATTGCTGGTAGAGCTATTGCTCACGAGGCTAACCAAATTGCTCTACAGCTGTCGATCTCTCCGGCGGACACCCGCAGCACAGTCCGATATATAGGACTTGATCCGAGCTCACCCCAGCCCTGAAGATCATACCATGGGTTATCTACAACATGAAGTTGAAACCAATCTTCATATATACCATTCATTCTATTCCCGCGTACAATTTCTGTAATCACTACCGTATTAGAAAGCTCCCGGCCTCATGCACTTAGGCAGCTTCATGAGCCTGACTATGCTGCTGGGCCAAATGACATGGCAGTCGGTCTTTCTTCGCTCAAGAACTCACTCGACAGCAAGGCTCGCTCACATGGTCAAAGCGGAGCATCAATTTTTCCATCGAAGATCAATGCCGGTCGAAGTCTGAGTGATGTCTCGTGTCCCTCATAAGAGCTGCCCCTGATGAGGGCCACCATACGGGAATAAAATCTCCGTAGCAGCACGTGTCTGCTTGATGCGAGGCCTCTCAAACATGCTGCAGACGGCAGCATGCATCTCCCGGGCGCGTCTTCAGCCTCGAGTAGTCTAACAGCTATGCTCAGACTGGTCTCGTGGACCCAAGTTCTGCAGGTAGTCTCCCTTGACCAGTCACTTGCTCAGTCCACTGTAAAGCGATCTAACGATCGTTGCCAATAAAACTCTTCCATCCTCTCAACAGTCTAGATATAATCCACATTCCGCCACTTGAACTTCTTGTTCGCTCTATCAACCGGACGATTCTGGAACTGACTGCCATGAAGCTCGAACACAAGCTCCTTCTTCTTAGCAGATTCAGAGCTCGCCTCGCCAGTCACCGCCGCCCCATCAGAGTTATCCGCCTCAGGCAACGGCACAGTAAACCGGAATATCGTCTGCTCCTTAGGAATAGCTAAACCAACTCTCACATTAGCAACCCGACTCTAACCATCTGACGCACTAGAGAAAGCTGGGAGAAGAAGCAGAAGAAGAAGGCATACTCTTAACCTCATCACCCTTCGTAACAACCACAAATGTAAACTTCGTATCCCTAACCACAATGCCGCTAATCCCCACCCTCCCCTCACACCGACTCCTCACAACCTCCACCTCCGCGCCATGAAAATCCGCACTGGAGAGCTTACTCCCATGCGACAACGGCGTCATCGGCGGCTTGAATTTCTTCACCCCCAAGTCCAACATATCCTGCATATACCGCACCCACATGGCATGCAGTTCCTGGAAAACCGCATACTTGCATTCTTCCTTGGGGAGGTTGTACAGGCCCGAGGCGCGCTTCTGGCGCGCAGATAACAACTGCGGCTTTTGTTTGCGAAGGAAGTATTCTTTCTTGCGGAGGCGGTGGAGACGGCGACGCGAGCGGTTGTCGGCGGGTGTTGGGGATGTGGGACGCACGTAGAGAGGCTTTTGTTTTATGCGTTCGGTGAAGAGTTGAGAGGCTGTGTCGGGGGAGTGTGCGCGCGAGAGGAGCGTGTGTGCGATGTGGGGTTTGGGGGTTGTCATTTTTTCTGCCTCTCTCTCTCTCTGTGTGTGTGGTCAATTGCGGGTTCTGGAATTGAGGTACTTGCGTTCAAGAAAGGTACGCAGTGGTGGTTTGGTAGAGGTGGTGATGGTGGTGGTGACGGAGTCGATGGTGTTGGAAAATTGGTGGTTATCGGGTTGCTGATAAGATCACATGCTGATTGGCTTGGTCCACCGGCTCTCGATGTATGCAAGTTCTTTGCATCTACTATTCAATGAAATATCACTTTGCACACCGTCCACTATTTTACTACACCTTGGTCGAATCTTAGCATCATTAACGGTACTTTCCAGCAAACTGAAGTTACTTCTCCCACCAGCTGTGGCACGAGCAAACTATCTAGATCATGACCTCGCTTACGCCTCGATTGTCATAGTAATAGCCCAATTCTGGCGATGTTATGATTATCACGATTGCTAGCCTGAAAACATCGTTTCCTGCGCTATGCATACTAAAGCTTTCTTTATTGAGCTCAGGAAATGGATCTAGATTGTATATGGCCCACCGCATTTCTTCCAGGTTGTCAGCCTACGCGTGCACAACATCAGCCTCCGCAGGAAAGAAACCCTCAACATGACATTAAATACGATGCAGTGCTCAGAAGATGCATTTCTTTGATCACAGTACGATTATTATGCTGGAGGCCACGGTGTTTGACTTTTGCATCACATTATGGTTGCCGAGTATCCCTCGGTCCAATTGTCTTCCCCGCATATCACATACAACTAGTATATATACTACTAACTGCAGATGATCAGACTACTGAGACAATCCCACCAGAGCATGCAACCAACATCTATCACAATGTCTGATACTAACCACCTCAAACTACCTCCATTCCCATCCAACATCCCTACAGCACCTCTCCTCCGTCTTTCACTTTCCAAATTACAAGCCCACGATATCACAGAAACCCACAACCTCCTACAAGCCTGCAAAGACATCGGGTTCTTCTACCTGGATCTTCAAGACACCAATGAGGGCACCAACCTCCTAAACAACGCAGACAAGCTATTTCCCATAGGCGAGCGTCTATTCGACCTACCCTTAGACGAGAAGAAGAAATACGACCTCGGTAGCCAAAACTCTTACTACGGCTACAAAGCGCAAGGTGCCATGGTAGCAGACAGACAGGGCAACCTAGACGGCAATGAATTCTACAATGTACTCCCCCTCCCTCCATCACACCCTCCTACAACTTAACCCCATACTAACCCTACTGTAGGTATCCAAAGACGACATCCTAAACACCATCCCTGCCCTCCCAAACCCATCAATCTTACACGAATCCCGCACCCTCCTAGAATCATTCATCCGAACCTCCCACGCCATCGTAACCCTCCTCCTCTCAATCCTCAGCGATAGCCTCTGCCTCCCAGCATCGACTACCCTCCCCAACCTTCACCGTCTAACCGCCCCCAGCGGCGACCAAGTCCGATTCATCAAGGCCCCTCCACAACCTACCACCACCACCACCCACAACAACAACAACAACAACAACAACAACCCAACACTAGGCGAACACACCGACTTCGGCAGCATAACCATCCTCTTCAACCGCCTCGGCGGACTACAAGTCCTCCCCCCGGGAGCAGACGCAGAATGGACATACGTTCGTCCGCTCCCCGGCCATGCTATCATCAATCTTGGCGATGCCATGGTGAAGTTCACGAACGGACTGTTCCGCTCCAATATCCATCGGGTAGTTGCGCCGCCGGGAGAGCAGGCGGGGTTCACGAGATATAGTCTGGTTTACTTTGCGAGGCCGGAGGATGAGGTTCTCTTGCGGCGATTGGAGTCGGAGAGGATTCCGGCGTTGGGGGAAGGGGTGGTTGAGGAGGCGATTAGTAGTAAGGATTGGGTGATTCGGAGGGCGTTGGGGAAGAGAGTTGATTTGGGGAAGCCGGTGGATTATGAGAAGGCTCTTGGGACGGAAGGGGTGAGTAGGAGGTTGGAGACGTAGAAGAAGGTAAGGTGTTGTGCTGGGATATCCTTTAGGAGGGTTGTTTGCTTGCGACTAAAGCGTATTTGAGTTCGAGAGATAGCTCTTTCCCCTGAGGTTTAACCCATGAATGCCATCAGTTGCGGAGAGCTTAATTACTATATGGCCACCTAGCGTGGTCTGGTTTCGTGGGTGGTACATGTAGTGTTAATAGTAGATACGCTAGATAACCCTGTAAATAATAACCAGAGCCTCAGTAAGATTACTACTTTCCTTTTTAATCTGCTAAAACTTTTCCTACGCACGGAGACATGAGGATCACAAAACCGAAACAAGTCAATCTGACTACTAATCTACTCAAAATCATCGGCGTAATCATCCTCATCATCGTATGGCGGGCCGTGAATGTCCGACATGCCGTGTCCGGTGGGATCCGGGTTCATCTGCATCTGATGCCTCTGAGCAGCCGATTGGAAGGCAAACTCATCAAAATCTTCATGTCTACTGAATTGCTTGGTGCGAGGAGAGCCTCCTCCACCTGGGCTACTGATGAGGTCATTTGCGCGGCCACCGCCGCGACGTCGGTTTCTCGGAGACGACGTAAGCTCACCAGGAGCCTGGATATTTTGGTTATAGTTGGAGAAGTTGTGTAGGACCCGATTGCCTGGCATATTGGGCAGCCAGTCGTCTAATCGTAGGCGTTCAACAAAGGCCCGGTGCGCCATGTCGGCTCCGAGGACCCGGGAGACGTAGTCATAGAATTCCTTGGATGCAGCTGCTACCTGCTGGACATGCTTGACCTGCAGGAGCACTGGTGTAGAGGTTTCCTCGGCCTCGAATTCGGCCAGCGCGATGGCGGTTTGACATCCGTTGCGAATCTGTCGTCCGTTCCAGCGGGTGCTGGATTTCTTGTTCTGCTCCCAGTTTGCATCAGCCCACTTCAGGATTGAGGTCGTGTCAATGCTTAATGATGTCTTTCGCTCTTTGGCTTTTTGCAGATTCATCTCCCAAATGGCGTGGTTCTGGCTTTTGTTGAGCCCAGGATAGTAGAGGGCCAGGTGGATGCGAGAGACGAAGGCTTCATCGAAGGACCCCACTCGGTTGGTGGTGAGAAACAGTAAGCCTTTGTAGTATTCCAATACTCGCAAGAATACTTCCGTTCAGAGGATTGTCAGTATAAAAAGGAGGATTACTGTCAAATGAAGGGGGACACTCACCTGAAACGATTGCATTTCTTTCCAACTCCGTTTTGCTGCGCGCCGCAAGGAAGACATCGGCTTCGTCCAGTAGCAAAACACAATTCCACGCCTCAGCCTGGGCGGATATACGGTTTAAATTGTCTTCCACTACTTCCGCACTGGTTCCCAAGTCACCGCAGGTGATCGGATACAGTGGTCTTTCAAGCCAAGCCGCCATACATTCGGCAGTCGAGGTCTTGCCTACACCCGGCTCACCGTGGAGCAAGATAATAAGGCCTTCTCCTTTACCTCTGACCAAATCCGGATCAACTTGCTGGCCTTCTCCGTCCTCTTTGGATTTCCTGTCTGCAAAATGGCGCTTCACCTGCGCATAGAGCATTTTCTTGTGACCAGGCCGCAATTTGAGATTCTTCCAGCCATCGTCTGTGGGAACAGGACGCATGTGTGCGAGGTCGCAAAGTGCCCACCGACGGCGATGAAGATCCCATGCGCAAGCACGGTCGGGCATCATGAGAAGCTCGTCATCGCTCCAGTCATTCTTCCTGGTTACCTGCTGTTCCGGGGCAGAATTCTGCTGAGCCAGAAAGGCATCTTCGCGAATGAAGTCTTTAGTTAACTCTTCATCCATCCAGTCGTCGTCGTAGATGCATTCGGAGAATTCCCGAATATATTCCTTGGTCTCACGGTTCACCAACACTCGGGCAGACAAAGATTCTGAAATTTCATTTCTCGCTCCTCCCATGGTGGAGGGAATCGACAAGCTGGGCACCCACTCCTGGTCTTCATTGCGGGCAGTCTTGAAATCAACAATGATATTGCCCTTTACGTAGTCGGTCCGCCTGTTAGGTCTTTCCGGGCATGATGTGCCATCCGTATGACGCGATAGGGTGGATCCTGAATAAAAACGATGCTGTGGGGTTGAGAAAGTAGCAAAGAGCTCGCCTTGCTTCAACAGCTTAGCGCGCAGCGTTCGGTAGTCGTCCACAAACCGACTTGGAACTATCCCCAAAGACCGAATCGAGCGCTCCCCACTGAAGTGAGGAAGATGGAAGTTTCGTGAGAGGACACCGAACCGCTCTCCATCATATCCGATCTTATAGAGTCGAATTATGAAGGGATTAACCCTTTGGGAGAAGCCGGAGTCCAGAACTGGTCGTCCCTCAGAGACCTGCAGCACTTTCCAAATACTTGGCCGATTGGTCGGCTGGTCATGTGGTGCTTTTTGCTCCGGAGTGAACCAACAAACCACCTGCATGCCTGGGTGGAATAGGTACCATAGATTGCTGAAAGAGATTGTTGGGTCTATTGTCGATGGGCCTGGAGTAAAGTTATTCAGTAGAGCACGATGGCGGCTTATTACTGGGCTGAGATGCCGATCCATGAAACTGATGAGGCAGTCGAGTGCGCGAAAGGCTTGACGAGAATCAATTGGCACTTTGCCTGGTTCTAGGGGAGTAGGGTCATCGAGCTCGTCATGTCCACTCTCTGTTCGCCATTTAGCAGCGAGCTGTCGATGCCGCTCGCGAATCTCCTCGTCGTATCCAACGAATACTTTGTATGGGCGTAAGGCGACAAATGGAGCATACATATCAATTTGAGGAACAATATCCTTCAAGATAGACGCTAAAAGGCTGGAATTAATTCGAATTCGCTCAGGTGGATTGTCTTCGGCACTGCCGGTATCCACTTTGGGCTTCGGATCTCCTTCTGGTTTCTTTTCGCTCTCCTCGCCCTTAATCCGGGCGATTATATCGAAGCGGCGGGTGCTTCTTTCGGGTTGCTGCCAGCAGTACTGCGCAGGGCCTTCTAAAACGTCGATGACATGAGGCTTTTCCTCGGCATACATAGTCTTGAATTCATTCCATTTCACGTAACGGAGGTTCATGATAACATCATCGGTGTCATCACATGGGTAATGCTTGAGCTCTTCATCTTCTGCATCGGAGGTTGCGGAGTCATCACGGTTGTTGTTGTCATCTCTCCTATCGTTTGCAGCCTTTTCAGTAATCTTGGATTGGCTTTGTTCGAGACTCTGAATTCTCGCGCGAAGATCCTGCAACTCGTTCAACAGCTCCACAGCGGGGCCATAGCTTGAGTTCTTCGCAGGAGTATCGACCGGAATTGTCACTACAGGCTCTGTAGTAATAGTCGCCATGGCAGAATGATATCTCCGTGTGTAAAACAAATCAAATAGAGAGCGTTATGAGAAGAGAAGACACAGACTGGTCACAGATCGAAGAGTCCAAAGTCCACAATCTACGTACAGCTTTGCTGGGGGCGCACTTATATGCACGTAGGATCAGAAAACCTCCATTGAGGCAGTTGAGGGGAGACATGCGCTCTGACCAGGCATGAGGACATAGTACTGCAAATAATCCAGAACGGAGCCTACCGCAGCTTCGGACACTCGGATTGAACTTAGGCAAATGAATGGCTGATGGCTGATAGTCAACACGAAACATCCCTGTCTAGAGTCGGAGGCTAGGGCTACCATGCATGAACTACATGGCCAGACCGTGTCCCATATGCAACGCTAGTTGAGCTTCGTGGAATGGCGTTCATCATGTGTCATCGGTCCATAAGACAAAGGGAATCCAACCATTCCCATAACAGCAGAGGCTGAGAGTGGCTGGCTGAAATACCTAGAGGTGGCATCCGGCACAAGTATCAGCGCGAGAAATCCCGCAAGTGCACCGCTTCCCCGCCTGTGAATCCGCATGGAAGGCTCCATCTGCGCGTCAGCGTATCTGTAGCAGCAGGGATTACTTTTGTACTTCTCCGCGGGCTGAACTATGATTGCCAGTCAGTTAGACCCTATCATATGGGAAGTCCGTGGATACGTAACTCGAACACCGATAAGGGCTGAGAATGTCAGGCCGACAGACTCGTATATGGCATCCATCCTATGTAGTGGGCGGCGCGAAAAAAAACCCGCAAGTGCTGATTCTGCGCATCTATAGGACAGCGGGGGGAAAAATCGCCTGCTTACTTCTTATAGGCTAAACTATGCTTGCTAGCCAATTTGGCCTGATCACGCGGGTGCCATGAATAGATGGGTAAGTCGAATGAGGCCCACACGCATATCTATCAAGGTGAACCAGACAACGAAGACAATGGTAGTTCTAGAGCAGTTAGAACCATCATAATTGCAAGCAAGAATGGAGTCATCTTTGATGCCTGTAATGAGTCCCGAGCAAGAAAATCGCATGGCAACAAGCTGGCTTAAAGGACATGCCCACCGACTCCGGTTGCCGCTTGCCCACAGGAGCCAGCCACAGCCACCAGCCCCAATCGAGCCTGCGAACACCCGGCAAGGCCTCAGCGAGGAGTGAGGCAATGTAGTACTTTTGTTTTATCATGTGCTGACCTTCTATCATAGCGTCGACGAGGTAGACGAGGTAGATGAGTTCTGCCAAGTCATCCAATGCTATTCGAACGAAACAAAGAGTAGTGAGCAAGGTGGTGGTCACGGCAGCGTGAGGTTTGATATATATGGCGCGCACAGCTGGAAAGAGGTGGTTAATATTGTCCAAGCGGTCGAGAAAGACTACAAGCACAGCGCCACTGGCTGGAGAGGAGCTGCTAGATGGGCCTTTCGCAAGCTCGGGGAACATTCAGAGGATTTCAACCCTTGGCTGGACCTCTTGCCGGATGACAAGTATTTTAGCATTGCTTGTGGCGGGCTCAAGATAATACTTGGTGTTAGTACACCCTGTGTCACCAGCCTCATACGTACTGATCGAAGTAGATGGCAGCGCGAAGAAGCGAACAGCGGGAAGCCATTCTTGCCTTCTTTGCTGAAATTCCCGAAATTATTTTCTGGACCGATCGTTATCATTCGCTTTTCCAGGATGAGGAGGGGCTGAAGTCCTACCTGTACGAATTTTATCTGGCTCTGCTTGCCAGGATTCAAGGCATGATTGCAGCGTTGGTGGATTTATCACTGTGTAAGTGTCGGTTTATTAGCAGCAGCGGAGATGACACAAATATATTCCTGTACTAACATGCGCACGCTTGAGCTCAGGGAGAAAGATTATTTCTGGTCTTAGAGTCAAAAATTCGGACAAATCGCTCGAACACGTCAATCAACGCTTCACGAGAGCCAGGATCCAGCTCGATAAACATCTCCAATTTGTGCGCGATCGGCTGCAGGTAGATACAAACCAAAGGGTAGTTCATATTAAGCCGGTCGTGGACGACCTCGCAATGGGGCAAAAGAAAGTGATTCAGCAGAATTCAGATCTGCGGAATGACTTCAGTGAGTTTCGCCACGAGGTCATGGCTAAGCTGGAAAGGCAGTCCAAGAGACCATGGAACGGTTTCGCGGAGCAGATGCAGCAGCTTCTCCAAAGTGAGGTGCAGAAAGCGCAGTGTAGGTTTTCTTAGTAGCGCTTATCTCCAGCTCAGACATTGACATTCCACTTAGGGCTGATAAACCAAGAGAATATGCAACGAGAGAATCGGCAGTGGCAGATTATGCGCCACGGGTATCCCAAAAGCGACCTATACTCCTTCCTGGGGTTGAATGAGCAGGACGTGCGACAGCAACTTATCCAAGACCTTGATGATACCGGTCGTGACGGGCAAGATATTGATATGGCTGCTCAAACCCACGCTCAACAACTTCTCCGTATGCCGCGATTCCAGGATTGGATCCGTTCCGATCAGCCAGACATGCTCCATGTTGACGGCAACTGTGACAACTATGCAATGGCGAGATGTTCTCCATTCAGTCTCCTTTGTTGCGTACTTGTCCACCAGCTACTACAGCAACCGGAATCCCAAGTTCTATTCTTCTTCTGTGGGCTACACAATCTGGCTGGGGAGCCCATGGCAGGGCCTGTAGGTCTTGTCAAATCCCTTATCATCCAACTGCTTTTGGAGACGGACGACCAGTATGATCTCTTTTTTCTGACCCTTGGGCGGAGAGAAGACGCGTTGTGTCAGGATGACCTTCCCACCCTCTGTGAGACGTTGAGGGAGATGCTGGTCCAAAACCGCTCCTCTGCTCTTTTCTGCATTGTCGACGGTGCATCGCTATTCGAGGTGCGAGAATGGCGTGAAGAGATGGAGTATGTTGTCCAGCAGTTATTCAGCCTAACGACTGATCCGGACATTGGAACGGTGTTCAAGGTGCTCTTTACAAGTCCAGGTATTAGCCGGCTCGCAAGTGGCGTGCCTCAATCATGTCGCGTGTATGTGTCAGAGACCAACGAGAGGATTTCCGATGCAGGCTTCCGCAGCCCAGATGCATTTCAAGACGAAGTTTATCGCCGCCGAGATGACTTGGCGGACACTGCGGGAGAATATGAGGTCAATCCATATGAGGCAATGTACAAGGTGGACATGTACGGTGAAGGATGTGAGTAGCGAAGTTGGGGAAGTACAGGTCTTCGAAAAGGAAAGGTGTAACCCCGAGGAAGAATGTTCGGATTAGTATGACAAGAATTATCTACAACCTTACTGCAAGTATCGACTGATGAAAACGTGGAATACATTACTACTGCCATAATATACTATCTACATACCAAATGATACAAGTTTCAATATTGATATAATCATCCATAATAGTCTAAGTCAGTATTGTGATTACGTCACGCACTCGATTTCTTGCCAGCCATTGAATCCTTACCACATAGACAAATATACCCACTCACCCAACTATCAACCTAGTAGCTATAACTACTCTCAATATAGCCACACAGCATGGAATACAACAAAACCAAACCTGACAAAACAGTAAAATAACACAATACAGCGACCCAACATACCAGCAAGTAACGTTACTCCCTCCGTAAGTAACAAGCCTCCACCACCGCAGGCTGCCTACCCGCCAAGAAGGCAACGACGCATACATGCACTGCATGCATGCACAAAAGGAATGAGTCAGAAGGAAAGAGCCAGCCCACCGGCACACCTTTCCTCTTTTCTTTTTTCTACAGAGATGAATTCCTATTCGGTGCCGGCCTGTTGGGACGCCATACATGGAGATAAATAAAAAAGGAAAAACAAGTCCAGATTTATCATCTGAGTTTTTGTTTCTTTGTTTGGGTCTGGCTTTGCTTTTTGCTGAAAGTTCGGTGGCTCGGCTCGGTGAATACATAACAAATTGTTAAGAGTGCCAGTGGCTGGGGTCGGGGATTCGGTCTTGGTTTTTTTTATAGAAGGGGCATTGGGTGCATTCAGTCTTTCTTTTGGTTCATTGTTACTTCTTCTCCGTATGTTGTATGTATTTCATGTTATTGCGGTTGGTTAGGTAGACCTACTATATGGTCGAATACTGAACTTCGATGGTATTACGACGGAGTATCATGTAGTAATCATCCTTGTCAGATAGTGAATATGAAAGGGGACTAACCAGGTAAATGAATTACTTCAGGTCTCTTCGTATCAACAGACTTTGCCAGGATCACCGATCCCAAGCAACCCTGACCCGACATGCCAAGAGTATGGTATATGCAATGCATGGATTGCCCTGTTTTCTGGCTGATGGCAGTCAGTCAGTTGACAGATCGCCAAGGATTTACGGTAGGTTGGAACCCTTCCATCGGAGCGGTGACGATTCTTTCAGGCAAGCAAGCAACTTGTAATTCTGCGAGGGTAAGCCGGGGGAAAAGCAAACATGGCCGGAGATGACGCAAGAGGGCGGATGAGAGCGGATATCCACAGAAGAAGGCTTTACTAGGATGAGTTTCAAGTATCGAAAGATTGAGAATTTGTCCTTAAGTTGGTGTGTTGCATTGCACTATGGTGTGTTATTTTCGGCTGGTTTGTCGTTATATGTTGCTTTATGTGATCTTCATACTTGGCAGTGATTATCTGTGATTGTCTCATGGGAACTGGTATTTTCTAAGTAGGTCACGCTTGAACACTGCAAAAAAGGTATAAACGCCATATTACAGAGTAGCACATGATGAAGTGACAAAGAAGATATTCGTCCCAAGGTACTCAGCAGATTATCCGCAATTCTCCGGTGGGTTGTTGACGGACCGGTCCGTTCGGAGTGGCCCATGGTAACTACACGGTATTTCCATGTATACTCAAGGTATTGTACTTACAGTAGCGAGCAGTCTGATGAAATAGATAAGGCATGCCATGATCATCACCAGGATGACGCTTCACAACTCGAAAGATCGGCTAACGTGAAAGAAGCAAGCCCTCCTTGATCGACATAAGGGAATAGGCTGTCGCTAACCTCCTGATCACAAAGTAATGTCATCATGATTAGAGAGAACTATGAACTGTGTAGCTAATCCCAGGAATTGCTCCGGCCTAAGTAGTATAGCCGGGTAACTATATTGTCAGTACCGGCTGAAAATCCACGAGTCCTTCCTGTCTGATCCAGTAGTTGCTGCTTTAAGAGGGTGAGTTGGTTGAGTTCAGGTGATCTGCTCACCTTTTGACAGCTATACTCACTCTATACTTACCCCGTCCCTTCTTTATGTCGACACCATTTCATTAGCTGCTCTACCAAGAAAGTCAAGATGTCGCGTCAAGGGACTTTAATAGGCCTGGCTGCAAAAGCCCGACCTACTGCTTCGTCCCAAGTTGAAAAGTAGTAGGGATTCCTCTTCCTCTCTCTGCCATTCTCTCTTCCATTTCTTGAACCCCCCGAAGTGCGCTCGTTGAAATCTTCTTGTTACTCTTGCCTTAGTGCATTACGCTCTTTTCCTAACTGATTTCGTCGTGATTTTATTACAACGATGTCTAAGGGGAGGATACAAAGCTGTTGCAGCAGCAAATGGCTACCCTCGCGGAGTATACCGCGAAAAAGATAAGAAACGCTGTAACGCAGTGAGCCCCGTATACTCCAGCAAAGTCGGGCAACATAGGAGGAAATGGCCGCCCCTTGATGTCGCGGCAAATCCCAGGATAGCAACGCGACATAGTCGACTCAAAATTGTGTGTGGGATAGGCATGACCAGGAATCTAGGATATTTTCTTCTAGAATAGGGCCAACCATCTTGAGTCCCTATATATACACTGTTTGTCTCAGTAAACTATAGGCCCTCCAAACCATCATTCTTATTTTTACATCCTCTTCTTCAGCTGCTCTTCTCACATATTCTCCATATGCCTCCCATGAAGCATCAGCATCGACGACGAGCTCGCAGCTCTTTCCATCCTTCTCCATTGTTTTGGGATGAACTCCCTGAGCTTTGGTTGACAAAGAGCTCGTTGAAAGAAGGCAATCGACGAAACAAACCCTTATCTTCAGATCAGATCTCTGTCTCTAGCCCTTCCACCTTTGCTCCTAATTTCTTGCGCAACTGCTCTACTGCTTGTGTAGAAGAAATTGAGGAGATTGCTCGCTGTGGAGGACCAGATCTATCAGATATTAGAGATGTAAGCTGTCCACCTTCTCTAATATCCTTCATCCGATACCGATTCATGAAGCCAGAGTATGCTAATGAGTTTCACTTCTAGTATCCCGCACCAGCCGACTTCTCTCAACACTCTATGGATCCTACCAACGCCAATTCGGAACATCGTACTACAACGAGTACTGAGCCAAAGACCGGGAGTACGACTGTTTACGATGCACACTTTGAGCAACATCTGATTGATCATGGTGTTTTTCTACCATTTCACACATACCTAGATGGTACTCAGCCATCCAAACCAGGGAATTTTGACGAGATTCAACAAAGATTACGGGCCCCTCGTCCTTCACCTGCATTATCGGAAGACATCTTAGAAAAGAGATACAATGAATTTGTCCAACTTGACAACGATTCTGTTGATGAACAGGTAGTTATCCTTGACATCTTGCCTATCCTTAAGGGAAAGCGGAAGGCAAATTCCCTAACTGGTGGTAATCACCCATTCAACAATCTTGCTCCTTTAACCGACGACTCTATACCTCCTGCCAAGCCTGGTCTCTACCACGGCGCGCGACCAAACCAGCTAAACCCCGCCATCCAAGAGCAGCTGAGTGACCACATCGTGCCATCAAAGGAGGCTAAACGCCCAGTGGTACCCAATTTTTTCGTTGAAGCAAAAGGTCATCTGGGATCCCTTGATGTGGCTATTCGTCAGGCTTGTTATGATGGTGCCATAGGGGCGAGAGCCATGCATTCCATCCAGCAATTTTCGGAGAAGGGGGAAAGCCGATATGATAATAAAGCCTATACTATAATGTGTACTTATCATAGGGGAAACCTTGGGATTTACGCCACTCACCCCATGAAGTCCAAGAATAACGACCGCCACACCGATTATGTAATGACTCGACTTAGGAATATCGCAGTGACCGAC